>NC_133324.1:494353211-494715711 GCF_042186555.1 Aquarana catesbeiana | reverse complement strand
TTTGCATGAAAATTCTTTGTACATTCAGTGAATGGACGAATGTTGTTTGCAAATTTCACTTGCCTTTAAAATTCAATTTTAAAATGAAACAATCAATTTCATAACGAAAACCACATGCACTGTCCGAAAAATTTTCCATCCTGATCCTTCAAATATTCTCATAACTGTGACTGAAAATTAATGAACATTCTTAAAGCGGTTGTATACCCCCTTTTCCCATTTGTACCTACAGGTAAGCCTATAATAAATCTTACCTGTAGGTAAAATTTATATCTCCTAAACCTGTACAGTTTAGGAGATATTCACCTTGCATGCAGCTGCTGACATCAGTGGTGCATGCGCTCTGAAGGTCAGAGCTCCTTGCCGGAAATTAGACTCCCGCGCACATGCGTGGGAGTGATGTCATCGCGGCTCGGGCCACTCACAGTGCCGGAGCCACAAACCCGGAAGACACGCCGAAGGGAAAGTGTCAGCTTCCTCAGCGGTGCCCGGGATGCGATGCCGACGCTTCGATCTAAGGTATTTCATAATGAGCTAGTATGCGCTACTAGCTTATTATGCCTTTATGTCTTCATACTATCTCATTATGCCTTTGCCTTACAGGGTTTTATTTTTGGTTTGTTTTTTTGTGGGTATACAACTACTTTGACATTACATTTTTGTGAACGAAAATCTGTACATTTACGGCCCTCATAAGTTCTTTCTGTAACCCCCATTCTCAAACATACCAGTTCTTGTCCATGGTGCTGATCCCTGCTTACAATCATATGGGCTAGGTGAGTGATGACAAAGCTAATGTTATCTTATGGTCAGCATGGCTGCACTGCAGTATTCTACACATTTCTACACTGTGTCAATATGTGAACATGTCTAAATGGAATTTACAGTTCTTTATTTGCATAAGAATACAAGTTGACATATATTGTTGGAAATCAGCATTAACTATTATTTAAATATCACTTTTTTTTTGCAAACATTTTTACTTAGCCCTGGTTCACATTGATGCGATGTGTCATGCAATTTGACAGTTCAAAATTGTATGACAAGTCACACCCCCCCTGTCGGCAAAAAAAACATTTTAAATCATTGCGACTTTGAAGAAACTTCCTGTACTGCTTTTTGCGGTTTTCTTTGCGACTTGCATAGACTTCTGTTAAATGAAGTCGCGAGCCGAAATGAAATCGGAGGTGCAAATGGCACTGATCTGCAGCTTTGAAATTGCGCGGTTTCAAAGTCGCACTGAGGTGAACCAGGCCTCAAAGCGTATCTAAACCCAAGAACAAAAATTGATAGTAATATACTGCAGCTTAGGTGTGGTGGCTGCATTTGTTTGTTTTTTTTTCACACTTTTTATCCTTTATTTTAACCTGGTAATCCATTAAAGTGGTGCTAAAGGTCAAATCAAAAATGACATCTGTCACTAGCATTAGTAAAGGAGTCCCCCCCGAAACTTATATTTTTTTAACTGTTGATCAAGCTGTTATTTTTTCAACTTCCTTTACAGTGGAAATAAAGTAAAAAAACATTTATCTCTGTTCAAATGGTCTGACATGCGTGAGGTCCCTCACCAGCGCTGACATCTTATCCCCAGCTTATTCCAGGCGCCAGTTTGGGCCATCTTAATTGGACAGTGTGGGATGACGTCAATTCCACACATATGCAGAAGTGCAGTCATTCTGGCACTGTACCAGAATGTCAATTGAGCTGTGCATGCGCAGCGTACATTGTACAGAAGATTGCATAAAGGCAAATACTGTAAGTGTATTATAAAAAGCCTACCTGTTTGCAACTTGTTTTTAAATTTTGGTTTTACTTTGAGAGACCAAGCTGCCCAGCAAAAGTAGCAGTTAGAGGGTTAATACAAACCATTTAACACTGACAGAGGTCTTTTATCCAAAACGGATTTGCTCTAACTGCTTAAATATTGTCAGTTGGAGTTCAGCTTTAATTTGTTAGTCAAGTCCATCTACATTTACTGGCCACTCTATTAGGTACACCCGTTGAATTGCTTGGCAAAAACAAATTGCTAATCAGCCAATCATATGGCAACACCTCAATGCAATGCATTTAGGCATCTAGACGTGGTGAAAACGACTTTCTGAAGTTCAAACCAAGCATCAGAATGGGGAATAAGGGGATTTAGGTAACTTTGATCGTGGCATGTTGGTGCCAGATGGGCTGGTCTGAGTATTTCAAAAACTGCTGATCTCCTGGGATTTCCATGCACAACCATCTCTAGAGTTTACTGCAAATGGTTTGAAAAAGAGAAACTATCCAGTGAGCGGCAGTTGTGTGGACAAAAATGCCTGGTTAATATCAGAGGTCAGAGGAGAAAGGGCAGACTGGTTGGAGAAGATAAAAAGGGAACAGTAACTCAAATAACCACTTGTTACAACCAAGGTAGACAGAATACCATCTCTGAACGCACAACACATCGAACCTTGAAGCAAATGGGCTACAGCAGCAGAAGTCCACACCGGGGGGTCACTCCTGTCAGCTAAGAACAGGAAACTGGAGCTACAATTCACACAGGCTCAGCAACATTGGACAATAGAAGATTGGAAAAACATTGCCTGGTCTGGTGAGTCTCGATTTCAGCTGTGACATTAAGATGGTAGGCTTAGAATTTGGTGTAAACAAAATGAAAGCATCAATTCACCCTGCCTTTTATCAACGGTTCAGGCTGGTAGTGTAATGGTGTGGGGGGTATTTTCTTGGCACACTTTGGCCCCCTTAGTACCAACTGAGCATCGTTTAAACACCACGGACTACCTGAGTATTGTTGCTGACCATGTCCATCCCTTTATGACTACAGTGTACCCATCTTCTGAGCAGGATAATGCACCATGTCACAAAGCTCAAATCGGTTTCTTCAACACGACGATGAGATCACTCTACTCCAAATGCCTCCACAGTCACCAGATCTCAATCCAATAGAGCACCTTTGGGATGTGGTGGAATGGGAGATTCGCATCATGGATGTGCAGCTGACTAATATGCAGCAACTGCGTGATGCTATCATGTCACTATGGAGCAAAATTTCTGAGGAATGTTTCCAACACCTTGTTGAATCTATGCCATGAACTATTAAGGCAGCTCTGAAGATAAAAGGGGGTCCAACCTGGTACTAGCAAGGTGTATCTAATAAACTGGCCATTGAGTGTAAATCTACTAGTGCATTTAACACTACCCTCCCTAGACAATGCTGCTATCCAAGGAAGGCTCCTTTTGCTCCTCCACATATAGAGAAGACACCCTAAGGCCGGGTTTACACTGATGTGAATTAGATGTAGGTTTCCCCCGCATCCAATTCGCATGACAGGAGCGTGTGACCGGCTCTCAATGGAGCCAGTTCACACAGCTCCGGGGCGGCCGCGGTCCACACTGAAAAAGGGTCCTGTGCATCTTTAGCTCTGTTTCAGGTCCAAATTCAGGCAAAAACTCAGACCTGATTCGCACCTGAAACGTAGAACAGGGATGCACCGGACCCCTGCTGTGCCCTGCGACTGCAGCTAGTGTAGACCTAGCCTTAAGCAAGCCATAGATAATACAATGGGTGGAAGAACAGAAAATTGCTTGATTCCCCCATCAACATAGTCAGTGTTAAAGTGGAGTTCCACCCCTCAAAAAAAAAATTAATGTGCTTAAAAAAAAATTAAAAAAAAACAATTGGAAAAAAATTTTTTTTACTCACCTCTAAATACCTGTTGCTAGGGAGTCCCTCGTAGTCTGCCTCCTTCGGTGCCTGGGCTCCTGACGTCACTTCCCTCGGTGCAGGAAGGGAGATCGCCTCTTTCCCCTCTCTCTGTCAATCATCTGGGACACATGACAGGCCCCAAATGATTGCGCGGCCTGTCGCGGCGTGCGGCGCTGCACGCGTATGCACAGTGGGTGCCCAGCTGTGAAGCCACAGCCGGGCACCCACAGTTAAAATGCCGGCGCCGCCGAGCGGTGGGGGAGACGAGCGGGGCTTTGTTCCCCCACATCGCTGGACCCCGGGACAGGTAAGTGTCCGATTATTAAAAGTCAGCAGCTTAATTTTTTTTTTTTTAGGGGAACACCACTTTAATGAGGGTATGCCTCCTGCAGCGCTATTGTGTTCTGCCAGGGAGGGTGCAGGGAGCCTTCCCTGCTGGCAGGACACAATGATCACTGCTAGATGCTATAGTCACCAGCAGTGATCGCATGCAAAAAATCTGACCGGCTTCTTGTATTGAAGCTGATCGATGGATTGACTTAAGTTAAACCAGCTTGCCCATAGATGCATCGAATCTCGGCTGGTACCTGCTGAACCGGCCATGATTCGATCCATCTGTAACCAACTTTAGACAGGAAGTGTGTTACTGGATGGATTACCAGGTGAAAATAAAGGGGAAAAAAAGAGCTAATATAAACGACTGCAGCCATTAAATCTAAAGATTTATACAAGGGATTCGCCCTGGGACTTTGAGCGAGGTGAATATGGTTAGTCATGGAAGTAAAATAATGTAGATCTATTACAGTTGTTGCAAATCTGAAACACAACAGCAACAACTACAGGCCGATAAAATATGCATATAATGTGAACATGCAACAATCCACATACATGGTAAAATATATACCAATATACAAACGTCAAAGAAATTTGCAAGCATGAGGAGTAGCACCCGACGACGTTTCGCGAGACTACGCTCGCTCTTCAGGGGTAAATGCTTTGCTAAATCTGTAATACAAGTAGTAAATCAAATGAATGAGTGTATGTTGCATCAAATAGGCAGGGAGGTGAGTAGTCATCGGGGTCAGGCTAGGGACCCCATACTCACCAATGGGCTGCGCCAGGCAGTCAGTCGCTGATTCCACTGGTGGCGGCAGCAACAAACATTGGTAAAGATTGGTAAACTGCAGTATGCTGTATATATATTTTTCAAACTGCTTCAATTCACTTTTTGTTCTAGGGTGACGCGTGTATAAAGCAGCATTGTCACCCTAGAACAGGCAGTGCGTTAGATCTACAAAACATAGTAGGGTTGATTTACTAAAACGGGAGAGTGCAAAATCTGGTGCAACCCTGCATAGAAACCAATCAGCTTCCAGGATTTTTTTTTTGTCAAAGCTTAAAGTGGATGTAAACCCGAAATTTTTTTTTATTTATTTTTTTTATGTCATAACGTAGAGTATAGGATTTCCTATCATTTGAGCCCAGTCTTGCCACAAAGAGTTAATCCAGCTCTGAGCAATCCTCTTTTATTGTTCAGTGAGATAAATCTTGACAAACAGAGAAAAACTTTGTCAAATCCTCCCCCTTGCTGTGAGTGACAGGTGATTTACATATCTCGTGCACTAGCCTAAGACATGCATTGTTTTTTTATTCCCACCCACACTCCTTTCTTCAGCAGCTCTGCAAGGATTGGCTGTTCCACACCTCACCATGATTTGGCATGCTAAAGTCATGTGGTTACTTTCCTGTCTTTTCACTGAATGTTAGAGATCATAGCAGAAGTTCAGTGTAAGAAACACACAGGAGAAAATGCATATTGACAAGGGGAGTGTAGAGGTGGGCGGGGAGTCTACTGACATCACGACTCCACCCACTGAGGTCCAGACAACAGAGCCACCCACAGAATATGCAGTTTTTCGGAGACATTTGACAGGTAAAAATACATGCAGGAGGCATGTATATCCTTATAGATAACCCCTATGGCAGTAGTTTAGAAAGGATGACATTGGGTTTACATCCACTTTAATTAAACAAGTTGAAATTAGAATCTGATTGGCTACCATGCACAGCTGCACCAGATTTTGCAGTCTCTAGTTTTATTAAATCACCCCATTTTTTTTTTATTGGTTGAACCAGATGGACTTTTTTTTTCAACATAACTAACTATGTAACTACAGTATGTAACTACACCACACTTCCCTCTTCTCCATAACAGGGGGAGGTGTATTTTAGTCCACTGAGTTAGCAGGGATGAATAACAGTCCAGGCAAAAAGCACAGGAAGTTATCAGTTAAAAAGATTTCTAGCTTGATCAACGGGTATTTTTTTTTTTTTTGCATTTGTCCAACAGATATAATAAAATAGTATATTTAACCAAAAAGGAGCAGGCGAGAACAATTTATTGTTAGAGATTGCACACACTTTAAGAGCAAGACTATAGACCTACAACCCTATTTTTAAATGTCATTATACAGTAAGCTAGGCCAGCGATCAGCAGAGAAGGGGTTAACTGTCACATCCTATACAAGTGACTGGATACAGTGCTGTTACTAAGTTACTCTGCTTTCTTCCTCTTATTGGCTGGCTCTGGCTGCCTGCAATGGCTGCTGATAGGTGCTTCATCCTCTGTTTTTCTCTCTGCACACACCTCTAGGAGGGTTCCACTTCAGATTCTGTATGGCAACAGCATGTAGGGGGGCAGGAGAAGGTTTACATCTTTAGAGGGGGGTGTAGATGGGGAAACAACAAGCAAGTACCCAGGTTGCTGCACATGCTTTAATGTGGTTGTAAAGCAAGGCGGGTGGGTGCAGGATAAGAGAATTAGCCTCAGCAGCAGATTGCCACTGCAGGATTTGCTCTCTTTATCCATCTACCAGCCAGATCCTTGTCTGCAAACAAATCCAATTCAGGAGCACCAAAAATCGTGACAATAAATGAGGTAGGTGCACCCCTCACATATGTATCTTTCATTTTTTGGGGGGGGGGGGGTAAGTGACTATAACCTTCCACTTCCCAGAGACAAGTGCAGGCTGATTGTGTTTATAGGAGCTGTCCATGTGTTAACCCAGTGATTGCCTCTGCTTAGATGTCATGCATGTGACACTTCAAGCAGTGACAGCTCCAGGAAAGTGCCATGAATGTATTCTGCATGACTTGATCTTCATGATGCACAGAGGCTGGATTACCTACAATATGCAACACGATTCATGCCATTTACTGGAGTCTGTTTATTTTGGGTCTTGCTATGAAAATAGAATATTGTGTATCAATATTTACTAGATTTTGTATTCTTTAGTGAAATGTTTATAGGTAATTCACAAAATAATTAATCTTACATCCAAATAGGGTAACCAATATAACAATATGCGCTTTGATTTTGCAAATGAAGACAGTCGATTGGGTGCATATGTGTAAAGCATACAGGCCAAGGTGGATTTAATTGGTAGAATTTATAAAATATTCATAAAAATTGTGTCTACTTCTAAATGTATTCATCCAAGATTTACGCAGTTCTCACCCAGAAATCACACAATTTTTCCAACTGAATCCAATTATAAAAATGTGTGAACCTTGGGTGAAAGTTGGGTGAACACATCTATAAATAGAACCCATTTTTAAGACTATTTTATACATTCTACCAGTTAAATCTTATTAAATGCAAACTACCCAGTGTTGGCATCTGTGTAACAGGGCATGCAGACCACCCCAGCTCTATGCCTACAGGCAATCTATCCTGGCAGGGAAAGGTTAACTCTTTCTGCACGTGGATTCCTGTGTACCTTCATTCTTTATGCAATCTATCCTGGCAGGGAAAGGTTAACCCTGTCTCTACGGGGATGCCTATGTACCTTCATTCTTCATGCAATCTATCCTGGCAGGGAAAGGTTAACTCTTTCTGTATGGGGATGCCTATGTACCCTCATTCTTCATGCAATCTATCCTGGCAGGGAAAGGTTAACTCTTTCTGTATGGGGATGCCTATGTACCCTCATTCTTCATGCAATCTATCCTGGCAGGGAAAAGTTAACTCTTTCTGTACTTGGATGCCTGTGCACCTTCATTCTTCATGCAATCTATCCTGGCAGGGAAAGGTTAACTCTTTCTGTACTTGGATGCCTGTGCACCTTCATTCTTCATGCAATCTATCCTGGCAGGGAAAGGTTAACCCTGTCTGTACGGGGATGCCTATGTGCTTTCATTCTTCATGCAATCTATCCTGGCAGGCAAAGGTTAACTCTTTCTGTACTGAGATGCCTGCATACCTTCATTCTTCCTACAATCTCTTCTGGCAGAGAACAATTAGGCGTTTCTTTACTTGGATCCCTATGCAAGTGTATTCTTCATGCAGGCTATCCTAGCAGAGAAAGGTTAACTCTTTACAAATGTTTGGATGCCTGTGCAAGTGCATTTTTCATACATCAATTGCAGTCTGTCTGCAGGATTCTGCACATCCAGTGATTTTGCTAATCCATTTGATGTTTGCAGACTAAAAATAAAGTGCATGTTCATTTTATTCTTGTACTGTACATTGCTGCAGGCAGAGTGTGGGCTATGCTGGTGATGATGATTCACATACACAAATGCGTTCTGTTCTGACCTACTTATCTGACAAGAGGTGACACAGGGAGAATACTATGCAGTTAAAAAAACTTGGAAATTATTTATATTTTTATTATTATTATACAGAATTTATTTAGCAACTACTGGAAATACATATCTATGCAGATTTGTAATTATTGCAGTCATGAAAATATATTTCCTATCTGGGTGTACTATGGCTATGTAACCATAGGAAGGGTGAAATTACAGTATGGATGCATTAGCTGCCTTTTGGTACTTGTATAAAGGTTATTCGCTGAGTAAATAGACTGCAGTAATCTAGTATGCAAGCCAGCAGAGAAGTGTTCTGCAATACATTAGTAAGAAGGCATCTTGGGTTTGCTCTGCAGACTTCTGCCAAATACCCCAGGGATGGATTTTGCAGGTATCATGTAAACAAGCATGGTCAGTGAGTGCAGCTTCTGTAATGATAAGCAAGTAGCTATAAACCACTAGAATGCAGACTGGAAGCCAGCATCTGAAGCCTTCAGACTGAAGGTCTACAAAAGTCATTACAGGCCTGTTGTGTAGCAGAGAGGGAGAAAGGACTTTGAAAAATGCACTGTAACCCTCTTGTGTGCCCCAGGTTAGCACTCCATACTGAACCCCAAATCATTGTAGCCCTTGTGCAGCAGATTACAAGGTCTCTCATCAAAGGGAATCATACTGGTGGTCTTTTATTCAGTAAGCATAAATATTCATTAATCTGTAGCCAATCAATGCAAACTTGCTACTTGGTTTGTAGGATTTGCTGACCTTTGGTTAACAACACAGGGAAAAGAACAGCAGTGATTAGTTACCCATAGCGAGTGATAAAATAATCCCTTTTAACCAATTAGTGTGCAAGCTGGCAAGATTCTGACCGAACGCTGCTACTTTACCTTTGCACACATGGGGCATATTTATAAAGCAGTAAAGATGACTTTCACCAAACATTCACTACAGGTGAACCTTCCTGGTACATGTATTTAAAAAAAAACAGTGATTGATTCACTACCAGTGAATCACAGTAAAGCACCATCTTCACTGCTTTACAAATATGCCCCTTGTTTGCCTTTATTAAAGTAGGACTAAACTCTCCTACCTACTTTACAGCCGAAGAAGCTGGCATTTTAGCCTCTGTTTCATCTGCAGTGGCCATTTGATGGCTTGACAGTTCGGTTTCGAGCACAAGCAACTGTGACAGTTATCCGTCACAGTATGCCTTGAATGTAATTGTTTTGGGAAACAGCTAAATTGATTTCGTTGCAGTTTAATGCTGTCCCAGATAGCAAGGATAACTTGCCACAAATTTGTGGCAGTGTTGATTGTAAGTCTTGTTAACTTGCTGCACATTTTCACGGGCAAGTTTTACACTTGCAGAGCACTTGAAGCACAAGTTCTAGTTGGCAATTTTTCAATTTGTAGCAAATTTACGTGACAAGTCTGTAGCAAGAGCAAAGTTGCAGTGTTGAGTCTACAGCAAGAGCTTTGAAAGTCACAGTGACCCCTGTGGTGGGATGAATAATGCACAACATAACTGAACCAGAACTTGCAGCAGACTTGCAGAATGTTTGCAAAGAATGTTGATCTGGAGTTATGCAATGCAGACCTGCTGCAATTGTGCAACAAACTTGTGAAGCCTGGCAAGTCTAGCAGTAGTTTAGCGAGTCATTTTCAAACTTGCAGCTTATTTGCTTGCTATCTGGGGTCTGTTTTTTTACATGCTGTGCTATGGGCTACCACCTATGGATTCATTGGCACCAACTGCCATCTAAACTTTATACTCTTTCACTGCAAGGTACAAGGGAAGGTGGTGCTTGGTTCCATTGGTTACGGTATTGTGGATTTTTCATTCTATACTAATATTTAGGGCACTCAGCAGGGGCGTACTTACAGCAGTCACGATTGCGACCCGGCCCCATGATGCAGGGGGCCCGGGCAGCTCCCCCCCCCCATAAAAAATGTAACATTTGGGAAATCGCGGTATACAGTGCAGACTGTCACTCAGAAGACATCTGTTATTTCCACATTTTGGATTTGTCTGGGAAAAGATCACTGACATATACTGTATAGGAAGCCATTCTACACAAATACCCTTCAAGCCATAATATATGGTGGATGCATGCCCATCAGTGGTGGCCGTGTAGTAAAAAAAGCAGAACACAGCAAAGTCCAACAAAGTATTCTTGTTAACTTAAAAGAGCATGTTGTGCATGTTCATAACTAAGGTTCCTATTCTGAAAGTGAGGAAGAAAACCTTGATGTCTTTGAAACATTGGTTATGCACATGTACAGCATGCTTTTGTGAATTACCTAAAATACTTTGCTGGACCTTGGCTTGATGGCCTTTGCTGCTTTTTGGGATGAGCATGTGGTACAAACAGCACAATAGGGGACAGGCAGACATCCCATACTCATCATTCTCAGTATGACTGTCTATGGCACACAATCAAGGACATGCTGATACCCCACTACCCATTAGCAAATACCTGTCTATGGTTAGTTTGGGTGTTAGGAATGAAGGGGATGCATATGAAGAAGGCCATAAAGGTGGGAAAAAGTGTGAGGTCGTGAATGAGTTACTTTAGCAGTATTGTGTGAACAGTGTTATATCAGTTACTGCTGTGGGGCCCACGCGGTGACATTACTAGACATATGGTATACAGTATAAAGTTCATGGTTGCATATGGTGTTTAGACATTGAAATGGTTCTAAATGTGGTACTTTACAAAGAGAATTGAAGCCAATCCTGTAACTGAACAAACAGAGCAATGAGCAAATAAAAATGACCTATGTGTGACATTAGTAAGCAAAATTGTCATCACATTCCATATTAAAACCTAGACTTCACACACACCCCTATTCCAGGGTGGATAAAAATTGATGTTTTTTTTTAAAGAAAACTAAAAAAAAAATGGGATTTCTTTGATTTAAATTAGATTTTTGTGATTTAAATCAGATTTATTTTGTTATTTTTATCAAATTTATTTTAATTAAATGCTCTTGGAGTAAAAATCTATCTAAAGATATTGTGCCACACTTATACTGCGGCACAATGGCACCACTGCACGAAACCCCATACGGGGTCCCCTTTAAGAGCCGCCAGAGGGCGCGCGCGTGCCGCCGGAGTAGCGCGTGCACCCCCTCTGCATGGCGGGGGACACGATACGTGTGGGAAATCACGTCCACGAGAGCCAGCACGGGGATTTGTGTGTGTAAATACACAAATCCCCGTTCTGTCAGGGGAGAGGAAACGTATCATTTGTTCCTACTTAGGAACAACAATATGTCTCCTCCCCCAGTCAGTCCTATCCCCATACAGTTAGAACACATCTAGGGAATACACATTTAACGCCTTGATCGCCCCCTAGTGTTAAGCCCTTACCTACCAATGACTTTAACACAATAATCAGGGTATATTTATAGCACTGATTGCAAATGTCAATGGTCCCAAAAATGTGTCAAAAGTGTCCGATCTGTCCGTCACAATGTCGCAGTACCGCTAAAAATCACAGATCACCGCCATTAATAGTAAAAAAAAAAAAAACAATAATAAAAATGCCATACAAAATGCCATACATCTTTCCCATAGTTTGTAGATGCTATAACTTTTGCGCAAACAAATCAATATACGCTTATTGCGATTTTTTTTTCCAAAAATATGTAGAAGAATATATATTGGTGTAAACTGGTGGAGAAATTTGTTTTGATTTTTAAATTTGGGGGATATTTAGCAAAAAGTAAAAAATATTGTTTTATTTTCAACATTGTCGCTCTTTTTTTGTTAATAGCGCAAAAAATACAAACCGTAGAGGTGGTCAAATATCACCAAAAGAGAGCTCTATTTGTGGGAAAAAAAAGACTTAAATTTTGATCCATCATGGCAGCGTCTGTTAGCGGGCATCCACGCAAGCCCTTTCCTACCAATGACATTTGCACAGTAATCAGTGCATATTTATATTGCTGTATAAATGTCAATGGTCCCAAAAATGTGTCAAAAGTGTCCGATCGCAATGTCGCAGTACCGCTAAAAATCACAGATCACCGCCATTACTAGTAAAAAAAAAAAACAATAATAAAAATGCCATACAAAATGTCATAAATCTTTCCCATAGTTTGTAGATGCTATAACTTTTGCTCAAACAAATCAATATATGCTTATTGCGATTTTTTTCCCCCAAAAATATGTAGAAGAATATATATTGGCGTAAACTGGTGAAGAAATTTTTAAATTTGGGGGAAATTTATTATAGCAAAAAGTAAAAAATATAGTTTTTTTTTCAACATTGTTTATAGCGCAAAAAATAAAAACCGCAGAGGTGGTCAAATACCACCAAAAGAAAGCTCTATTTGTGGGAAAAAAAGGACGTAAATTTTGATCCATCATGGCAGCGTCTGTTAGCGGGCATCCCCTCATCTGCTGTCGCCACGTCCCTCACCTTGTTGTGTCACTGCCACATCACCAGCCGTCCTATTAAAATGAATAGGACTGTCGGTGAGTCAACAGCGGGTCAGAGGAGAAGCCGTTGCAGGGCAGAGATGACAGTTGCTCTTTACAAATTATGATTTAAATCAAGATGATTTAAATTAAGCCTTTTTACTAGTGATTTAAATCATGATTTAAATCGATTTGATTTAAATCAAATCCACCCTGCCACATGACAAAACTGATTTCCTATAACACACAGTGCATTACGACAAACCGTTTTGCTAAGTGAAACAATGCAAAAAGGGAATGCTACTGTGTGCAAGGTCCAGCAGCCCATAGCACCCGATCAGGCATTAGTTTGCTATACTAAGATCAGTTAAATATGCATTCTGATTGATTTATATAGGTTACTCCACTGTGTGTGTTGCTGTTTAAAGTGTTTTTTAATGATATAAGCATGCTAATTGTGTGTGTAGATATCTGTAAATTAAATCATTAGTATAGTGACAGTTGACAGTATAATATCCAGTGATATTTCATTTCTCTCAGTTTGCCCTTTCTGCATAACTACACAAGTAGGTCTCTGGAAAGTAGGTCAGAGCTGTGTCTGAAAGCACAGATTTGTATGTATGTGAATCATCACATCCAGTACAGCCTACTCCCTGGCAAGAAAAGAAGATAAGCTATGAACTGCATTGGTCATTGAGGAATGTTTTGGCTCAAAATAAAAAGACATGTCTCTTGTAATACAGGCACATCCGATTTTGAGCTTTCCTGCAAGAGCATACAAATATTCTTTTGGCTTCTTATTTAAAGTTTATTTGTTTTTCCATATATATATATATATATATATATATATATATATATATATATATATATATATATATAAAAAGAAACATATACATTTCACAATAGTTACATACATGACCCTAGAAAAAAACATACATTTCTCCTTTGCCCCATTTCTCACCCCCCCTTTTCTTCCCTCCCCCTACTATCCCATATGTGCCATGCGCTCCTATTTCTCGTCTACCCGCCCTCTCTACTTCCCTCTCTACTCTACCCAGCATTCTGCATATTTCCTAGTTTTCTTAAAGTCTATCCACTTTCCCCATATATATTATCAGATCTTTCTACCTGACATAAGTGTGCGCAGCCTATAGCATTAGGGTGTGCACCCCAAAGCTCAAACACACATGCATGCGTGTGAATCTACATGTATATGGCCCGGTAGATTAATCTCTTATGGAAGAGCAGGTAAGAAGAAGATCTTTCCCATCTCCCCGCCACCACACACAACGATAATGCTAATGTGCACTAGGTGATTAGGGTGTGCCCAGGCACACCCGTCACACCCTGTGTGCACACGTATGCTACCTGATCTTCTTCTCTACTAATCAGATATTCCATTTTATATGTATATTCTATTCTATTGAACCAATCCCAAACCCTAACTATGGGTATCTCTGGGTCTAATCATTTTGTTACTATTGTCCCCTTTTCTGCATTTATTAAATATGGCATAACTGAATTCTTATATTGTTTTTTTGTGGTGTTTACATTATGGAATAAACAAAACCATGAGTCGTCGGGAATCTCTGATCCTATGATCTCTCCCACATTCTGTTGTACCTCATGCCAATATTCCCTTATCTTCGGGCACTCCCACCATATGTGGAACATAATGCCTTTCCGATCACACCCTCTCCAACACAGGTGGGATTTCCCTGGTTGGTATTTCTGTACTTTATCCGATGTCATGGACCATCTTGCCAGACGTTTGTAATTTGTTTCTATTGTGTTTATGTCCGCTGCAAAGCCATGTACGGCCCAAAATATATTACTTATTTGTTGTTCTTTTAAACGTAACCCTAGTTTCTTTTCCCATTTTTCTATGAATGGAGGCATTCCCAGTCCTTCCATCTGCGTGAGAATCTTGTAGGTCTGTGATATCCCACGTTTCTTTTTTTGTCGATTGACTACATAATTGTTCTACTGGGTTCAAATTCTCCCCATATCTAATTGGTTGCAGCAAGCTTCCCACAAAGTGTTTTAATTGCAAATTCCTCCATTCATCTAATATCATCAGTTCTCTTCTGTGCATTCATTCGTGGTATGAGCGTATTATTCCTTTTTTTATTATATCTCTTAACTGTGCATTTTTTACCCAATTCCCAAAATGTGTCCCATTACCAGGTGGGAAGAGATTTGTCTCCCATAATGAGTGGTGAGTTATATTCCCATTTTGCCTGTAAATTATATCCCATTTTTTAAAACATTCCTAGTCAACTCGTGTATTTTCATGAAGCCTTCTATATTTTTGTGGTATCCAAATATTCTTACTTAAAGCGGAGGTTCGCTGAAAAAAAAATATTAAAAACCAGCAACTACAAATACTGCAGCTGCTGACTTTAATATATGGACACTTACCTGTCCAGGGAGCCTGCGATGTCGGCAGCCGATCCGTCCGTCGGCTCTCGGCTGCCGCCGCCGCCATCCTCGGTAAGAGAATAAGGAAGTGAAGCCATGCACATGTGCGAGTCGCGCTGCACATCCTCTCTGGTCCCTGCTGTGTTCTGTGTCTCACAGAATACAGCGGTGGAGGAGAGTGTAGGCGCCGGAAGTGGCATAGGTCAGTGATCTATGCCAGGAAGTGGGAGCAAATACCTGTATTAGACAGGTATCTGCTCCCTCCTCCCCCCTGAAAGGTGCCAAATGTGCCACCGGAGGGGGGGAGGAATCCAAAAAGTGGAAGTTCCATTTTTGGGTGGAACTCCACTTTAATTGTGCTCTACTTAAAGTGATTGTAAAGGCTTGTTTTATTTATTTTTAAAATAACAAACATGTCATACTTACCTCCTCTGTGCAGTTGGTTTTGCACAGAGCGGCCTGGATCCTCCACTTCTCGGGTCCCTCTTTGCTGCTTTTATCCCTCTTTCATTTGAGTGCCCCTCAGCCAGCAGCTAGCTACAGGGGTTACCCAAGCTGAGTCAGTGCTCTGTGTATCTATTCAGACGTGGATCCCCGACCTGGCCCCGCTCCCTCTCTCCCCTGATTGACTGACTGACTGTGATTGACAGCTGCAGGAGCCAATAGCGCCGCTGGTCTGTTTCAGCCAATCTCGAGGAGTGTGCTGGATGTCTGAGGGGATCGTGGACATCGTTGGAGAGCTCAGGTAGGTAATGGGAGGGGGGGGGGGCTGGGGAGGCTGCTACAAACAGAAGGTGTGCATTAAGATAAAAAAACCTTCTGCCTTTACAACTCCTTTAATGTGTTTTCCATCTTCACCCATCTTTTATCACTCTTTGGGTTTGTCCATTCTACCATTCTATCATATGAGATGCAGCTAATCCCCCATGTGCTTTACTTTTACTTATTATCGAGAACTGGATTCTAGGTTTCTTGTTCTGCCATATATAAACTTTAGGATTATTGTTTTTAATATTTTAAAGAATGTCTGTCGGAGGGCGATTGGCATCATTTGAAATTTTTTAACATTTCTGTTTTGATTTAGTTAAGCAATTGGATATAGTTAGCTTTATATAGATTCCCTATTGTTCATTTTACCCCAAGGTATTTTAGATCTTTCTCCCCCATATAAATGGGAACTCCCTTTTTGAGGCTGTCACTTCTTTGTTGTTCATACTTATATTTAACATTTCTGACTTAGCAGGGTTGATCTTCAAGTTAGCAAGTTCTCCATACTTTTTTATCTCTTTTATTAAGTTTGGTAATGTTATTCTAGGGTTGGATAGATAAAACTGATTATCGTCGGCATATGCCACTACTTTATGTTTCTCATCTCCAATCTTCACCCCTCCTATGTCTACACTATTTCGTATGTTAGCCAGTAACGGTTCCAACGACAAGACATATAGGATGGGTGAGAGTGGGCATCCTTGTCTCGTCCCATTGAACATTTCAAAGGGTGGAGCGACACTCCCGTTAACTTTTACTAATGCCGTAGGGTGATTATATAGGGTTTTAATCCATTGGATAATTTTTGGGCCTATCCCTATGTCCATCAAAAATCTCCAGTCTACTCTGTCAAAAGCCTTTTCGCATCTATTGACAAGAATAGAGCTGGGTGCTTTCCCCCTTTGTTCTGTGCAATAGCAATAATGTTTTTATTCCATTATCTTTACCCTCCCTTCCTGGGATAAACACAGTCTGATCTGGGTGGATCAGGCTGGGCATCAGTTCTTTCAATCTTGTGGCAAGGATCTTTGCGAACAATTTTGTATCAACGTTTAACAATGTTATTGGTCTATAGCTGGAGCACAGGGTTGCATCTTCTTTGGAGAAAGAGGTTTGGGGCTTTGTATGAAGCATACAGCTGGGGGGGTGGGTGACCATGATGCAAATTGTGTCTGACCAGTTCGTAAGTGTAATTACTACATTTCAATACAATACACATAAAAAGTATAATAGAATAAAAATGTATTCCATATATGATGTGTACAACCAAAACATCATGATAAGATAGCATAATAATAATAATAATAATAATAATAATAATAATAATAATGTCAGACACATAAACCATGTATCACACAATACATATATAAAAGTGCATGATTGTTACAACATATTGCAATAAAACAGAATAAAATTGATGCAATGATCCTGACTGTAAACATGATAGTGGCATCAACATAGCTCGACGCGTTTCGTGGATGACCTCCACTCATCAGGAGAAGATGCTTGATATATATCTATAATTAATAAGTTGTACACATTAATAATCGGTCTCAATGTAAGAGGCCAGGGGAGGGGGAGGAAAAACAAAAGTATGGAAAATATCCACCCATACTTACAATATAGCTATGAGTCTGAAATAGAGCGATGAGAGCTGCAGGCCGGCCGACTAATTCACTAGCCCAGGGAGCTGAGGTGGAAAACCCAAGATATTTGACGGAAAAACACGCAGGAGATGGATGTTCCTGGAAGTAAGGTCCCCCATGGATGGTCAGGGGTGATGTAAATGGCATATCGGTAGAACCTCTGCAAATAAGTGTTGAAATTATGTGTATTATTACATATAGTATGAAGTGTACCTATTTAACATGATAAAGTGTGGGCCAATGCTATCACCGAGAGGTAGTGAGTGAAAATGTGATCGTATGGGAAAATGCTATATCTAAGTGTAGAGTAAGGGGAAATATAAAAGTGACTTAATGTACCCCAACCCATGGGGCTACATGTGAAATAGAAACCACACACCGAAGGAAAGGATGAAAGGCAAAGTCCCAAACCTCTTTCTTCAATGAATTGTCAAACAGGGATAGAGGCATTGTACGTACGGGCCTTATGCCTCATATAAAGTCCCAACCCTCCCCTTTCCCCCAGGGTTGCATCTTTTCCCTCTTTAGGTAACACTGTAATGTGTGCCAGGAGAGACTCCATCCTCATCTCCTCCCCTTCTCCTATTCTATTCATATATGAACACATTTTTGGGTATTAGTTGTTCCCCAATTTTTTTTATAATATCGGATCGTAAACCCATCCGGTTCTGAGCTTTTCCCGTCACTGTACTTTTAATTGCTGCTCTTATCTCATCTTGTGTTATTGGATCTTCAAGAGCTTGCAGTTTTTCTACTGATATTTTAGGTAGGCTTGCTTCCATTAGGTACTCTTGTATTTTTTGTTTTCTTTTTGACTCTACTCCCTGAGTGCCCCATTGCCTCAGTGAGTATAGTGCACTATAGTAGCTATGGAAAACCCTAGCAACTTCTATTGTTGTACAAACCATTTCCCCTTTATTGTTCTTCATTTTTTCTATATAATTTATTGATTTTTTATTTGTAATATTTTTGCTAGATGTTCCCCTGGTTTATTTCTCCATTGATATCTGCCTTTCGCCACTCTGTTAGATGCCTGTCTTGTCTCTTGTTCCATTTTATCTTTCAATTCATCTCTTTTTATAACCAGTGCTTGCTGTGTTTCCATATCTACCTTCGTTTTATGTATCTGTTCTAACTTGTAGATTTATTTTATAAGTCCTTCCATGTTACTTTTCCTCTCTTTCTTTTTTCTAGCTCCTATAGAGATCCGCACTCCTCTGACATAGGCCTTATGCGCTTCCCATATCGTGGCCTCTGAAATCCCTGGGGTTTCATTAAGTAGGAAGTATTTTTCCAGTTCTTTTTTATTCCCCCCCCCTACTTCTATATCTTATATAGGTTCCTCATTTAACCTCCAGGTACTTGTCTTGTTCTGAACACCTGTGAGCTTTAATTTCACCATTACTGGTGCATGGTCCGATATGATCATTATTTTTATAGATGATTTTACAACCAATTCTAACAATCTGTGTTCCACCATTATATAATCCAACCTAGAGTACATCCCGTGCACTTTGGAGTGGAAAGAATAGTCTCTTCCCGAGGGTACTGAGCCCTCCATACATCCACCAATTGGCATTGGTGTATTTTCTTCTTTACCTTCCATAGTTGGTGGTCTCCAGTCCCCAGTGCACGTGATGTACTGTCTATCTGTGGATCCTTGCAGAAGTTTAAGTCACCTGTCAAAATCAAATGGCCTTTCTTAAATTCCATTAACTTTCCCAAGATTTATTTTAGGTATTCTTTCGGTTTTCTGTTAGGGCAATATATATTCGCCAATGTACACTCCATTTCCTGTAACTTTCCTTTCAAAAGCATAAACCGACCTTCTGGGTCCACCTTCCTCTCTTCTAATAAAAACCTTACTTCTCTTGCCAAACCTATTGCAACACCCTTTGCTCTTTTAGTGGGGGAATCGCCATAATACCATCTTGGATAGAATTTAGAATATAACTTTATATTTGAATCTAATGCTAAATCTGTTTCCTGTAGAAATATTATACCTGCTGAGTACCATTTCATTTCTTTTAAAACCTTATGTCTTTTTTTCCGGGGTGTTTAGCCCTCTAACATTATATGTTAAAAAATTTAATGTCATTTTCTCTCTTCTCCTCCTCTCCTCTCCATCTCCTTTCTTCTCCCTCCCTCTGCCCCCCGTCTGAAGGCGAGTGCGGAGTTCAGGGGAGCTCCTTGAGGCCAGGAGACAGGAACCCAGACCTAGGACCAGAGAGAGAGACAAGAAAAATAGAAAAAGAAAAAAACATTCCATATCTTTGGCACTATATATTCTTCTCCCATATCCACCACCCCCCCACCTGGTGATCCTATTCTTTAGGACCATATCCCCCCCCTATTTTTTTTACCTTCTCCTGGTCTTTGAGCAGCATCTTGTTGTACCTCTCTGGGCCCTCTATGACTGTCTGCTCTTTTGCCCTGAGGTGGTGCTCTATCTGACACCCACACCTGACCCTCTCCCTTGCTTTGGGATGTAGGTCTGGCGCCCAATAGTTATCCAGGTCCTCTATCCTTTTTTATCTTGTTCTCACACACCTCAGATTGTCTGTATCTTTCCTATTAAGTCCTCTCCCTGTGCTGACTCTGTTAGGCCCCGGATTCTCAGGTTTTTCCTTCGGTCTCTATTCTCCTGGTCTTCCAGTTTATATGCTAACTCCCTTTGACCATTCTTTAAGACTTCCATTTCTCCTTTTCGATTTTTTATAGTTTGTGTATACGTGTCCAGTCTTTTTCCTGCCTCTTCCACCCGTTCCAGTATATACCCCACGTCCTTATGTATTTTCACTATTATTTTTTAAAGCACTTTCTAAGACGGCGAACATGGATGTCATTTCTATTTTTGTGGGTAATTGGTCGTTTAAGTGTTGAGCTCCCTTCCCTTCTCCATATCATTTTCAATTTCTTGATCTATTCTTGACTGACCGAGTATACTAGTGTCAGATGATGCTCTACTTTGTCCTTTTTTTCTTTAGCTTCTACTTGTCTTCCGCAAGTTCCTTGTTGCTTTTCAATTACTTGCTTTTCAGAGGGCCCTCCTTTGGACATATATTTTTCTATAGGGCCTGGGCTTAAGCTCATTTTAGGTAGTTTTGCCACTGCCCATCCTCTTGCTGTTCTTCCCCGCATGTTAGAATTTCTTCTTTATTTTCCACTCTCCTTTCTTGTCCCCCTTTTTATGTGTTCCTCTTCTGTTAACTTCCACTTCTGTTTTTTATTTAATATTAGTATACTGACAGTCTTTTCAGCATTATATGCTCTTTTTATTTCAGTCTATGAGTGAAAACAATAAAGGGTCACTCACCACTTCTGTTCCCCGGTCTGAGGTATATGCGGATCTGAGGACGTATTGTCAAGTGGACGTCTGCTGGTCTCTTGGTCTGGCTCCTGGCTGACGTTTCCTCTCTTCTCTTTTAGGGGTGGGGTGGGGGGGTTGCTGGGTGGCTGGCTCCCAGTTCACTGCTCTGCTTTTATCTCCCGCCAAGACCGGGTCCCTGCGCTCCCTCTGGGTCCCCGTCAATTCGGCTGGTCCATCTGCAGGCTGTCTCACTGGGAACTCGAGAAGTCACCTCCTGTCTCCGGTTTCCCCCAAGCACCGCCGAGTGCAGCTGAGCTTTCCCAACCTCACTCTGTGCTGCCTGCTTCCGGGTCCGGACCTCGACTCCAGCCGAGCCTCTCCCCCACACGCCAAGCCTACACCGCTCCGCTCTGCTCCACTCTGGGTCACCGTCCTCTCTCTCCTCTCCACACGGGATCCCCTGGCCAGCAGAGTCACAACCGAGAGGTATGTGGCTTAAGGGGGGTTTGTGGCTGGGGGTTTAATTACAGTTGCCCCATTCGCTGCATTGTGGAGTGGTTAGGCCTGGAGTCCTGGAGCTCCTAGCGTGAGCTCTCTAGCATGAGCTCTCTGCTGGCATCATGTTTAGGCTCCTCCCTCTGTAGTCCCAACTTATATTACCTGTTGATCATGTCAGTACGCACAGCAAGAATGCCACTTTCTTTTTTAACAGTGGCGAAGCTTACTGCACTGGCTTAAAGGCAGGAGAGCATTGACACCCTTCTCAGTGCTCCTGCGAATGCAGTACAAATGTACATGATGACCCACATACAGCTGGCGTCACTGCTGCGTGTGCCCTTCCTGTTCTTGACAGTGTCTCTGGCTAATTAAAATTAACTTAATTCATCAGAGGATGTGATGAATCGCTGATGTTCAGATAAGTTCAAAATTGGGTATTTAGTGTTTGTTTTTACGTTTTTTACTTTTTCCCGCACTATGTTGGACTGTTTGCTGGGGCTTGACTTTACATTGCTTTTATTAACATTGCAAAGAGCACTGATAATATGCAAACTACCATAAACCATAGTAGCACATTTTATTTCATCGGTATGGAGTAGTCAAGACAACGAGACAAGGCAATGATTGCTAATATGTTTTTATAGGTTAATGCATTTCTACTTTGCTCTTTGTTTGCATTGTTGTAAAGTGGGATAAAGACATACAAGGGTGGTCAGTTGTGCACCGAGCCGGATTTTCCACTAGACACTGTAGGCATGTGCCCACAGGTGCCATTCCTAGAGGGGTGCCTGTCAGTATAAGTTTTTTCTTTTTCATTTTTTTCTTAACCCGTTCGCTGCCAGGACAATACAGACAGGGGGCTGCAGCCACCAGGATTGTGTTTAAGGCTTCATGCACATGAGACGCCGGTGCAAATTCTGCTGAACACATGTTTTTAAAAGCTGAAACCGGCGTTTAGAAACACCCGCTTTACCACGTTTGCGTCTAGAAGCGTCTGCAGAGCAGAGAATGACATTTTGCGACCCAACTTTGGGCCCCGTATCTCGGGGCCACTTGGTCAAATATGGGGTTCCTAGCACCAAGTGGCCCCGAGATACGGGGCCCCAAAGTCGGGTCGCAAAATGTCAAGCACTTCTGCAGCAGAGAATGACATTTTCCGACCTGACTTTGGCGCCACTTAGTTCTAGAAACCCCAAATTTGGTGTGCAAACACAGTGGAAATAGCTCTACAACATATCCAAAGCTAGGAACCCCAAATTTGGATATGTTGTAGTGTTAGTTCCACTGTGTTAGCACACCAAATTTGGGGTTCCTAGCACCAAGTGGCCCCGAGATATGGGGCCCCAAAGTCGGGTCGCAAAATGTCAAGCACTTTTCTGCAGCAGAGAATGGCGTTTGGCGTCTGAAACATGGAAAACTTTTGCTTCTGAACCCATTTTTTTGCTTCTGGAAAAACGAGGTTAAACGCAACTGCCTATAAATGCCAACAAACGAGACTGTGTACATGGACACATAGGATAACATTGAATGAGTTCAGGGGCAGTTGAAAAAAGTGTCCAACTGCCTCTGAACGCGCATTTAACAGCGTCTCGTGTGCATGAGGCCTAAGAATGGCAGGCAGACTCCTGCAGGTGAAAGTATTCATTGCTTCCACACACCCCTGGTACCGGCACACATGCCCCCTGTGTGTGCGCCATATATTCTGGGCTTCGATTGCCCATTTGCAGGCCGGGATTGACATGGCAGGTGCAACACCATTTCTGTAACAGCACCCACGTTCTCCTCCCCTTCTTACCTTCAAATTATTTATTGGAGTTTTACAAGTAATAAAACAAGCATCAGTACAAAAGTACCGCAATCAGTGGAACTAATGAGCAGAACACATGTTATGCATACACAAAAAAATAATATCAACTGTACCAATCTCAGGGTAATAAAGTCAATAACAATTTGTGTAAAGATCGGTGTTCTATTGCCTGTTACATCACGAGGAAGGGTACATACCTAATGGAGACTACCCCAATCACAGTAGCCTAAACAGGTATAGAACTAGGCCATCAAACTCACAGGTCTCTCCTCCCCTTCTTGTTGGTGATCTGGACATGTCACTTCCCGGTCACCCTGTCACTTTCCCAGGCTAGCATAGCTGGGAAGGGATGTATTGTAATGTGATCTGCATTACAATGCATCCAGTGGAGCCCAGAGGAGACATGCAGGGTCTTTTAGACCCTGCATGTTTCATTAAAAGAAAACCTGTCACCTAAAAATCATCTCATAGGGGGCTTTTTGTCCCCTATGTAATGAAAAAAAGGTAAGGAAAAAATATTTTGAGGCCCCCCCACCCTCACATATACGCATGTACGAACATAAATGCACATGCGTACAGTACTGACCCAACTAGAAATGCACACAGAGACATAATCAGTATGGTACAGATGCAACCAAAAACATTCACAGATACATAATCAGTGCGATAACAAATGCAACTAGAAACTTGCATAGAGATGTAATCAGTGTGGTACTGAAGCAACCAGAAGCCAGAGTTACAATCTGTACTGCATCGGTGAGGCTGTTCAGTCTTGTTTCCTTGTTTACTTCATTTCCAGTCCCCTCATTTCTCTCCATGTTCATTTCACCTCCAGTCTCCTTTTCTCTCTCCCTGTTTACTTTCAGTGCCTTTAAAAATGCCACCCATATTCCCCTGCCCTTTCCTTAGCTTCTTATCACCATTGATGCCAGCCCCAACCACTGACTAAGGTTATCCCCTCCAATCAAACATAACTCCTGACCCCATAAAAAAAACTAAGCAAAATGCTAGAAATACTCAATTAAAAAGGGTGGAGGGTTTGTTTGTTTTTCTTAGAAAATGTTGCTGGGTGGGAGAATTGGGTATTTTTTTGTTTGGAGATTAAATCGGTGTCACTATTACTTTTTAAATTTGGCGCCGTGCTCCGTCCCCGTGCGTCGCGACGCTCGCAGGGAACAGAGCCCAGCACTGTGATGAATCGATGAATTTTAAATTTGGCGCCGTGCTCCGTCCCCGTGCGTCGCGACGCTCGCAGGGAACAGAGCCCAGCACTGTGATGAATCGAGCGGAGACACGGCTCGCACACACAGCGGGGAGGCATCGCAGGATACTGGAGACAAGGTAAGTAACTACCTGGATCCTGCGATGCGATCCCGAGTCTGGCTCGGGGTTACCGCTTTTGGTACTGAAAATTCAACCCGAGCCACACTCGGGAATACCGCTAAGGAGGTTAAAGACCCTTTATCTCTATTGCTGTCTGCCTAGTTCTATTTTTGTCTACAGAGTTTTGCCTAATTGCCATCGCATTTGCCTAAGGGTCTCCTGAGCCCGAGACCTAACCCTCCCCACTTTTCCTGTTAAGAGAAATAAATCTCTCTTTGTTCATTTTTACAAAAAATGACTGGCGCCCAATCTTTTCACCTTGTACCACACCCACTATGCCTAGTACCTGCACCCTGAGGAGGAATGTCAGTTCTCCCTGGCTCTGGGGGACACCATCAGGCCCTTGGAAGTCGGGGAGACCAGTACATATGCAATGAATGTATAATGCCTGAATATGAGCCCTGGATAACAGTATATTTTAATATATCCTATGCACGGTTACAATTTCTAGGTCATTAATATCAATGTATAGGCTTTGAACACTGCACCAGTCTTGGTTATTAAGGCTAGTGCAATGGCCTTTTATTAAACAAATACAAATACTGGCTCATAGGGATTGATTTACTAAAACTGGAGAGTGCAAAATCTGGTGCACCTATGCATAGAAAACAATCAGCTTCCAGGTTTTTTTTCAAAGCTTGATTGAACAAGCTGAAGTTAGAAGCTGATTGGCTTCTATGCACAGCTGCACCAGATTTTACACTCTCCGGTTTTAGTAAATCAACCCTATATTGACCAATTTCACCTACTGCTAAGAATAGGGAATTAGGGGCATTTTCCAATCATTTGTTTAAAATACTTACCAAATTATAAAATGCAATTGTTTCATTTGCATCATAGTTCATAGTTTAAAAACCATGTAAGTCTAGTGGTTATTATATGATATATGTAATGATAAAGAAAAAAAAAATGGCACTGTTAAAGATGCGCTTTTCAATCAATGGTTAAATGTTTCTGATGCTAGTAATAAGTAGGTCACGAAAAAGAACTGTTCAGGCCAAGTGGTCCTCATCCTGGAAACTGGAGCATACATGCTGCATTCTATCACCATGGCAACACCATTTCTGTAACAGCACCCATCCACAAGTGTTATTGAAGTAGCTTGGCAGGGCTATAATAAAGAGCTTTGATCTGCTGATGTGTCTTAAATGGTGAATGCGAACAAATACAGCTAGTTAAGAATAAATGTCACTCGCTTTTTTCGTGATCTTTCTAGCAATGTTCTTGGTCCACAATGACAGTGGCAATTATTGTTAAAAGCTCCACTCTGGGCAAAAGTTGTTTTTTCCATCCATCCGTACTTCCCACCCACCCTTGACACATACTACTAGGCTTTTTTCCCCTTACCTTGTGAAGCCAGATATACCCACCTAATTCCCTTCTCCAGGTCCCTCGTTGACACAGATTCAGAATCCAGGGGTGCTATGAAGCCCAAGACCTCTGCTTCCCTCACTCCCCTCGGCTGATGTCGGTGTTCTTCAGGATCCTGAGGGAACCCCAGCCGATGGAAATTTAGTAGAAGATGTCCACATCATACAGAGGTGTACATCTGAAGAAGGACCCAAGCAGGAAGTAGACAGAAGAGGAGAAGACTTGGACCTGCGGTTTCTAGCGACTGCAGCTTACAGTGGTGCTAAAGTTGAAATAAAATTGCAAACAGGCAGGCTCTTTATTGAAGACGAGACGTGATGTCTCTTCTGCAATAAAATACCCCTACCTGCCTCTTCACAATCCCTTGTAGAATGTACACTGAGATTGGCATAATCAGCTCAGTTTACATTGTAGCACAGTATCTGTGTGCCTGGGAGACTGCATTCCTGTGCATGTGCAGGGGTGACACCTTCCTGCGCTTGCCAGTCAAGATGGCCAAAGGGAGAAGATGCCCGCGAGGGACCTCACAGGCATCGGACCATTGGAACTAAGGTAGGTTTTATTGCCTTTAGTTTAGCTTTAAGGGTATTTGGATACAGATTTTTTAAGAAAGGGTAACAAAGGGTATTTAGATACAGATTTTTTTTTTGATCCAGCGATCAGATAGAGGAGGGTGGGAGGAAGGGGTGGTCAGTGGCCTAAAAATGTATTTGTTAAATTTACATATACTATAAATTTAAATAGGGGTTTAAACTTAAAGAGGAGTTCCACCAGGGGAAATTAAAAGTCAGCAGCTACAAATACTGTAGCTGCTAACTTTTAATATATGGACACTTACCTGTCCAGGGAGCCCGCAATGTCGGCATCCCAGCCGATTTTCAGATTGACTCCTGGGTGCTGCCGCTGCCATGGGATAGTAGGCAGGAATCCTTAATAACTAATAACTATAATCTTATAATAATAAACTCAGACAAGTGTTGGATAAATACGGCCGCGGCTGCTTTATTATTGGTTTAAATACAATGTTATATTTAATATAACAACACTAACTCAAATAAACTCAAAACAACCTAGCTACTACGGCTCAGGCTGCATTAAAATTATCAGAAACCAACATTATCCACATCATAAATCAACATCAATAACTTCAAACACAGATTAGTCCCCCTTTGTATCAATTTATTTTATTAGTTTTTTTTTTTTTTTTTTTTTTTTTTTTTTACAAAGGTGACACCACCACATAATGTACAGCCGCGACATAAAATAAAAAATTTGGGAGGGGGGGGAGGGGAACACCACAGCTCCTGTCTTCTGAGGCGAATGACCCTGACTGGACGGAACCCTGTTTATATAGCCCTATTCTTACTGGATTCAACCGGATTTAACCAGTTCTATCCCTAGTACTTCAAAAAAGCCCGGGAGAGTCACATGTACTACTCCTCAAGGCCATGTGAGCACCAGGTGTCCACCTGGGAGCCTCAGCTGGCTCCCCTTGGGGGAGCCTTGAAACTGCCCCATCCTGCCACTCTCCCATGAGGAAAAAGGGGTTATTGAAACCTTTTACCCCTTTTTCCTGTCATGGGATAGTAGGCAGGAATCCTTAATAACTAATAACTATAATCTTATAATAATAAACTCAGACAAGTGTTGGATAAATACGGCCGCGGCTGCTTTATTATTGGTTTAAATACAATGTTATATTTAATATAACAACACTAACTCAAATAAACTCAAAACAACCTAGCTACTACGGCTCAGGCTGCATTAAAATTATCAGAAACCAACATTATCCAAAAGACAGGTGGATTCAAAACCACCTGTCACCAACACCCCACACCGCGGCCATGTCAACACAAGTGCTTAAATTTGTATTAAAAATATCTAAACCTATGTCAGAGAGATGAATTCCATCCTCTCTATATAGACCAGTGATATTTCCTTCCAACTCCATATGCCTGAATGAAATTATACCCAAATCCTGTAAAATTTTCGCTACCGCCCTGTTCACTCTTTTTCTGATCTTTTCCCCATGACGCATAGAAGGTGGAGAAAGCCATCTCAACCTTTGCACGATTTCTGAAAAAACAATAACAGTGTGGGGAAAAGACAATCGAATCCTGTGTAAGTCATCTCTAATACCGAAAATGATGTCTAAAGTTCTTTGCTTTCCGATATCATTCCCCCCCAGATGAATAATTAACACATCTGGAGGAGAAAAACGCTGAATAAGTTTACCTATTACAGGCATTAAATTCTCCCAAACCATACCTCTTTTACCAAACCAAAAAACTTTATACTGAGAAGGATCCAAACCTAAATTACTAGTATACACTCTATTCTTAGCTCTCCGATGTGCCCAGAAAACATATGAATGTCCAATAATCCATATTCTCCTGCATTTACCTGAAATGAATCAAAAAGATTGATTAGGACGAATATATAAAAGGTAACTGTTAGATTTCCATCTACCAACTTTCTTTATTAATTCAGAATCTAATCCTAACCTAGCTGCCTCCGTAGCTGCTCCTATTCTAAAAGAGTGTGAAGTAAGATGTGAATCCTTTAAATTTAATCGTTCTAAGCATCGTTTAAACACCCAATTGAATTGATATTTGGTTAACGGAGAACCAGACTCGTGTATGAAAAATTTGTCATACATGACAGGTCTAACACAACAATATGCTTTCATTAACCGAACAGGGCAAACAGGAGAGCTACTACACGCATATAAAGTAATCCAAATACCTTTACCTAGCTGGTCGGTTTTAGATCTTCTAATAAAAATTCGTAACATTGAGTCAGAGATAATAATGTCATTAACTTGAATAAAAAATAATTCTGACACTCTAAACGCGCCAAAAAACGAAATAGAAAAAAACGCTTTAAATAATATTGCCTCAAAGGCGGAAAAACAAACTTGTTCCGTGGTTGAACAAAGGTCATTTAAAACAATAGGAGTAATAGGTTTACGCTTATCCCAAGTAAAATTCTTTTTTTTTTTATAACCCTTCAGTGCTTGACGTACTGAGAAAAATTGCAAGCAAGAAGGTAAATTCTGAAGTTTAAGAAAAAATGAAATTCCCGAAAGGGTTCTTTGCACATACGACCATGAATAACCCTTTTCAAATAAACCATTCAAAAATAACAGAACTAAACCTTCCGAAAAAGAACCAGCAGGTGCTCGGATTGAATTTAAAAAAGAGAGCCAAAACAGCCAGGCCGATTGATATCCAGCCAGCGTTGAGGGAGCAATCGAGTTTTCTATATACTCCGATAACGGTCTCAAACCAGATCCCATAATATGGGAGGACACCGTATTCTTACTCTGTCCGCATCTGGAAGCAGCTGAAAAATCGATCCATCTGAAAGCGAGATAAGGAGTCCGCCAAGTCATTGTCCTTACCTGACACATGAATTGCTTTCAACCAAATGTTCAAATGTAGACATTTGAAAATCAAGTAACGCAATAGGACAATGACCGGCGGAGATTTAGATGTTAGACAATTAATCGCATACATTACTCCTTTATTATCAGTTCTAATTAAAATACGCTTATTTTTAAAATAGTGACCCCAAATTTCAAGTGCTACAATTATCGGGAACAACTCTAAAAGGACTATATTTTTTAAAAGACCCTTCTGTTGCCATTTTGGATTCCAACGATCTGCGCACCAATGAGCTTGCCAAATTGCAGCAAAACCACAAGAACCAGCAGCATCAGTGAACAGAAAAAAGTCTTTATCCAAAATAAATTCCTCTTGCCATACAGATTTCCCATTAAAATGTGTAAGGAATTGTAACCAAACTAATAAATCCTCTCTCATATCATGAGTTATCCTGACATGAGAAAAGGGTGATTTTAACCCTGATATAGACATATACAATTTTCTAGAAAAAATTTTGCCGATTGGCATAACTCTAGAAGCAAATGCTAACAAACCTAATAGTGACTGCATTTCTTTTAAACATACTTTTTTCTTTCTTATTATAATAAATAATAAAGCCGAAAGTTTATTAATTTTTTCTTCCGGCAGCCTAAATTCCATTAATTCTGTATCAATGGTAATACCTAAAAATTCAAGACAAGTTGAAGGCCCAGCTGTTTTTTCTTGTGCAAGTGGAATACCAAAATCGCTACAGATCCTGAAAAATGTGTCCAATAAAAACGTACAATTCAAAGAATTAGCTAAACCTAGAAATAAAAAATCATCTAAATAGTGAAGTAAAAATTGAGAATCAGACTTTACACTAACAACCCACTCTAAAAAAGATGAAAACGATTCAAAATAAAAACAGGACAAGGAACAACCCATTGGTAAACATTTATCAAAATAAAATTGTTTATCAAAAAAGAAACCTAAGGAATTAAAACATTCTGGGTTAATGGGAAGAAGGCGAAATGCCGATTTTATATCAGCTTTTGCCATGAGGGCCCCCTTACCTAAATATCTCAGTTTTGACAAAGCGTCTTCAAACGAGGCATAGGTGACTGATGACAGATTAGAATCAATCTGATCATTAAGAGATTGGCCCTTAGGGAATGACAAATGATGTATTAATCTAAAAGAATTTTTTTCTTTTTTTGGAACAATACCTAAAGGGGAAATTCTGAAATTCTCAAAAGGAGGAGAACTAAAAGGACCTGCAATCCTACCTTCTGAAATTTCTTTAAAAATCTTTGAATAGACTACATCAGAAAATTGATCTACAGATTTAAGATTATTAACTAGTGTACACCCCATACCTGAAAATTTAGGTAACCAGAATCCATCACTAAAACCTTCAATTAACAGCTGAGCCGTCAACTTGTCTGGAAACATTCTGAGCCAAGGGAGCATATTTTGCAGCTTCACTGGTGTAATTGCTTTTTTGAACCATCCCTGATTGCTGGTTATTAGCTGACATCTTTTTGAAACATTTTGAAATTGGATGTGTTCCTGTGCAAAAAGCACACTCATGTCGATATTTGCACGAGTTTGGCCATTTGCACTGACCATCGTTAAAGTTGAAACAGATGCCTTTTCTATAATTGGAATTGTTTGTTGGCTGAGAACCTTGGATCTGTCTACCAGAACTCGGTCTTTGGGGAAGAAAAAGATTGAGCCAAAGGCCCACGTCCTTCACTCCCCAATTTAATGCTGGATGTACCGACAATTTTTGTCGGAACGCCTCGTCATAATTAAACCATGCGGTACCGCCAAAGTTCTTAAAAGCCTCTAAAACAATGTCCAAATGTTGAAAAAGGCCAACGCTTTTTTCCGGAAATTTCTCACACATAATTCCCGAAAAAATGCAGAAAGCCTGTAACCAATTATTAAAAGACCTTGCTACCGGTCTCCTTCTGTCATCCTCCTCTTTTTTGTCTTTAGTAAGAAATTCTTTAGCAGAAGGGAGTAAAGATAATATATCTAAAAATTCTCCTTTCCAAATTTTTTCCTTAACTGTAATAGACAAATGATAACCTAACGGAGAAATTGTACAAGCCATGGGTTCTTTTAAGCATGTTTCGGGTAAATTCTGTGACTTAGCTAAATGATAAAAAGCATTAGAATCTGAAGACTGCTCATTAGCTAACAAACCACTAGATGGCGCCCAAACTCCCATAAGAGAATTTTCTTGTGTTGGAGGAGCTCGAGCCTGACTAGAAGCTACAGAAATATCTTTAGCTAATTTAGCCAATAGCTCAGCTATATTCACTAAACTAGGAACAGTATTTAACTCACCCTTCCCTTGTATCTGTGTGTGCTGACCATCCTGAGAAATCATTAAGCCTTCTTCCTCAAATTCTCTGTATGCTTGACTAATGTTAGAAGGATTGTCAGTCAAGTCAAAAGTATCTCTATTACTGACCTCAGGCTGTTCTATTTGTTGCCATAGTAATGAATCCTCCTGTGGAGGAATGAATGTTTGCCTAGCTGAGGCACCGCCCCTAGCTCCGCCTCTTGACACGCCGCTTGTCACTCCTACAGCCGAACCTACTGCTGGGCTTCTACTTACTCTGGCGCCAGATGACGCTCTAGCCGCACCTCTGGCGACGCCTCTTGCTGCGCCGCCTCCTCCCGAAGCCGCTCTCTCCATGCTGCTGGCCGCTGGTGGTGAAGGGGAGTGACGTCGGCGAGGGATGCGCCGCCTCTTCGCTCCGCTCCTTGATGCTGCAGGGTCACGAACCCTGTGACACGGAACTTCTTCCCTCTGTCCAGCGTCTTCTTTCTCTTGACGCGACGCCGGCTCATTGGAGATGGGTTCCGTCACCGACATACAGACTTCGGCCGCCGAGCTCCCCGGACCTCCTATGGCCGTTGTGGCTCCCACCGGAGCCTCTTGACACGGAGCCCGAGGTAGGTCTAGGCATTGCCGGATCCAAGCTTCTCCTCCTTCTTCTCCAGCCCTCTCAATCAGCCGCCGCATCAGGCTCATCTTCCGGCCTCAGAAGACTCTGTTTGCTCAATGGAGTAAACTCCTAGAACACCACAGCTCCTGTCTTCTGAGGCGAATGACCCTGACTGGACGGAACCCTGTTTATATAGCCCTATTCTTACTGGATTCAACCGGATTTAACCAGTTCTATCCCTAGTACTTCAAAAAAGCCCGGGAGAGTCACATGTACTACTCCTCAAGGCCATGTGAGCACCAGGTGTCCACCTGGGAGCCTCAGCTGGCTCCCCTTGGGGGAGCCTTGAAACTGCCCCATCCTGCCACTCTCCCATGAGGAAAAAGGGGTTATTGAAACCTTTTACCCCTTTTTCCTGTCATTCCTGGTAAGGGAAACCAGTTCCCTGCTGTGCATGCGCAAACTGCGCTGTGCTTTCTAACTAGCCCAGTGGCAGAGGAAAGAGGAGGGTGGCCGAACTTCCGAGGGACGGCGCCATGGAGTGCAAAATCTGGTCAGTTGTGCGTGGTAGCCAATCAGCTTCTAACATCAGGTTGTTTAATGAAATTGATTGTAAAGGCAGAAGGTTTTTTTATCTTAATGCATTCTATAGAATGCATTAAGATAAAAACCTTCTGTGTGCAGCAGCCCCCCCTCAGCCCCTCTAATACTTATCTGAGCCCCATCTAGATCCAGCGAGACCACAGCGTGGTGCCATGGGCTCCCCCTGCTGCCAATCAAAGTCAGTCAGCAAAAGAGGAGAGAAAGGGGGTGCGGCCAGGCTGCGGCTCCGTGTCTGAATGGACACAGGGAGCTGTGACTCGGCTTGGGTACCCCCATAGCAAGCTTCTTGCTGTGGGGGCACTCAACAGGAGGGAGGGGCCAGGAACACCGAAGGGGACCCGAGAAGAGGAGGATAGGGGCTCCTCTGTGCAAAACCTTTACACAGGGCAGGTAAGTGTGACATGTTTGTTATTTTTTACTGAAAAAAATGAAACTTAAAGTGGTTGTAAACCCTTACAGACCACTTTTACCTACAGGTAAGCCTAGATTAAGGCTTACCTGTAGGTGCAAGAAATATCTCCGAAACCTACACGGTTTCGGAGATATTTGCAAAAGACAGGCACCGATGTCTATGGCGCATGCACCGTAGACAACGGCGCGCAGGCGCACTGAGCATGCCGTTTCCAACGGCGATCGTGCCGTCAGTGGCGGCTCCCGCATGCATGCGCTGTGATTGGCTGGAGCCGCGATAACCAGAAGGAAGATGGACGCTTTGTGGAAGAGGGGACAGCGATGACATGGCAGGCTCCTGTGTCAGGTAAGTGACACATAATGGGCTACTATGCGATGCATAGTAGCCCATTATGCTTTACCTTTGCAGGGAAGCAAAGAGGAAGTAAACCCATCAGGGTTTACTTCCTCTTTAAGTATCACTTTAAGTTTTGAAAAAAAATCTGAAAGCTGATTGGTTTCTATGCAGAGCTGCATCAGATTTTACACTCTTCAGTTTTATTAAATCAACCCCTAAGGCCAGTTTCACACTGAGGTGCTTTACAGGCGTTTTTGCGCAAAAAATAGCACCTTTAAAGTTCTTGTAAACTGCCTCTTCAGCAGCACCAGTGTGAAAGCCCCAGTACTATCACACTGGGGCAATGCGCTCCTCCACCGCCCCTGCCCATTGAAATGAATAGGCGCCGCTTTCAATGCGCCTTAAAAGTGCTTCGAAATCAGCGCTGAGTGGGCACTTTTAACCCCTTTTTAACCCTTTCTGGTTTTAAAGCCCCCCGCTAGCGGCGTTTTACCGTTAACGAACCTGCCACTTCAGTGTGAAAGTGGCCTTACTGAGTGACAAGAATGGATTGCTTCACAATTCTTGCAGCTACAGTGCTCAGTGACAGCTTGTTTTAGTCCTTATCTACTCCTTGTTAATAACATGTGTATAATTGAATGTCCATAGTCCATTCACAAATTCACTATAGCTGAAGCTGGATATACTGTCTATGGTACTTGAAAGCACAACTCCCAAATGTTTCTCAGACCTACTCACACAGTTTAATTCATATTAACATGTGTGCACAGGTTTACCATTGTTTTTAATTTGTGCTAGTTCACATCTGTTCACCGCAAGGAAATGTGTTGGCCAAAAGGTGTCCGTTTTTCTTTTTATACATATTTGTGAGCTATAGCGGCTTTTGATGGGAATGCCAGGACATGTCAATGTCTGACAACATATGACAATGCACCTTTACAAAGCAATAGAAAAACACAGGAGAATGCATATAAATCAGCTTCATACCTGTGTGGTCTATCCACATGGAGTATTTTTTTTTTAAATGTATCTTTTGTTCATACAATAAGTTGCTTGCTGAGAATACTAAAGAATTGTATACCCCCACTTCCATTGGCTTCTGTATAATAATTTAGAGTGATAGATAGATAGATAGATAGATAGATAGATAGATAGATAGATAGATAGATAGATAGATAGATAGATAGATAGATAGATAGATAGATAGATAGATAGATAGATACTATTACCATATATAATTACATGTAATCTTATCCTAATTTATTTAGAACTATAACTTTTCTAAAGCTGGCCACACATTATACAATTTTCCTATTCAATTTCATTTAGATTAACCTTCAACTATGTAGTGGGTCTACCTGATTGCATACAAATTAAAAGTGTTTAGGTGTGACCTCATTTTGTGAACTAGGAAGGAAAGTTGTAAAAGAAAATTGTATAATGTATGGCCAGCCTTAATCTGTCCACCAGCTAATTCCAAATCAAGCTCACAATCCTAGTTCTTGCACTGTCATCTGGAATTGTAAAAAAGGGCAGAACAAATGTAGTCAACAGAGGATCACAGGATCGATCGCATAACGCTGTGTTTAATGGGGTATGATACAACAGATATGTCACACATGGCAGGAGACATTGGGACCCACTGAGAATATAATGATATATATAATGATATATATCTAAAGCCCTCAGAGTGAAAGAGTTAGACTTGCAAGCACGTTGCCATCTCTTCTGCTGTGGGTTCCTCCCTGCTGTGTGTCCCTGAATGCATAGGGCCCTAAACGTGAATACCACATGGTACAGTTTTCCGCCCCCTCCATCTGCACCCTGCAATAGACTTTCAAAGGCTACAGGCAGTGGGGCTGGCGTTGCTCCTGGGCACACTAATAAGCAGGGTGGGGTGCACAGCAGCTGGACAGCCCCATGTGCAAGGTGCCTTAATATCAGAGTCAAGAAATAGCTACATAGAAACTAAAGTATTTTAAGCATCCAAGTTTCTTGAATGTGAAAAAGGGACACCTTATAGCACTAAGTATTTAGGCAAAGGATACACCATTGCAACACCCCCAATTACACAAACCATTAAGTATTTATAGATGGAAAATATTTGGCTAGGCCCATATTTATTATTTTTTTTACTACTTTTTCTTCAAACTGGCTTTTAAAACTTATGTTTAGGTAAAATGAAAAACATAACAAATCAACACAAGGGACATAACTTACAGTTAGTATGAAATGTCCCTTTTACTGATTCTTCTTCTTTCAGGAGAAACCTTCCTCTGTCCTGCCCCCTGACTTTGCCCATCCTTTCCTTCCAGATCCGCCATTCATATAAGGTGTACTATGGCTCCTACGAATGACACAGGATCTATGAATGGAGGGGATGGGGCTCAATTATCTGCCTGTCCCCAGAGATCATGTGTCATTAATAGAAGCTGTAGTACGGCTTCTAGGAATGGCAGATCTGGCAGGTTTGGGAGGGCATAGTTGGGCTTTCTTACAGTGCTCCTGATAGCCCCTTAGCTATATTAACCCTTGCTGCAGTGGAAGATTGCGATGGCAGGGTTGGGATTTAGGACAGAGGAAGATTTTTACTGAAAGGGGAATAATCAACAAAGGAGCACACATCACATTAACTGTAAGTTATGCCCCTTATGTTGATTTTTCTGTTTGTAATTTTAGCTAAACTAGTTTTTAAAATGACATGCAACAGTTGAGAGACTGGATTAAGCCCCCGTTCACATTAGTGCGATTTGATATGCGATTTGACAGGTCAAATCGCAGCCTATTGCTGGCAATGGCACCGTCTTTGCGGCGCCACACCGATTTCCAAAAGTAGTTCCTGCACTACTTTTGGCGACTTCGTAGGGCAACTTCAATAGACGTCTGTTCATGAACCCGCACAGTTGTCTTTCAAGTCGCCTACCGAAGTCAGACTGAAATGCCGCTTTGAAATCATGCGAGTTCAGATGAAGTTGCACGATTTAAAAGCCGTGTTCAGTGTGAACAAAGTGTAAAAGGTTTAGTAAAAAAGAAGACTTTTGGTAGTTGAAGAGTGCATTTTTTTCATGGAGGATTTTTTTAACTTCTACTACAGTGACCATCACTGTCTTCTGAATCCCACGGCGAGTGGCAACCCTGCTGCATAGTAAACAAAGGAGGTCACTGCATGTTTCTCAGTGAATGCAAAGCATTCTCTGAGCGAGATAATAATGTCACTGCCCCCCTTTTCACCTTGTCCAATCAGAGAACAGTGCATCAATTTAGGAAAATGCAAGGTGTTATCTGAATGGCTCCCATACTGAGCAAGCTCAGCAGGGGACCTTAAAGACCAAGAAGATCGATGTAGTAGCAGTAGCTTTTATTCTCTGCTTCCACAGTAGTTACCACCTTATCCCTTTAAACCCGAACACATATGAATTACACAGGTTCTGAGCCTAATTTTATGCAGATAAGGCAGTAAGTGAGTTTAATTACCACCTTAATCAGCCACAGAACCTGTGTAATTCATATGTGTTTGGGTTTAAAGGGATGAGGTGGCAACCCTACTCCACAGGGATCAGTCAAGTATGGAATATGTATACTTATATTGGCTCATAACGAACTAATGCAACTTTACAAAAAAAAATGTCTTTAATTCAGCTTTAAGGAAATCTGAAGTGTTTAGACACTTGGTGGTTGATTTACCAAGGGCATATAGACTGTGCACTTTGCAAAGTGCACAGTCTATTTGCCCTTAGTAAATCAACCCCTTGCTCTTACTTTCTATAGCTAAGCCCACCCCTTTCCCATATAGCTTTACTTTTGCAGTCAATTTGTGTACAAGATGCATCGACAGGTGGACTAGTTTAAAACAGTAAACACTGTGTCCCACCATTGCCACTCTTGCCTTGCTGTTGCGGGTACATGACTGCAAGCATCTTTTGGTAAATAAAACCTGTGCCATGTTGCAAACAGCATGGCTTATGGGAACCATTCTAGAGGAGACACTTCTAAATCATAACTATTTTATCTGCCAAGATATCAGTACCCGCTTGTCATGGAGTCTGTTGTTGAATAGATTTGCATTGCAAATGAGCAAGAACTGAACACTGTGTATTGAGGAGGTGGTGGGAGCTTTTTGTACAAATAATGCAAAGCATGTATTAATAATGTATTAAAAAGGAAGTTATCAGTGGAAAATATGAATTAGTGTAATTTAAATAATGACAATGAAAACAATTTTGACAACAATTTCTTAAATCTAGTTAAAACTTTATTTTTTCCTCATTCTCATTCTTTCTCTCTCTCTCGTTCTTTCTCCTCTCTCTTTTTTCTTCCCATTCTCTTTCCCCCTCTCTCATTGCATTCCTTTCTGGTTCTTTCACCTTTTTTTCCTCTCTTCTCCTTACCTGCATCCCCAACAATTCCACCAAAAATGACATGTGGGAGGCCAAATATGTAAAGTGTGAAAAAAATATTAAAAGCTTAAAAATGCCATAAGTCACCTTGACCTTAACTCCATGTAAGCAAGACCCTCAGGGATGAGTACAGCAGAGAAAAGCAGTGGTGGGATAAGATGTATGTTGCTTGGCTTGTCACATTCTTAATAACTTTTGAATGTACACATTCCAAAAATTCCTTTTAAGGGAGGTGTTTTTGGAGAGGAAGACGGGGAGAGCATCTTCTGGGAGCCTGTAGCTAGCCATGCTACTGGGATAAAGAACTGTGCAGAAGTGGAGGAAGGGCTGGGAGGGTTATACAGCCAACATCTTGAAACCAGGTGTTGCTTGGCTTGCTCTCTTTCCTCCACCAGTGTCTGGCTCTTGAACATTGAAACAGCGGGCCATGGGAGCATAACCTGAGTTGGAAGGGAGGACTAGAGTGAAGGGAGGAGAGAGGGGTGAGCCGGAGGCTGAGAGGAGGACTGTTTGACTGTGACCCGACGCACACAGGTGGCACTATCACACTATTATAGGACCTGCCTTTTCCCAGGACACACACAAATTACAGCTTAAATTAATTAAATAGCTACAGTCCAGCAGTTTACTGGGTGCAAAGTGTAATCACATGTAGCCAGTCAGAAAGATCTGATAGTGCCATGTGACAATGCTAGAGCTTTTTGGCTGCATCTTCAAAGTGTCTTTGTTTACACATTACACTCAGTGAACTGTGGGGGCATGGCTGTTTCATTCATATAAGTTGTAATTTCTCTCAGTAAATGCTGAGTGTTCTGCTATTGCGGCCTGGTGGTAGAGAACCCCCGATGTAGAATACTGTCCTTCATTCTACTATAGAAACAAGTTAGCACTGGTTTTGGTTGCAGCTCTCTGAACACTCTTCTTTTCTTCTTCACTATGAAATCTTTGACACCCCCTGAATTTGCAGTTTGTGTACTCCTCTCAAAGTCTTTTCAGCTCCTATAAGTCTGCAGATGTCTTTGACCTAGGGTGGCCACCTTTTCTTCAAGCCAAACCCGAACACTTTAGCAGCCTGGGATAACTTTGCATGCCCCAAGGAGAGTAGTAATGTAGTGCACATAGCGTGCCATGGTGAGCAGTATTTGTGGCCAATTTGCTATTGCTGACATCATCACCCTGCATCCCAGTGATGCCGAACCTGCCCCCAGACAGCAGCATACAGGTCCCAGATGGCAAATGATTTGTGTGTAACTATCTTGGTTACTTGAGGAGCCACAGCCTGGTCTGAATAATGTGTCTGGGTTTCAGTTGGCCTGAAACCTGGACACACGATTCAAACCCTGAACTGTCTGGGTGAATCCTTGACAGAGGGCAACCCTACTTTGACCATTACTTTTTGTCTTGCACAGTGTGATTTCTAAGTTCTATTAACAACTCTGCTCATTGTGCCTTGTTATATAAATTGTTTATAATTTATTTGTTTGCTCCAAATTACTGCCTGTTTCAACTAAAAGCTTACTAATTTAATGCTAGCAGATAACTAGCAAATGTAAAAAGACTGATGATAAACAGATTCTTTTAGGCATGAACCAAACTTGAACCTACAATCTGCCATTGCATTGACAAATATTGTATAATGGTCATGTACATTATTATAGTGCAGGTCTTGATCCTTCATTGAGTCCTTTTGTCTTCTTTTCTTTTTCTTCTTTCATTCCTTTTACCTATCTTCTCTTCTTTCTCATTTTTAAATAGATCTTGATCTTGTTTGACTGCTGAGTTATCTGCACCCTTATAAGTTACATATAACTTCATGGCATTGCTTTGCTTTTTAAACAGGGCAGTTGTTAACTGGGAAATTTTTGTGCCTCTCATGCACTTTATTACTGTCTAATCTACTTTGTGTATGCTGAGGAGACCCTTTAATATCTTTAGTTTGTAAATTCATTTTTAAACAGTTTAAAAGTAACCAGTCATGGGTAAAACATGAAGGTTGCAGATGCATGAGTTCTTCTTTTGAAAATGCTAACTACCTGGCCATCATGCAGATCCAGTAAACTCAATACACGAGTCAGTAACCCGGAACAAGTATTCAGATAAAAACTGTTGAAAGATTTGTCCATCCATGCTATTTAGCAAGGATGTGGGGGATCAACAGATTTCTCGTGTTCAGCCTGCAGGGCTAATTAAGAGAGATCTAAGAGTGTATGGCCATCCTTCAAGATTTACCCTCACTTCCTGTCCTCTTGCAATGGTTAACCAAATAGGAAGTGGGTAAATCCCCAAAAGCAACACAGGCAGAAATACAAATGAATATTCTCTAGGGGGTTGGCTAGAACACTTCTCAGACTTTAGCATGACAGGAAGTGAGGATAAATGTCCCCAACAAAGCCCTAGATCACAGTAAAAACCCAACAGGAGTTCCAAAGATAGGGTGGAGAAGGAAACTGATCTGTAATAGCAGCATCAGTATTTCACTCATGACAGTATTACTTTAAATAGGAAATCATTTGGAATTCATGTGAGTTGTTTAATACTGTTGTATATGCTATCCAAAGAAATTCATATTTTTACTAATTTTGCTGTTTGACATTTTATAGGAGACATCATGTTGACCAGCATAGCAGAACGTATAATGTACTGCCTCACAGGCAAAATACCAAATTCTGTAGGCCCAGCAGATATATCAGAGACAGGCGATGGTTACGATTTTCTGGAGGTGAAGCCAGGTCGTGTTTTACGAGTACGACACATCTTGCCTTCTCGCCCTGGAGGTGGACAGATAGAGGAAGTAGAAGAAGTGAAGAACTCAGGAAAAGGCCTAATTCACTGCAAGAGGAGGATAACTGTCTATCGTAATGGTCAGCTAGTGATAGAAAATCTTGGTGCCACCCTTCGTTCTGAAATCTTACATTGCCGCAATGGGAACACAGAGCAAGCTGGAACATTGGAAGTGGAGCTTTCAGATTACACTAGTACAGGCAATGATGGTGGAGGAGGAAAAGAGAGTGATGTACCTTCTGGCAGACGCAGAAAACGCAAGCCAAAGAAAGTTGTGCTGGTTGATTGCCAAAGACGAGTCAGCAGCTGTAAGGGCACACATTCTGATGTAGTCCTGTTCTTCATTCATGGTGTTGGTGGATCTCTTGATATATGGAAAGAACAACTTGATTTCTTCTCTAAACTTGGCTATGAGGTAGTAGCTCCAGATTTGGTGGGACATGGATCTAGTGCAGCTCCACAAATTGGGGCAGCTTACACCTTTTATGCTCTAGCAGAGGATATGAGATGTGTGTTCAAGCGTTACGGCAAGAAAAAGAACATTTTAGTTGGACATTCATATGGGTGAGTTGGAAAACCAAAGTTGTAGAATTATGGCTAACTTACACACCACATGGCATACTAAACTGGTTTTCATTCAAAGAGAAATTATAATTTATAAAGAGGAAGATATACTCACTATTCATTTTGAATGGGCTTGCGGTGCACTCTAACACAAAAAATGGACATACACCTTTAAATTGTAACTTTTACTGAAACTTGTGGTCTGCACAAAGTAAATTAAGTGTGGGGAGAATAAGGATCACACTGAATATATTATTATTATTATTATTATACAGGATTTTTATAGCGCCAACAGTTTAAGCAGCACTTTACAACATTAGGGAGGACAGTACAAGTACAATACAATTCAATACAGGAGGAATCAGAGGGCCCTGCTCGTTAGAGCTTACAATCTAGGAATATATACATACTGAATATACAGTCAAACAATTAAGATGAGGTACAAGGTCATACAATCAGAAGTTAATAGCAATGATATTGGACTGTGGGGCCACCACTGGAAATTGTTAGCGGGTAGGTCAATGTGCTTTCTAGTAAAAAAAAACAAAGGACAATAGGTGACCCTAATAAAGCATATAGACAAGAACAGAGAGGAAGGGGAAAGTCTGTAAACAGTATGGAAGCAACAAAAGGTTGAAGGGGGGGGGTGACCAATGTCCCTTCTTTGTAAAAATGTGTCAGCTAGTAGCTCTTGGGGGGAACCTGACTCCTGATCTGTCATGGGGTGATGCCATGAGTTCTCCCATGCTTTCTATGTATGTAAGTTTCTGAAGCCACTCTGAGACAGTTGGGGTTTGTGTGGTTTTTCCAGTGGCAGGGGATTATAGCCTGTGCCATCTAGGGACGCCTTTTTTTTCGCTTTGGGGTATATACCTTGGGTTTGAAGCTGGTGACTTGTTTGTAAAGATTTAATATTTTAGTCAAAAAACTGTACAGGACACTGGCACAATGCAAGGATCATGGTCCTCCCCGCCGTGTTATACCTCCACCAGAGATCATCACTATTTTATAACTGCATTTTTGTGCCACACTAGCAATGCTAGCTTTATTGGTAAGAATTACTGTCTTATGTAGATTGCCCACCTGAAATTGACAGTCCAGGTCTTTTTCCAAGCTACTATATATTATGATATAACAGAGTAAGGGTTTTGCAATATGATATGATAAAATTGTCGCACGATGTGTGTAGGGGTTGCCTCTTGCAAAGAAAGGGATTCAAAGGAAGTCAAGTCCCTGGAGATCTGACCTTTATTCTGCACACGAGCTACAAAACCAAATAATTGAAAATACTGGAGCCAATGGCCACGGGCAGGTTGTAAGTAAGAGTGGAGAGAGGATAAAGTTTACCATAATGAAGGACTCCATGAATAGGGGAAAGGTTTGGGCGTGTCCATTAAAGTAAATAGGATCAGGCCAGTCTCATAGGAATTTAAGGATAGCCCGGATAGGGATATCCACCATTTAGCCTTTCCTTACAATCAAACTTTGAATTAAATAGTTTTTATTAAAGTTTTTGCATTGAAAACAGTGCAAACATTTTTCCCAAATCGTCCTTTCTCTCCCAGCCTCAAGTCCACAACACAAAGACACATAAAGCAATAACAGAAAAGTATACATACATAAGACACTGACTGCTGAGTGTAAGAAGGTGTAATCACCTGGTCAGTAACATTTTAGAGTACTGTGGGAACTTGCATGTAATATACCTTTATTACTTAATAATGGGAGCTACTTATACATACACTTTAAAATTAAAGCTCTCCAGCAGAATGTATCAGTTACAGAGATAAGACAAACCATTTACAAATGCAGGGGTGCTTACAATTATTCACTTTTATTTATTTATATAAAACTGTTATCCCAAAAGGAAAAAAACAGTTGTAACTGCTTATAGAGTATTAGCTGGAGTTTGGCTTCAAAAATCTACTAGTACATTTTTAGTAGTAATGCTTTTGTCCAAAGGTGCCCCCTGTACAATTTTGGTTTTGGGTTTAATACAACTTTATTTCCTCAGGCAATCAAACATTTGAAGATAGATAGGATGTTTCTTTAACCTCTCATATTTTAGTTTAAATGTTTTTTTACTGAAAGAGCAAGCTTTCTGTTACAGCATTGGTAGCAGTAAAAACAAAAAAGTTGGTAGCGATTTCTTGGTGTTGGAGTAGATTTTTCTCTATTCACTTGTCTACCTCTACAGGGAATAAACCTGGACCATTATGAGATATAAATTTAAATTTAGAGACAAAATAGCCACTTGATAGTCTGCTCATGTCTTTTTTTATGTCATTGCTATTTTTACAGCATCTGCAATTGTACCCTTTTGCTCTGTGATTTCACAGAATTATAAAAAAAAGTAAACTGAGCATGAACAAAAATGTTTTATAGACATTGAAATTATGATGTGGATGCCACAAAAATGTAATTAGTAAGCATTATTACCAAGAACTGTCCTAAGAGGAAAAAGGGAGTCCAGAGAGAAATGCAGGATATAGGGTCTGTTTTAGCATAAATGGTTTTTCTTTAGAGTCATGCATGTAAAGATTTTAAACACTGAACTATGATGGTTGAAGTTCCTTTCTTAATATGTATTTTATTTTTAAAACCCATAGGGTCTCCTTCTGTACCTTTCTGGCCCATGAGTATCCTGACTTAGTCCACAAGGTGGTTATGATTAATGGTGGTGGACCCACAGCCCTTGAACCCAGCCTCTGCTCCATCTTTAATATGCCTACCTGTGTGTTGCACTGTTTGTCTCCTTGCCTGGCGTGGAGCTTCCTCAAGTGAGTTTTCAACAGATTTTTCTATTTATCAAATTTTAAAAGCATGTATTTGTTGAGTTTAAGGTGTCAGAGTATCGAGATACTTACAAGCTTATTTAGTTAAACAGTGTAAATGAGCGATGAATGTGTAGAGGGCCATAACCCATAGCCACCAGTCAGTGCCTGTTCCAACAGCAGGTGCTCTTCTTTGCTCCTTCTACAGCCCTGGGATGTAGGTGTCCCCTTGACATTTGCATGTATGCTGGTACTGCATAGTACACCATGATGTCGGTGAAGGGGCAGCTGCAAGGATGGTAAAGAGGACCAGCTTTAGGAAAACAGCTCTTTGTTAGAGAAGAAGTAATTCTATCTATTACATACCCCCTAGACTAAGCGAGCATCAGACCAATAAAGATGTTATAAATAAAGGATCACGTCCATCCAGTGGATATAAACGTTACAACAACCTTGACCACGAGTCTTACGTGTTTGTGGCTTCCAACTGTCCCTCCTTTGGAGGTTCTGTCCTTCTTAAGCCAGCCATAGTGCGATTTTCTTTCCTGCAACCAGGACCCTGCTGTACTGGCCTAGATTAGAACCATCGATGGCTGGCTTTATGGAACCAAATCGCTTAAGCCAGCCATAGACGGTTGGAATCTCAGCTAGTTCAGCAGGGACCAGCTGAGATTCGAACCGTGCAGGCTAATTGTACACATGTTGATTGATCGATCAACTTGGGTACAACCAAACTCTTTGATTTTTTATGCGATGATTGACAGAGGCTTTAGCCACTAGCAATAATAACTGTGTGTTCTCCCAGCAGGGACAGCTCCCCCTGCCCCCTGCCCCCTGCCAGGAGAACACAATAGCTTTGTGGGAGGGATTCCCCCATCAACACTGACTGTGGTTGCAGAAAAGAAAATCACACCTTCTATGGGCGGCTTTAGTCTCCCTTTCCTCCGTAGTTGTCCCTCTTTTAGCTTAATGTAAAAACCTTTATAAAACGGTACTATTTAACTACCAGAAGTGTTTTACTGCACTATACTTTTGATCAAACCTCTACATCAGTGGTTCTCAACCTCAGTCCTCAAGTACCCCCAACGGGCCATGTTTTCAGGGTTTCCTTTACTTTGCATAGCTGCTTTAAATCAATATTAATGACATGGTATTGATAAGAGCTACTTTATCTAAGGGAAGTTCCCAAAACATGGCCTGTTGGGATTACTTGATGACTGAGGTTGAGAACCACCGCTCTACATTATTCTATTTGTTATTTTGAAATAAAAAGCAAAAATGCAAAGTAGTGAAAAAAAACTGGATGTATTCATTCATGTTTGCATATTTATTTTTCATGGCTGGGGTGTGTTCTTTACCTATATTTTTGTAATATGAGGTTACTTTTTCTTATCTAAATTTATGTGGTATTAATCAGTCACGATCATCAGTAGTACCACTCCAGGCAAAAAAAGGGCTTTTAAGATTCTTTGATCTGCAGTACCGTGTACAAAAATGAGGTGTGCAATGCCTTAGAAATACCAGTTTTAGAGGCTAACTATACCAGTGCATTTTTTAAATTTGTAAAAAAAGTTGCAATGAAATATATAATAGGCCCTGATACATGAACTGGATTCAACACCTTTATTATCCAGTAATGATACGTGGCAGGAATTTATTACATAAGCATGAATATGATCTGTTATGTCTGTGTATTGCATTGTATAAAGATCAGTGTCAAAAAAATTGCTGACTTATTTCTTTGTTGTCAGGGCTGGATTTGCTAGACAAGGTGCCAAAGAGAAACAGCTCTTACGAGAGGGCAATGCCTTCAACGTGTCATCCTTCGTGCTACGAGCCATGATGAGTGGCCAGTACTGGCCAGAAGGTGATGAGGTGTATCACGCAGAGTTAACAGTTCCTGTGCTGCTTGTGCATGGAATGCATGACAAATTTGTTCCCCTAGAAGAAGACCAACGGATGGCAGAGGTACTACATTTTAAATAAAGTCTTATTTATGAACTGGCTTTACATGTTTGTTCTGTGCTTAAAAATTTAAGAACAAATAGCCATTGAGCTCTATCCACAAAGCCAATATATCAAGATATGTATCTTTATTTTCAAAAAAAGTTATAGTTATTTTCAAACTGAGGCCCATTAAAATTACAGTTGTATGGCTAAAATAAAGATCCTTACCCTCGTGTTAAAGTTTAGTGAATTGAGGCTTGTGCGTTAATTTTTTTTAGTTGAAATGGCAAGAGGCCTTATGTACGAAGATGAGAAGAGCTTGTTATCTTGTTATATTGCCCAAACCTATCCTTATAATGGTTTTGTTTACATACAGTACAAGTTGGAGACAGTCACTTCTCTCATCTCTTATTATTTTTATTAAAAATGTATTACCTTGTGTTGAGCTTCTAAACTGAATTTAGTTTGCTGGAAAACCACTATTAGCTCTGCCCTCTAAAGGCATGTGTGTATGAAGTGTGTACATTTTGGCATTCTGCAACAGACTGCAAGTTTGCTAAACCTTTTGTATAATTTTCACGGAGAAGTGATAAGAAGACAGAGACATAGAATACAGGCGCACTTTACATTTTATAAAAGCCCAACTATAGCCATGACATTTTTTATTACATTTTTGTATTCCTTCCCAATACTACCAATTTTTTTTTTTTCGTTATCTGTGTTCCTATTGCAAAAATGTACTTTTGCGTGAGTGCTAATTCCCCATACAGACTGCTGTAAAATCCTGACAGAGGTTGTAACCCATTCTATCAAGACATAGTTAGGTTGAAGACCTGAATGTTTACAAAAGCCCTCTGCAATCCACCGTTAGGGCCCATTCATGCGATATCACTGTGGTAATGCACACATTACGTGCATTGGCGTGACCCCCAATGCACCCTGCCTATGGACATACTAATGTTACTAAATGAATGGGCTTTTTACATTCGCAGCAGCGCTGGCATGTAGGCAAACTCTGGGTTCCTATGGCAGCCAGGAGTTTGTTTAGACTTTTTCTCCTGACTGCCAGCTATGTCGTAGAAGTGATTTGGGTGGCTGTAAATAAATTAATAGCAATAATGTTAAATAATAAAGAAAAAAGTTTAACAATTTAAGTTTAATTGAATAAAAAGCGCTGCGTAAACTGTTTTACGCTATATATAAATCCTGTATAATAATAATAATAATAAAGAAAATTAATTAAAAACTCCCCACCCTTGTGTACATACAAATGCAAATGTGCATGTTGGGTGTGCATGTTAGTGAAAATAATGATTGCACCACATACTACTACATACCATATACTAGGTACTGTCCTGCAAGCTGGCATAAGAGCACCAATTCTAGGTCCATCATTCACTGTTAAGTCTAAATTAACAAACTGCAAAGACTTTTAAAGCATTACCTATAGACAAATTTAGGTACCACTGTTTTTCACCATATCATTGGTGCATTTTTGAAACTTGACATATTTGGAGTCTATTTACTCGACACAACCTCATTTTTTATATTTTACCAAACAATTGGTTATTATATTGTGTTTTTTGTACACTTAATTTAAGCGTGTTTTTTGCAGTGCAAAATGCATTATAAATTAGCGACATTTTCTACAGGGTCTCTGCTTTTAGAAAATATGTAAGGTTTTGGGGATTTTAGATATTCTTCAGGCCTAAAAATGTGCATTTAACATGTGTGCAAAATTGGCATATGCAATTGGCAATTTAAAAATTTAAAGGTTTTTTTAAACCTGTATTGAATTTTTCCATATTTATAAAGACTTTTGCCACTGACGTATATTGGACAAGTATGCTTCTTATTAAAGCCATATAACATGGGACTCTTCTGGCAGTTTCTAAAATGTTTGTCTATTATATATGTTTTCTAAAACAATTTAGCAAATTTAATTTGCCAAGTCTCAAACTCTACCGTTTCTCAGCTTTGCCACCTAATGCCATCTACTATCATATATACAGGCATACCCCACTTTTAAGTACGCAATGGGGTTTATTTACTAAAGCTGGAAAGTGCAAAATCAGGCTCACTTCTGATAGAAACCAATGAGCTTCCATGTTTTATTACCAAAGCTTAATTGTAAAATGTGGGGTTAGAAGCTTATTGGTTTCTATGCAGAAGGGAGCCTGATTTTGCACTTTTCAGCTTTAGTAAATAAACCCCATTGTGTACTTAGAAATGGGGTATGCCTGTATTCTGGTTTGAGTATGTTTTAGTTATATATACCTCTAGAAAACAGCAAAGTGATAATTTGCAAAGTCCTGTTGAGTTTGTTGGCTTCCTAATAAAATGACTAAAACAAAAACTCATAAACGTTAAAAATAGTACAGCTGAACTACAGGCGGTTAAAAAGACATAAAGTAATGCAGTATAATGAAATGTATTGTATTTTTTTAAATGCAGGCAGTGTAGTACCTGCATTTTATCTGATATTCAGTTAGTGGAGCTTAAACTGGGAGAGGGAGAAGCAGCACAGAATCAGTTGTGCTGCAGCGCTTATGTTTTAATTAAGAGAGTGCTGAAAAAAAGAAAGAGCGAAGTGACAAAGAGTGAGCTCATCAGCCAGGCTAGGGTGGGGGGAACAAACTTTGTAAGTGTTTGTGATTTGCATTAGAGAAAAATCAGGTTTATTGCCATGCAAAGCTAGCCTATGCTGTGTAACAGAATTGTGTAAGGCCGGCCATAAATGGGTTGCAGGAAAAGAAATTCGCTCTTCCCCCATCAACACAGACAGTGTTGATTTGTGAATCCCTCTTACCGGGCTATTGTCTTCTCATGGTGGGGGGGCAGGGGAGGGTGAGGAAAGCCATCCACGCCAGGAGAAGACAGTGATTATTGCTAGCGGCTATAGCAGCCGCTAACGATAATCGCAAGAGAATCCGGCAGGCTGGTTGTACCTAAGTTGATTGATCAATCAGGCCACCCATTAACGGTTCAAATCTTGTCCGGTTTTTACTGTACTGGCCAAGTTTTGAATCGTGTTTGGCAGGCTTAAATCTCTGTTTACAAATTTACCACTGGACATGTGCCAATTTTTATCAGGATGGGACAGATTTTCACTCAAAACTGATACACAATTAAAAAGTTGTTAGGGGCTGGTTTTATTATTTTGTATTGGTATTTTAGAGGAGTTGATGGTTGATTTATGAATTTGGCTACCTACTGTGCGTATTATAAATCTGTCCCCCAAGCTTTAGACAGGCCTTTTTTAAGTATTTTAGATTTAATGACATATGTGCTTGGTAAAGCAGATGGCACAGGTCTGATTATTAATTCTTGTTTTTTCCCCCCAAACATGCAGATCCTACTAATCACATTTCTAAAGGTGATAGAAGAAGGCAGTCACATGGTCATGCTGGAGTGCCCAGAAACTGTTAACACTTTACTTCATGAGTTCTTCTTATGGGAGCCAGAGCTGCAGAACTCAAGTGTAGAGGAAGTTGTAACACAGGACGTTGTGAATGAATGAGGAGGAAAAAGAAGTACCTGACCATGCTGAGAGACAGAAGAGAGACTTTTCTGCTTTTAGGCCAAACAGTGACGCAAGTCTACGTTTGGAGAAGATGCCCGCTGGTCTGAAAACTACTGGCCAAGGTTTATAGATTTTGGCTCCCAGAGAATGGCGCCCAGGGAGAATTTTGTTTCAACAATTCAGGAACTTAATATAACACAGCTTTCAGAAGAGGTCTTCCACCAATTGGCCTCCAAATCAGCCATAACAAGTTGCAGAAAACAGTAAGAGGTTGACTGAGGTCCCTTGCTGGTAACAGATCAAGTTGACAGTTCATGTAGAATTATGATATGTTACCTTGTAATGAACCTTTTTGACTATAAGTCCAAATAAGAGGAAGGTTTTTCAACGGAAGAGGGCGGTTCCTTTGTTGGTAACACATCAAGTTGACAGTTCATGTAGAATTATGGTATGTTACCTTGCCATGAACCTTGTTGATCGTAAGTCCGAATAAGAGGAAGGTATTTCAACAGAAGAGGGCAGTTACAAGAAGAAAACAAATAGGAATGCTGAATTACTATTATCAAATTTAAGACATTGTCAATCTACCTGCTAAATATCGGACTGTGGATGCAGAGAGATTCATTTCCCCTTTATTGCTAAAACTAAACCACTGACAGCAAAAGGGTTGCAAATATTGATGTATAATCCATGCTAAAGCCAGACCTGTTGGCTAACGAATGATGAATATAGAGAGTGAGGAATCACATAGAGAATATTTAAGTATAAATATTGTTGATAATGTATTTTATGTGTTTCGCATCTAAGATTGCTGTCCATCTCCTTCTGTTGTTAACATGGAAGTTGTTTGATGGCACTATTGAAGCCAAGTAAAGATGTAATTTATTAATATTTTTGGCCTGTGTGTTTCGTTAGCCTTTTCATTAAACCTGCTTTAACCAAGCCATCTGTGAAGAAAATGAAAGCAAAGGAAAATGGTCTTCAACTCCTATCACAATGTTCACTTAGAAAACTGATTTTACAGTCCCTATTTTAACCCCATTTATTACATAGTTACATAGTAGGTGAGGTTGAAAAAGACACAAGTCCATTAAGTCCAACCTATGTGTGATTATGTGTCAGTATTACATTGTATATCCCTGTATGTTGTGGTCATTCAGGTGCTTGTCTAATAGTTTCTTGAAGCTATCGATGTGCCCCGCTGAGACCACCGCCTGTGGAAGGGAATAACACATCCTTGCCGCTCTTACAGTAAAGAACCCTCTATGTAGTTTAAGGTTAAACCTCTTTTCTTCTTATTTTAATAAGTGGCCACGAGTCTTGTTAAACTCTCTTCTGCGAAAAAGTGTTATTCCTATTGTGGGGTCACCAGTACGGTATTTGTATATTGAAAATATCCCCTCTCAAGCTTCTCTTCTCCAGAGAGAATAAATTCAGTGCTCGCAACCTTTCCTCATAACTAAGATCCTCCAGACCCTTTATTAGTTTTTGTTGCCCTTCTTTGTACTCGCTCCATTTCCAGTACATCCTTCCTGAGGACTGGTGCCCAGAACTGGACAGCATACTCTAGGTGCGGCTGGACCAGAGTCTTGTAGAGTGGGAGAATTATCGTTTTATCTCCCCTTTTTAATGCATGCCAATATTCTGTTTGCTTTGTTAGCAGCAGCTTATCATTGCATGCCATTGCTGAGCCTATCATCTACTAGGACCCCCAGGTCCTTCTCCATCCTAGATTCCCCCAGAGGTTCTCCCCCCAGTGTATAGATTGCATTCATATTTTTGCCACCCAAATGCATTATTTTAAATTTTTCTACATTGAACCTCATTTGCCATGTAGTTGCCCACCCCATGAATTTGTTCAGATCTTTTTGCAAGGTTTCCACATCCTGCGGAGAAGTTATTGCCCTGCTTAGCTTAGTATCATCTGCAAATACAGAGATTGAACTGTTTACCCCATCCTCCAGGTCGTTTATGAACAAATTAAATAGGATTGGTCCCAGCACAGAACCCTGGGGGACCCCACTACCCACCCCTGACCATTCCGAGTACTCCCCATTTATCACCTCCCTCTGAACTCGCCCTTGTAGCCAGTTTTCAATCCATGTACTCACCCTATGGTCCATGCCAACGGACCTTATTTTGTACAGTAAACGTTTATGGGGAACTGTGTCAAATGCTTTTGCAAAATCCTGATACACCACGTCTACGGGCCTTCCTTTATCTAGCTGGCAACTCACCTCCTCATAGAAGGTTATTAGATTGGTTTGGCAAGAACGATTCTTCATGAATCCATGCTGATTACTGCTAATGATACCATTCTCATTACTAAAATCTTGTATATAGTCCCTTATAATCCCCTCCAAGAGTTTACATACTATTGATGTTAGGCTAACTGGTCTGTAATTCCCAGGGATGTATTTTGGGCCTTTTTTAAATATTGGTGCTACATTGGCTTTTCTCCAATCAGCTGGTACCATTCCAGTCAGTAGACTGTCTGTAAAAATTAGGAACAACGCTCTGGCAATCACTTGACTGAGTTCCCTAAGTACCCTCGGATGCAAGCCATCTGGTCCCGATGATTTATTAATATTAAGTTTCTCAAGTCTAATTTTAATTCTGTCTTCTGTTAACCATGGAGGTGCTTCCTGTGATGTGTCATGAGGATAAACACTGCAGTTTTGGTTACTGAAGCCCCCCGATTCCCTTTATGGTCAGGAGATGTTTGTGGCTCATCGCCCAATGTATTAACTGATAATAATTATTGTCAGGAAGTCAGTGCTGATTTTAGCCTAATATTTCTGACGATTTCTGTTGATAACATCCTGGATACAACACATTTATAGTTATGTGCACATTCAAATAAACTATTATACACATGATTTTATTAATGAATGTGCATGAGGCCATTAAGCTTAGGCAATTGCTACAGTAGATCTGTGTCCTGTTGCAGGGAAGATTGGCTCATCAGAATGTAGATCTACTACTTGCAGACTGTAAAACAAACCTGTAATAATTCAGTACAGGTGCTATCACTAATCTTCTGAAAATGCTAGTCTGGCTGTTTTTTGGGCCTACTCACACTAATGCCCCGTACACATGGTCAGACTTTGTTCGGACATTCCGACAACAAAATCCTAGGATGTTGGCTCAAACTTGTCTTGCATACACACGGTCACACAAAGTTGTCGGAAAATCCGATCGTTCTAAACGCGGTGACATAAAACACGTATGTCGGGACTATAAATGGGGCAGTGGCCAATAGCTTTCATCTCTTTATTTATTCTGAGCATGCGTGGCACTTTGTCCATCGGATTTGTGTACACACGATCGGAATTTCCGACAACGGATTTTGTTGTCTGAAAATTTTATATCCTGCTCTCAAACTTTGTGTTGGAAAATGTGTGATGGAGCCTACACACGGTCGGAATTTCCGACAACAAAGTCCTATCACACAAATCCGACCGTGTGTACGGGGCATAACACATTGTACCAATCATCTAAAACAAGTATGCATGTTAGGAAGGTGAAACTAAAATCAGAAATCTGTATCTGCATACTTGTTCCAGGCCAATGGCTCTAATTACTGAGGTAAAAGGTCATTATTACAGCCAGGTAACTAGCATTTTCAGTAGGAAAGATCTGTAGCAACAGCATCTTTTTTTCCCCACATTAAGTTTGCTTTAACATTTTACATATTGCAAAAATTGCGAAGTGGCGCCAAGACTGAAAAGCAGGACCTGCTTAGGTGTTTGTATGTATCATTCTCTGAGGGTGCCGCTTTACAAACTTTCTAATATAGGAGTGGTTATGGATTCCTTAGTTGGTCAGAGACACAGTCATGGTTTTCCACACAGACAGGTTAAGGCAGAATAGGGCCCTAGGCAATTTAACAGTTTTGGCCCCATCATCCATTCGATTGACATTGATAAGGACTGCTATAAGCACAGGGAAGCTGCCCAATTTGCATTTTTTATGGCTCTATAAAACACCAACTGCTTAAACTCCTATCTTATTAAATGTCAGGCAGGTGCTCTGCTTTGACCAATTCCACTATATCCCTTGTTTACTAGGGTTTGCAGCTGAGCCCACTGGACATCACAGGGCTCTAGGCTGCTGCTAAGATGCCTTGTGGATAATCTGTCTCTGGTTCCATCCTTTATCCTAATGTGAGGAATAAATGCCAATAAATTAAATGTTGGGTTCCATTTGAAGCAGTAATCGAATAACTCCTCTTTAAATAAGCAGGACTGTACTTTTTCATCTCAAAGTAGAACTGGGGCCATGCTATGGACATTTAAATATTTACATATTCTTCATAATCTTTATATGAGCTTTGAAATAAGTCCCAACTGACCTCTATAGTTACAATCACTATGGAACAATACGTTGTCAAAATTAGAAGTTGTGAAGTTGCTGAAGTGCAGTCTTAGTAATTTTCTCTCTATTTTCTTCCTGTACTGTATCTGCTCTGTGTTTCCATTAGAGGGTAGAAGGTTGGTAGGCTTCCAATTCACAACTGGCATGGTGAGGGTGGAGCCAAGCTATAGAGAGACAGTGAAAGGTTCAAACTGTTAGAATACATTACAGCACAATGGCTCCAACTACAAAAAAACAATGAGGATATTTTTTTTTTACTGTGTAGAATGTGTTCTGTTTGAGGTGCCTTGATTTTAATGAAGGACAACTGGATCTTAAAATAAGGGTTTACAAATAGGGATATACATAAATACTAATTACAAGGGAACGAAAGAATTCAAGGGAAACAGGGGAGAGTCTAAATTCTAGGTTGACACACACATTCTCACTATAACTTGAAGTGAGCTAACCCCATGCTTGCAAAATGAATGATGACTAGTCCAACAAGACACGCAAAAGCTCATAATTTCCCTTTGTCAGAGGCTCGGAGTTGACGTTTTACAATTGACTACACAGAATGAAAGTATCACCATTTGTAAAATTGCCCCCAGCAAATGCAGCAATATCAAACAGGTGTGGGAAGTAAATACCGCCAGGGGGTCATGCTGGCCAATGCGTTAATGGTCCTCAGGCAAATTATCCATTGATCAGTGTCACTGCTAAGTAAAACTTTGGCTGTGGGCTGTTTCATGATCTTCATCCATCCTAACACAAAGCCTCTTGTAGTCTGTATTTTCAGGAGGCATATGTAAAATTTATATCAAGTTTGCATATAAGTACATCAATAAGCCATAACATTTCACCACCCACAATAACACGTAGAGGCATGGACTCCACAAGACCTGTAGTAGCTGGCACCAATCTATCAGTAGCAGACCCCTTAAGTCCTGTAAGTTGCAAGCTGAGGCCTCCATGGATCTGACTTGTGTTACCAGCACATCCCACAGATGCTCGATTGGATTGAAATCTGGAGAATTCAGAGTCCAAGTCAACACCTCAAACTTGTTGTTGTGTTGCTCAAACTATTCTTGGATTCATCAGAGCAGGCCAACTTCTTTCAGTTCTGATGCTCATGTGCCCATTGTAGATGCTTTTTGCTGTGGAGATGGGTCAGCATGGGCACCCTGACCAGTTTGCAGCTACACAGCCCCATACTCAAAACAAACTGCTATGCACTATGTGTGTTCTGACACTTTTCTATCAGAACCAGTATTAACTTTTTCAGCAATTTAAGCTACAGTAGATCTGCTATTGGATCAGGCTACACAGGCCAGCCTTAGCTCCCCATGTGTATCATTGAGCCTTGGCTGCCCATGACCCTGACGCTGGTTCACTGTTTTTCCTTCCTTGGACTACTTTTGGTAGGTCTTGACCACTGCAGACTGGGAACATCCTGGAGACATTTACTTATTATTGGTACTTATATAGCACTGTCAATTTACGCAGAGATCAACTTCAGAGACAACATGATCACTTGCTACCTAATATATCAAACCCACCTTCAGGTGCCATTGTAACAAGATAACCAATGTTATTCACTTTACCTGTCAGTATATATAATGTTATGGCTGATCAATGTTTATCAATTTTCAAATAATTCCTGGTCTTGTGCATGAATGGTTCACACATCTTCATTACAATAGCAACATTTGTACTGTATGATTTTCTGGCACACATTTTGCATTCCTAAAAGGCTGAGTATAGCCAAGCCAAAATATTGAAGTCCAGTGCTTAAAAATGAATTATACTGCATCTGAGCATCACAAAGCAAAAACACAGTTTTTGATATGCAAAGCAAACTCTCCTATCCACCCATGTCTCCGTGCTTTATTTTCCTTTGAAAATACCCCTAGCCTTTCTGGCTACAGCCATCTTGAGTAAAGCATTGCGACAAACAAAAAAGTGGGCTTTTGTATATGCCTCCAATAGCAAAACAGACTCAATTAAAAAATATAGTGTCAAACTTTATTGATACATACATTAAAAACAATAATTACATATGTTAAAATATGACATTACTGAATATTTGAGGTCTTACTCATATCAACAACCAATTCCTGGGTACCCAACTTAAAGTGTCAAGATGGTCGCTGTGATAGAATCTACGTGTTTTGCGGGAAACCCCACTTCCTCAGGACCTTAGAGACCTTATAAGTAATCCCATAACGTTACAATGCAATATAGAGAACTAAAAATGAACAAAACAGCAAGTGAATATAATGACAGTGTAACAAATTCAAATAAACATAATAACCTGGCTGTATGACCCCAAATATTCAGTAATAAAATATTTTAACGTACGTAATTGTTGATTTTAATGTATGTAGTAATAAAACTCAACAGTATATTTTTTTATTGAGTCTATTTTACTATTGGAGGCACATGCAAAGTCCCACTACTTAGTTTTTTGCGATTTTTTGATAGAAACTGTTTAGGGGGTTGATGCCTCCTCTGGTAAGCTTTGGTTTAACATGAGGATCACTACATATGTGTTTAGCATCGTAAGTAAGGCAGATGATTCATGTAGCAATGGACTCCACCCACCTTTAGTTCAGGAATGCAGGCAGGAGAGTATGCTTAGCTGAGAAAACCCCTTCTACCCTCCTAAAGACTCCTTGGATGTATAACATTATTTGCCTAGGCCTGGGAACCAGGAAGTAACTGAAGAAAAAAAAAATAGTCTGTAACAAGTAAATATACGTTCTTATTTATTTACTAATGCTAGCAGCATAAGGATTAAAAACAGTCAATGTTTATTGAAAGAGTGAAGTTCCACTGTAACTCGTCATTATGCCTATATATGCATAGGTAATTTTGCTTTTTCCTCCTACTTCCACTCATACATTTACTGAAAGGTAGGTAAGCTGAAGAAAAATGGTCCTATCAGATATTACTTACAGTGTATGAAAAAAAATTACATCATGACCATAAAAATACCTCACTAAACATTTCCATAACTCAAGCACTTAGCCATAATTCTTTACAATCAGCTGTTGCCATTTTTTACATTTTCACATGTTATTAAGCAGAATTCTCATTGCTGATGATTGAGCCACTGTGTAAGTTGTAAGTTTTCAAGTAACCTCTTCACCAATTAATGGGGAAATATAACTTATTTGCAGATCTCCTGCAAAAAGCTTGGGAAAGTCACTTATTTTGTAGCTAGGAATTTTATGGCTATTCCACAGACCCTAGGATTCCACTTATGCCATCAATTTCAATTTGCATGATGAGAAGCTATAAATGTACCCGCAAATGCCACCAAATTTTGGCTTGTTGCCAGTGGTGGCTGGTGGGTTTTTCTTTTGGGGAGGCGGCAAACAAACAACGCCCCCCCCCCCCGGCGGCTCGGCACCCCCCCGCGGGCTCTCCGGCACTTACCCATTGAGCTGTGGTATCCTCTCCTGGAGTGTGGGCAGCGGCGGCACCGGTGTCCGCTCCTCAAGTTTCCTCCGCCGTGTGTATCCCCTTCCTCCAAAGCATCCAATAGGATCGCCCGACGCTTTGGCCAATCGGGAAACAGGTTTCACGACCTGCCTCCTAATTGGCGGGGAGGAACTTTAGTGTGAAAATAGCAAAAATGAATTCGCTATCGTGGGCTCGGAGTGCAATGCTCTGCGCTCCGAGGGCATTCTTTTTTGAGACCTATTAGAGCCTCTGGCTCTAAATAGGTGGTTAAAAAAAACACCCACACCACTTTGGAATCCATGGTCCGGCACTCTGATATAGATCAGTTGGCCGGATGCATAGATAGGGGAGGCAGCACCCGTGCACCCTCTATGGACGGGCCGCCACTGCTTGTTGCTATTTCTCCAGGGACCAAAATTCTGATATTGTTATGGTGCCCCCTGGCAGCTGACAAGGGTCTAAGTTGATCTTCACCAGAGCTCCTGAACGTGTAGAGGGGCTGAAGACCCTAGTGGCTCCAGTTTACTTGCAAACTCTCATCAGTTTACGGCCTTCAGGGGCATTCCACCCCACCGCTACCATGTAGAGACTATACATTAGGAAGCAGGCAAGAGAATTGTCAGGCAGGGGTCAAGGAAAGCAGCACCTTGATGACACCCTGTGGGAGGCGAAACGTTGACACTATTTCCGGTATCACTAACATCACTTCCAGTCCTGTGGAACGCACACCAGGAATGGCGTTTTTACACCCACAGCTCCATTTTGAGGCTTGTTTTATCTTACTTGGTGTAAGTACCCACTTCCTTCTTTAATAAAACCTTTTTAATGGTACTTCACTATAAGTTTCCTTCTGTTTTTACTTCTGGGTATCTGCTGTGTTCTGGCTGAGAAACTCTTGAAAGGATTTCCGGACCTGAAGGCTTATCACCTTATCCGCCATCCCAGGATTCTTTACCAAGCTTTAAATGACCCACCAGACTGAAAAGCTGGGGGTCGTTTTGATCTGGTGAGTGGGGATACATGAGGGGGTGTTGCACACCTGAATTTCTCTGAAGCACCTTATATTTCCTTCACTTTGGATTGGAGCACCTTTAGTCACTTTATTTGGACTTTGTTTTCACCCATTGTATTTTTGGACTTTCTTTTTTGGTCAACAAATTTTCAACTATTGGGTTTGCGAGCGCTATATTTACTTTTATATGAACCTTCTATGGACAACCTCCAGGTCTGCTACTTGGTGGGACATGTTTACAAACCACCACCAGAGTAGCCATACCCTTGTGTATTGCTTTCCCTATTCTCACTGTCACTTAACTCTATACCCACCTCACACACCTCCTCCTTTACCTCCCCAAGCACAATTAACTTCCAACCAAAACCTCAACTCTCTAATCCCATCCTCAATCCAACCCTCCAGAACAGGATTCCCCAAGGAGTAGCTCAGGAACCCCCCACACCTGCTTCCATCCTTTATATTTTTTTCAGCCACAACCAAGACATGCAAATTCGGAAACATAAACCTATTACTTCCAACCCTCCTTGGAAAGTTTTCTTGTTGAATGTCAGGGGTCTCAATATCCCTGGGAAAAGATAATTTCTAATAAATGAGATATACAATCTCAGAACACACATCACATTCTTACAAGAAACATATTTTTAAACAGACTCTGTGCCCAAGTTTGCAAATTCTCACTACCTTGAGGGTTATTATTTTACCAGTGCTACCAATAAGTTTAATCGTGTCTCTATGCTTCTTTCCAGACATGCTCAATTCAAGCTAGGACACAAGTGTTCCGGTGCAGAAAGCTGCTACCTATTGCTGAAAGCCAAAATAAACACCAAACCAGTCACTTTTGCAAATATACACTGTCCAAACACCAAACATGTCACCTCTATAAATCAGCGTAGGGCCAAACTACAAAGTTTTGCTTTGGCTATCATGATTCTCTGTGGAGACTTCAATGTTCACTCAACCCATTACAGGCATACCCCACTTCTAAGTACACAATGGGGTTTATTTACTAAAGCTGAAAAGTGCAAAATCAGGCTCCCTTCTGCATAGAAACCAATAAGCTTCTAACCCCACATTTTACAATTAAGCTTTGGTAATAAAACATGGAAGCTCATTGGTTTCTATCAGAAGTGAGCCTGATTTTGCACTTTCCAGCTTTAGTAAATAAACCCCATTGCGTACTTAAAAGTGGGGTATGCCTGTACTAGACTTTACCATTGGAAAGTCCTCTTTACCATATTGCTCCTTGTGTCAGATAAAGAAGGAACTAGGGGTTGATTTACTAAAGGCAATTAGACTGTGCACTTTGCAAAGTGCAATTGCACTCTGCAAGCGCAGTTACTTCAGAGCTTAGTAAATGAGCAGAAGCTCTGCTGACTTCCATCATCCAATCATGCACAAGCAAAAATGCTTTTCTTGATCATACATCACGGGACACAGAGTATTCATTACATAGTGGGTTAGATAGGCACCATCAGTGATTGGCCACTGGTTAACCCCAATTAAGGAGAATTCCTCCCCTGCATAACCCCTCCCATACGGGGAGGACCTCAGTTTTTTCACCAGGGTCTAAGGTGGTTGGTCACGTAAAACATGTGCTGTGAAGAAAGCTCCAGTTTGGTCCCTGCGGGGGCTTAAAGGGCTATGCTGACCGGATCCATATCTCGGGCCGATATTTTGACTCCCAAGATGGTATGGTACCCGGGCCTCGTCATCCGAAGAAGCGAGGTTTTGACTGTAAGTCTCTCTTTGGAGGACTGGGCTCTGAGAAAACCAGGCTTGGTGTACTATTAAAACAGTGGCACGAAAGTTTCTGGCAGAGTCTTTTACAGGTCCAGGTGAGAGGTTTCTCTGAGTAGGAACCCAAAAAACCCTGAAGGTTGGCACAACGCTACCCGCCGTGATGGGTGAAGGCTGGAAACTGTCTGTTCTCAGCAGTTCCTGTGGCGGGGACAGGTAAGAGAAGTTAATCCTATATATATATTTATATTACAAATGGGTTTTCTTCAATGAGTAGTTGCATGTCTTACCTGATTTCCAACACTGGAGGGAGTAAGGAGAAAACTTACGTGCTTTTCAGATACACACTCAGTGAAGCTGGTGTCCAATCGCTCACTTCCTCCACTGCAGGTGTGCAGATGCCAAGTGGCTAATTTAAAAGCCCAGAGCGTTCAGAGCTCTGTAAACAGATGGACACAGAGTGTGGGCAGTGAGCATCCTATAGTGGTCAGATCCAGGCTAAACCTAAAACACCTAGGCCTCTTTCACACGAGGGATCCGTATGTCCGTTTTTCATCCTTCCGTTTTCGGATGAAAAACGGACATACATTCATCCCTATGGAGCGTCGGATGTCAGCGGTGACATGTCCGCTGACATCCGACCCCGCTCCGATCCGAAAAGTGTAACGGAGGAAAAACCTACTTTTCCATCCGTTTTCGGATCGGATCGGGTGACGACGGACACTACGGTCCATCATCATCAGATCCCCCCATAGGGGAGAGCGGCGCTGTGACAGGTCCGTAGCTGCACAGCGTGCAGTGATGGACCTGTCATCTTCCTGCTCAGCGGGGATCGGCGGAGCGATCCCCGCTGAGCAAGCGGGTGTTCACGGGGCGGATCATCACTGATCCGCCCCGTGAGAAAGAGCCCCTACTCGGCATCAGGTCGTGCAGTATTAAACATATATGTATATTGTGAGACTTTTAGCACAACAGTGATTGCATATGTACTAGTACCTCTGCTTTGTAGCTTGGGACTATTTCTCCTCGTAAGAGGGTGTCGGGGGGAGGTAACAAAGGCTCAAGAAAGTCACCGCCTGTGTCTAGGGGTCCTAAAGATGCCTGCAGATTACCATCTCCCCCTGCAAGACTGGAACCAGCCTCACAGGATGAGTCAGTGCCCCTGTCAGGTTTTGCAGCCTCTCCTAATATTACAGCCCCAGCGTATGTCACAGAGATTCCCTTAGGGCTACATTGGAGGGTTTTGAGGGAATAATTATGAATTTTATTTCAGCTTCCTTAAAAGATAGCAGAAAAAGGGGTAGATCCCCTCCCTCTGCTGCACTTTCTCTTTCAGATGATTCTTCTGACAATGAGGAGAGATCCCTATCCAGAGATAGGGATCAAGAGCAGTCTGAGGAGTCAGAGGAAGAGGAGAGAGCTTCTTCCTCTCAGGCACTCAAGAAGCAGGTCCAGTATTATACTGAACTAGTGCGTTCCACATTTAAAATGCCCTCTGCTGAGGCCGCTACATCCTCTGTTTCTTCCCTGGGGGGTCAGAAGGATCCCACAGGCTGCCTTTTCCTTTCCAATTCATCCTTTAATGGATAAATTGTTGTATGAGGACTGGGGACATCCCAATAAACTGTTTACTCCTCCTAAGAGGTTTTCTATGCTTTATCCACTGGAGGAAAGCTTCACCAAGAAGTGTGAGGTCCCATCCGTGGATGCGGCTGTCTCTTGTGTGAATAAAAACCTGACCTGTCCCTTGGACAATGCTCAGGTGTTTAAACATCCAACTGATGAAAAGCTGGAAACTTTATTAAAAGCCTCCTTCTCCATGGCTGGCGCTGTAGTCCAACCTACAGTCGCAACTGTGGGTTTGTGTCAATTCCTCAAGGAACAGGTTAAGCAGATGCTTGGCCTCCTTCCCAGTGAGGAAGTGGAGAACTATGCAGACATTCCACAGATGCTGTGTTTTATGATTGATGCCATTCTGGATTCTGCCCAGCAAGCATTTCGTTTGTCTCTCCTGTTGGTACACTTTGGCTTAAAAGTTGGGCAGCAGAGCTTTCATGCAAAAGATATTTAGCTGGCTTCCCATTCAAAGGGGAACGCCTATTTGGGGAAGACCTAGATAATTTTATCCAAAAAATTACAGGTGGTAAATCTACACTCCTACCAGTTAAGAGGAGTAAACGTCCACCATTCAAACAGCCTCTTTCCCCTTCCCCTGGAACATCAGGCTCTAAGCAGTGGCGATGGCCTTCCCAATGTACTTTCAGAGGAAGGGCCCAGGGTCACTCCCAAGGGCAGAAAAAGGCTTGGGGACGAAAGACTGCCAAGCAGTGCCCCAAAACATCCCTGTGAAGGGGCGCCCCCACTCGGCCGAGTAGGGGGAAGGCTTCTACAGTTTTCAGGAGCCTGGCGGGAAGAGGTTCAAGACAAGTGGGTGGTCTCTTCAGTATCTCTAGGTTACAAAATAGAGTTCCTAGAGCTGCCACCAGTTCATTTCCTAAGGTCAAGAGTTCCCAAAGATCCAGTAAGGCGAGAACCGCTGCTACTGGCCTTAGATCGCTTACTATCCCAGGGAGTGATAGTGGAAATGAACCCAAAAGATCAGGGTTCTGGGTTCTACTTGAAACTCTTCACCGTTCCAAAGCCAAATGGAGATGTCAGACCCATCCTAGATCTAAAGGATCTGAATCAGTTTCTACACATTCGATCCCTCCGAATGCAGTCAATTCGTTCGGTGGTCTCCACCCTGCAGGGGAGAGAATTTATGGCATCAATAGATATCAAGGATGCATATCTTGCCGATTTTTTCCCGCTCACCAAAGATATCTAAGGTTCGTGGTAGACCAGCGCCATTTCCAGTTTGTGGCCCTTCCTTTCGGTCTCGCTACAGCTCCTCAAATTTTTACAAAAATTCTAGACCCTCTCTTAGCAAATCTAAGAGCTCAGGGCATAACTGTGGTAGCTTATCTAGATGATTTGCTACTCATAGAGCAATCGGTGGCACACCTGAACCGCGCTGTTTTCAAGACAGTAAGACATTTGGAAAGACTAGGCTGGATAATCAACCTAGAAAAGTCTTCTTTGCAACCTTCAACAAGGTTGGAGTATCTAGGCATGATCATAGACACCGCTCAAGGCAGGGTGTTTCTACCAGAGCCAAAGGTCAAGGCCGTAAGAGCTCTAGTCCGCTTAGTATTAAGCAAAAAGAGTCCATCCATTCGGCTATGTATGAGACTGTTAGGAAAGATGGTTGCCACTTTCGAGGCTGTCCCATTTGCCCAGTTTCACTCAAGGCCCCTGCAGAGAAGCATTCTCACAGCTTGGAACAAAAAGACTCATGCCTTGGATCTTCCGATGTGCCTATCCCCAAGGATACGCAAAAGCCTCAATTGGTGGTTACGAACCAAAAATCTTTTTGAAAGGCAAAGCCTTTCTTCCACTACAATGGAAGATTGTAACCACAGATGCCAGTCTGACAGGCTGGGGAGCAGTTCTGGAAGAAACATGTACGCAGGGAAGATGGTCTGCAACCGAGAGACGCTTGCCCATCAATATTCTAGAAATTCAGGCAATTTACTTGGCCCTCATGGACTGGTCTTACAGGCTACAGGGTCATCCTATTCGGATACAATCCGACAATGCCACGATTGTGGCTTACATCAATCACCAAGGAGGCACCAGAAGTCTGGATGTCCAAAGGGAGGTGAATTGCATTCTTGCATGGGCAGATTGGTAAGCGGATTTCTTAAGCTGCCGGCAATTATGCCCAGGAGAATGGTCCCTACACCCCGACATATTCCAAACCATATGTCAAAGGTGGGGAACACCAGATGTGGATCTATTCACACAGGGTCCGATTTAATGAGATCCAGAAATAGGGAGTGGCGCTGTGTTGTGCAGAGGGAGTATTGATATAAAATGATTCTACTCTCTAAAGTGACAAGTGCATTAGTGCGGTAATTCAATCTCTTCTCAAATGTGAGTAGACAAGTGTAATAATAAAAATTATAAATTAAAATTAAAATTAAAAATAAAAAATAATAAAAAGAACCAAAAAGCAATTGTGTATATTATAAATATAAAGTGATGAGTGCTTAGTATAGTGCAAGAAAAATGTAGACTGTATATACACACATTGACACAATTCCAAATAGTGGAAAAAAACAGAAAAAAATACCCAATATAAATACTGTAAACCATAAATTCATTCCTCTGTTTGGGAATACAAAGTAACAAGTGCCAAGTTATACTAAATAAATGCCGTGGTGTTCAAGCCACTGTGCAATGATGTGCAAAAAACTAAAAAAACATATATAATAATAGAACCTCAGTTGACTATATATCAAGAAAAAATCCCATATAATGTGCAACATAAGAAAAGTTCATAAAGATGAAATAATGTGTCTTCCAAAAGATCTCTCCTTTATAGTAGAAACACCGTGCAGTAGTTTTTAACAATCTCCCCCTGATGTGATTGCACTCACCGGAGCGCTCTGACCCTGCAGGGGTATGAGCATAAGATGTTAATCCTCAGGTGTTAGTACCTTTCTGATTCCTCAGGTAACGGTGTCCTTCCAAGTAGCCCAATCCAGGTCATCCACTCACAGGGGGGAAGGGGGGAGGGGGGAGGGAAAGGACTCGTTATCCCCTGTTGCAATGCCGTTCCCAGCCGGACATCCACTTTAGTGTGTTGTATAAAAAATAAAAAATTTTCACATAGCGTGACTCTGTATTGATGGATTTATTTATAAATGTGCTGGACAGTCCAATCAGTACGACTGAATAAACTAAAATTAATGTTTAAAAAGAGGAGAGGGAGCTCGCAGGCTCTCTATCTCTCCACGCGACCCGGGAAGCAGCGCTGCCTAGGACCGCCGCTTGCATTCCAATGGAGGCGCTGACGTCCGTATGACGAAACGCGTAAAGCGCACAACGTCACATCCGATTTTCGTGGTTCCGGATATTCGACCGGTGGAACGCAAGCGGCAGTCCTAGGCAGCGCTGCTTCCCTGGGTCGCGTGGAGAGATAGAGAGCCTGCGAGCTCCCTCTCCTCTTTTTAAACATTAATTTTAGTTTATTCAGTCGTACTGATTGGACTGTCCAGCACATTTATAAATAAATCCATCAATACAGAGTCACGCTATGTGAAAATTTTTTATTTTTTATACAACACACTAAAGTGGATGTCCGGCTGGGAACGGCATTGCAACAGAGGATAACAAGTCCGCCCCCTCCCCTCTTCCCCCCTGTGAGTGGATGACCTGGATTGGGCTACTTGGAAGGACACCGTTACCTGAGGAATCAGAAGGGTACTAACACCTGAGGATTAACATCTTATGCTCATACCCCTGCAGGGGCAGAGCGCTCCGGTGAGTGCAATCACATCAGGGGGAGATTGTTAAAAACTACTGCACGGTGTTTCTACTATAAAGGAGAGATCTTTTGGAAGACACATTATTTCATCTTTATGAACTTTTCTTATGTTGCACATTATATGGGATTTTTTCTTGATATATAGTCAACTGAGGTTCTATTATTATATATATTTTTTTCGTTTTTTGCACATCATTGCACAGTGGCTTGAACACCACGGCATTTATTTAGTATAACTTGTCACTTGTCACTTTGTATTCCCAAACAGAGGAATGAATTTATGGTTTACAGTATTTATATTGGGTAATTTTTCTGTTTTTTTCCACTATTTGGAATTGTGTCAATGTGTGTATATACAGTCTACATTTTTCTTGCACTATACTAAGCACTCATCACTTTATATTTATAATATACACAATTGCTTTTTGGTTCTTTTTATTATTTTTTATTTTTAATTTTAATTTATATTTTTTTATTACACTTGTCTACTCACATTTGAGAAGAGATTGAATCACCGCACTAATGCACTTAGAGTAGAATCATTTTATATCAATACTCCCTCTGCACAACACAGCGCCACTCCCTATTTCTGGATCTCATTATCTCGGGGTTTCACTGAGGTGTTCCCTATTTACATAGGGGGGCAGCAGTGGTTAAAATATCCTGAAGCGCGGATCCATTGGTATATCACAGGGTCTGATTTGCCACCCTGCTTTATGAAGTCTAAATTTGATGGCTTGGCTGCTGAAACCCACATTTTAAAAGAATGTGGGCTCTCGGAGTCAGACCTTTCCAATCTGGTCAATGCCAGAAAGCTGGCCTCCAGGCTTATTTACTACAAAATCTGGAAGGCATATGTTTCCTGGTGTGAACCCAGGGGATGGCATCCTAGAAGGTATATGATTAGCAAAATCTTGACCTTTCTTCAGTCAGGCCTAGAGATGAGATTGGCTTTGAGCACTATCAAAGTCCAAATTTCGGCTTTGTCTGTATTTTTTCAGAAGCCAATTGCTTCACATTCCCTGGTCCGGGCCCTTATTCAGGGGGCACTGCGTTTGAATCTGCCAGTCAAACCTCCAATATGCCCATGGGATTTGAATTTGGTGTTGTTGGCTTTACAGGGACAACCCTTTGAGCCACTGCACCTGGCTCCTTTAGCGCTTTTGACTAAAAAATTAGTCTTCTTGATAGCCATATCCTCTGCTAGGAGAGTATCAGAATTGGCAGCTTTTTCTTGTAAAGAGCCATATTTAATTATTCACAAGGACAGTATTGTTATGCGTCCTAATCGTTCCTTCTTACCTAAGGTGGTTTCAGGATTCCATTTGAATCAAGATGTAATCCTACCATCCTTTTTTCCAGATCCGCAGTCCGCGGAGGAAGAATCTTTGCACACTCTTGATGTGGTTAGAGCAGTCAGTGTCTATCTGCAGGCAACCGATGAGATACGGAAAACTGATTGTTTGTTTATTCTGCCAGATGGCCATAAGAAAGGCCAAGCAGCGTCGAAATCCACTCTTTCTAGATGGGTTAGACAGGTTATTTTTCAGGATTATGATATAAAGAGGAAGACTCCTCCTTTTCATGTGAAAGAGCACTCAACTAAGGCTGTTAGTGCTTCTTGGGCAGTGCATCACCAGGCCTCCGTGGCTCAGATCTGTAAGGCTGCGACTTGGTCTTCAGTTCATACATTCACCAGATTCTATCAGGTGGATGTAAGAGGGCAAGAGGATACCGCCTTCGGGCGCAGTGTACTGCAGGCTGCAGTTTAGTTCCTCTGGTCCGTTTACGGTCTATATTTTCTGACCTGTGTCTCCCTCCCCTCAAATGAGCATTGCTTTGGGACATCCCACTATGTAATGAATACTCTGTGTCCCTTGATGTACTCTCAAGAAAAGGATTTTACAGGTAAGCTGTATTTAAAAATCCTATTTTTCTCTATTTTCCTTGCACGTGATTGGTACTCTTTGTGTAGTAAAGCTTTACCTAATTTTTTAAGCTCTGGAGCAACTGCCCTTACGGAGTGCAACTGCACTTTGCAAAGTGCCCAGTCTATTTGCCTTTAGTAAATCAACCCCATTGTGTCTTATGAATCCAACCACAAAAGACAAACCTTTTTATGCGTGACCCACAGTAAGTATACCTGATCTTTTGAGAATTCAGGCACCCTATCTTTGCTCTCTTTTGACCCAACTCAGCGACAACACCCTGGAGGCTGAATCCATCTCTCCTAGATGACCAAATACACATCACTCATACCCAGCACTCGTATTCCGAGAATAAAATACCGTGCCCTTACCCTCCCAAAATCTAAAGGGGCATTGGCTTCCCTGACATAGAGAAATACTGCTGGGTTAGCCAACTGTCCAAGATAGTGGACTGCAACTTTTACTTGACACTCAAGTATTTATTTTTTGCAATTCCTTTGCATACCTGCCCTTAGATTAAAAAAGTCCATAACCCCAACACACTCGGCAAACACCCATTAATTAAAGCAAATCTTCAGACCTTCCATACCTTGAACAAAAAATTAAAGCACTTCTCTGATTAAAACCCTCTAACCATGTTATATTCAACCATGAATTCCTTCGAGGAATGTCTGCCACTTTTCATAACACTTGGTGGGCCAAGCCCTACCTCACTGCACAAACCGTGGGTGTCTTTCTTACCCTACATGAACTACAAAACCTCGCACAAGTAGTTAATATCCGTCAATGGTCACAAAATTGGTCATGCCAAGATTCTAGAAAAGGACTAACATGCCGGAAATGAAAGACTGGTTCTGATGAATAGAATGTGTGGCATAAATGGTGGAGTTGATACACGTTATCAACAATACAACATGGACCCATATATTAAAACATGGGCAGGATGGATGTTCTTCAAACTAACTGATACATATATAAATTATGAGCACAAGGTCAACCTCAACTATTCCTATATGAGTGGCAAACCTAGACTTGTAGTTGTTAACCCACCCAATGAACATCAAAGCTCAAATTTACCTGCAGGACCTGCTAACGCATTACTCAATTGGGCCTCGTGCCTTAAAAAAAAACTGTGGTTCCTCCCTGGATAACCCCCTACACCAACCCCCCCCTTAACTCACTCCCTGTCTCCTTAGCACCTTAATAACCACCATTTTCTTCTACCTCCAATTCCTGGATTACCACAAATAATTGTGCAATCCTTGGCACGCCAGCTCAATCCAACCATGCCCAAGCACTCTCCCAGACTGCTTCATGACTTCCCTATCCATATCACACAGGCCGGCCATACACGGAGCGAATTTATTTCCTGGAACCACGGGTTGCAGGAAAAAAGATTCACTTGATTCCCCCATTAACACAGACAGTGTTGATGCAGGAATCCCTCTTGCCGGGCAAGGGGTGGAAGAAGACAGTGATTATTGCTAGCGGATATAGCAGCCTGTGACAATAATCGCAGGTAAAACCTGACATGCTGGTTGTACCCAAGTTGATCGATCGATCAACTTGGTACATTCAGCCAGCCCATACATGGTTCGAATCTCGGCCGGTTCCTGCTGAACTGGCCGAGATTCGAACTATGTATTGTCTGCCTAAGAAACATAATGTTGCAATGCCTTTGTCTGTATCATTACATTGTTCTTCCTCAATGTACCATCTAATTTAAAACTAAGAAAAACAAAACAAAAAAAAAAAAAACGGATATAATAAACCTGCCTAGTAAACTATCTGCATATATACATATTTAAATAAATGTCGTAGACATTATATTTTAAAAGATCATGTAAAAGTGTTATGCTGGCCAATAACTTAAATGACACATACCAAAAGACAAACACCATACAACAAAAGACTTAATTTTTGTTCTTGTTTGTGAACACAAGTTTCTGGACACTGTGGCTCTCATAATAGCAAGAAATGATAATTCGCATATAGACGAACAAGGATTAATAAAAAGACATTTGCACATAAATAACAATGGAATGGTACTTATTACTCTTTCAACTCTTCAATGCCTGACTGTTGTTTAATTGTATGCAAACAATTATTAGTTAATGATCTCAGATTACCATGTGTTGATTTACAAGATACTAATAACTGAACTAACTGATCAAAACAGAATTAACCAGTGCTGTGCTTCCACTGCAAAAGACCCATGAACAAAAAAACAATGTTAGTATTTAAAGGAGGAGTACAGCCAAAGCTCGTTTGGCTGAAGTCCGCTCTCTGCTGACGTCACAGAGTTAGTCCAGACTCCACGTCATCACGACCACTGAGTCCGGATCCACCAGATCACTGGACCGGCACCCAGCTCAGCCTCTCAGTGAACCGCTGAGAGCCTGAGCGGGCTGCTCCTTTCCCTTCCACAGCTTTCCCTTCCACAGCTCAGTGCTCCAGTGTGTGTGGAGGGGGCAGAGAAGAGAGCTGCTGACTGACAGTCAGCAGCTCTCCGCTCTGGAAGCTGTGAGAATCTCAGTGTAGAGGCGCCGGGGGACAGATGCAGCATCGGACCTAGGTAAGTATGAATCAAAAAAAAAAAACCCCATACTTCTCTTTTAACAAGTTTAAAGTGCAAGTCCAGGCCATTTTTAACTATGCCTGCTCCCACCCCCTTTCAAAATCCTATTCTTAGTAGCCTGTGAAAAGAAGATGCTTATACAGTACTTACTTATTCTCAGAGCAATATGGTCCGGTCACGTGATCACCCCAATGTCTGGCTTCAGGGGAGAGAAGAGATTGCCGAAAATATTTGAAATGCCTGTGCGGGGACATCACTTCAAGACTTGCTATGGGGCATCTGTTGTTGGGGGCTGGGAGCAGATCACATGACCAGACTGGAATGCCCTCAGAATGGGTAAAAGCATCTTCCTTTTATAGGATAGTTAGAATAGGTTAGCAGGTTTAAGCATACTTAGAAAAAGCCCGGGATTCCACTTTCACTTCTTCAGCCTTCTTTAGTGACCCCTGAATAGAAACAGACAATTTTCACAGCAATTAAAGTGGTTGTAACCCTAAAAAAAAGCTGCTGTCCCTTTAAGGCATGATATAGAGCAGTGATGGCGAACCTTGGCACCCCAGATGTTTTGGAACTACATTTCCCATGATGCTCAACTACACTGCAGAGTGCATGAGCATCATGGGAAATGTAGTTCCAAAACATCTGGGGTGCCAAGGTTCGCCATCACTGATATAGAGCATAGTGCTTTTGCAGTGTCAATTGGCCCTTTCCATTTACAATACCTGGTTGATTCTGCCTGTTCTTGTGTTCCCCTGTGTGTACTGACCACGCTTATCATGACTGCTGATCCATGATAGCGTGGTAATGCCCCGTACACACGGTCGGACATTGATCGGACATTCCGACAACAAAATCCATGTTTTTTTTCAGACGGATGTTGGCTCAAACTTGTTTTGCATACACACGGTCGCACAAAGTTGTCGGAATTTCCGATCACCAAGAACGTGGTCACATACACCACGTACGACGAGACTATAAAAGGGCAGTTCAGAACCAAGCGTGGCACCCTTTGGGCTCCTTTTGCTAATCTCGTGTTAGTAAAAGTTTGGTGAGAGACGATTCGCGCTTTTTCAGACTCGTGGTTTTCAGATCGTTTTCTGCTGTTCAGTTTGTGCTTGTGGGTTTGTATCTTCAGTGCGTGCAGCGAGTTACACGTGACTTTGTCATTGTGTTCTTGTTCATTCGTTACTGTTTTTCAGGTCGCTCTTCACAGGCCTTGCTGTTCTTCAGTCTGTTCTGTTAGTTCGTTCTGAGCAGCCAACCGTTTTCTAGCCATGTTGCGTATACGTATTCCTCGTAGAGTTCGTGCTGTGCGGGGGTTTGGTGTTGGGGTCCTTACCTTGACACAAGTCCAGTCCATGAACAGGGTGGGGAGGAGTTCATGGTCCAAGAATTGGTTGCTCCAGCGTGACCAGTTCTGTCACATGCCTTTGCTCCATGAGATCCGTGAGAATAATCCTGATGATTTCAGAAACTTTCTCCGGATGACGGACCCCGTATTTCATCATTTGTTGGCTTTGCTGACCCCCTACATCAGCAGGCAGGATACCTGCATGAGGCAAGCCATCACTCCGGAGCAAAGGCTCGTCGCCACCCTGCGGTACTTGGGGACGGGGAGAAGCCTGCAGGACCTCAAGTTCTCGACAGGCATCTCCCCCCAGGCTCTGGGGATCATTATCCCGGAGACCTGTTCTTCCATCATCCTGCAGAAGGATTATAGTAAGGTAAGATTTTTATCCTTTAATATCACATTTTATTGTATATAATGTTTGTTAATATATTGTATTTCTTTCCTCATTGCCTAATTACCATGATTGTAATATGCTGTGAATGTCCCCTTTGTCCTCATGCATGCTGGAATTTTAGTTTTTTTTGTCTTTCATACATATTTGCCTTCACTTACTTCCCCAGCATGCTCTCCTGGGCCTATATTCACCTTGTCTACTCAATTAACAATGTATTTTGTCAGCTCCATAGTAGTGCTTTACCCTAAATACCCCCTAAAATGTAGAAAATTGTGATGTGTGTTTGAAATTCTGGCAGAGTGCCAGAGGCTTTTTTTTGTGTCCCAAAATCATTTGGAACCCTCCCCCCCCCCAACTGCTAACTCAGCTGATACCAATCCTCTATCTGCTGACTTTGGCAAACCCATACACACTATACCCACCTCTTTAGTGGTCATATTTATGGCTGAATTCCCCAAAGCATGTAGTGCAAGGGCCTGCCTGAATACTTACAAATGGTACTGTTTCAAGTTTTTGTATCCTATTATTATCTTGATAGGTAATAGCAGAATGTAAAAATGTGCTTCCATTTGTACAGTGTGTATTTATCTCTTTGTATTATGACACTTCTTACGTGTCCAGTGGGCTGCCAATAGTGTAAAGTAAGGAGGGGCTGGCCAAAGTAATACACATTATTTAGGGGGGGAATCTGATAGGTGCACCTTATACCTTTGTCTTTAAATACTCCCTAAAATAAATTTTATACTGATGTTGGCCAAGAATGTTTGTGTCTAATCTGCTTGCAATGTTTCTGTGCAAAATGATTAATTTCTTTTTCTTGTTTGACTCCATAGTTTCCTTCCACGCCACAGGAATGGCAGACTGTAGCCTCCCATTTTGCCCAGCGGTGGGACTTTCCTAACTGCGGAGGGGCAATTGATGGGAAACACATCCACATCATCCCACCACCCAACTCGGGGTCATACTATTACAACTACAAGGGGTTCAACAGTATTGTGATGTTGGTGGTGGTGTCGCCTACTTATGAGTTCCAGTATGTGGACGTGGGGAAGAATGGCTGGATGTCCGATGGTGGAGTCATCACTCAGACGGAGTTCTACAGGCGTCTCCAGAATGGCAGCTTGGACTTGCCACCTTCAGAAGACAATGTGGAAGGACTCCCATTCGTCTTCGTTGCGGATGAAGCGTTTGCGCTGGGGGACCATCTTATGCGGCCATTCCCTATGAGGACCCTCACTCCGGACCAGAGGGTTTTTAATTACCGGCTGGCCAGAGCCAGAAGAGTGGTGGAGAACACATTTGGAATCATGGCCAGCCGGTTCCGCCTATTTCTTACACCCACACATGGTGGAGTATAAACTGAATCATATCATCCTGGCGTGCTGTGTTCTCCACAACTTTTTAAGGCAAAATTCTTCCAACTATGCTGCCTCAGTGGGGCCTGAGGCCGGAATTCCTGGAACTGAAACAACCCTGATGGCGCTTGAAAGTGGCCGTCCTGGCTTGCCCCCCCCGAGTGCCCGTGAGGTCCGTCTTAGATACCTTGAATACTTTGCGGGCAGGGGGGCCATCAATATGCCAGACAATGTTTGATACATTTTTCAAATTAAAAAAGCATTTTAACTACTAAAATCTTTGGTGACATTTACTGCTTGTGTCTCTTTTAGCTGACCCTGACAGAAATGTGGGGAGTCCTGAAAATGGCGTGATTGTGTAACATAAAAAAGCACTGTTGGGTTTTATTTACTAAAGGAAAATCCACTTTGCACTACAAGTGCTCTTGAGACTGCACTGAAACTGCACTTGTAGTGCAAAGTGGAATTGCTCTTAGGAAATAACCACCATTGTCACTGAAAACCACAATGTTACCACCACAAAATTTAAGGAGCATTGAAACAATAATCCACACATTCTTGAGTATCAATCTTTTTAATACCAGCACAATCACATGTGCATTTATAAAAGGTTTTTAAAACAAACCACCATGTTTGTTGTATAACAATTTTTTGGGTCACATTAATAAAAGTAGAAATGTCCATTTAAAGGTAAAACAGGCATGTTTCAAACCAACAAGAAATACACAAATCTGGAACTTACAAAGTTCAACTTTTGTAGAAATTGAAGGCAATATCAGACATGAGTATTTAGAAACTGTGTTTGATATTGCGTTCAGATGGGGTGAAGTCACCCCTGGAAAAGCCAAATTTTGAAGATGCACACAAATTGTCGAATGTCAACATGTGCTAGCTGCCATCACGGGGGATCAATGGACGTGTTTTGGGGGCGCAACCCTTCCTCTCAGCTACTTTATTAGCCTACATTGTCTACATTGATCTCCCGTGATGGCAGATAGCACATGTTGACACACTGTGTGCATCTTCAAAATCTGGCTTTTCTATAAAATGTCAAAAAATTTAACAAATTCTTCAATCACAAATACCACAAAAAAGTCATGGATTTGGAGGTCTTTTAACCACCTCAATACAGTGCACTTACACCCCCTTCCTGCCCAGACCAATTTTCAGCTTTCAGCGCTCTCACACTTTGAATGACAATTACTCAGTCATGCAACACTGTACCCATATGAAATTTGCGTCCTTTTTTTCACACAAATAGAGCTTTCTTTTGGTGGTATTTAATCACTAGTGGGTTTTTTATTTTTTGTGCTATAAATAAAAAAGACCGTAAATTTTGTGAAAAAAATGCCTTTTTCTTTGTTTCTGTCATAAAATTTTGCAAATTAGTAATTTTTCTTCATAAATTTTGGCCAAAATTTATACTGCTACATAGCTTTGGTAAAAATAACCCAAATTAGTTTAAATTATTTGATCTTTGTGAAAGTTATAGAGTCTACAAACTATGGTGCCAATCACTGAAAATTGATCACATCTGATCACACAGATGTAGTGATGGTCTATCTCATTTCTTGGTACACTAACAAGTCAGAAAAGTACAAATACCCCCTAAATGACCCCTTTTTAGAAAGTAGACATTCCAAGGTATTAAGTAAGTAGCATGGTGATTTTTTTTAAGTTGTAATTTTTTCCCACAATTCTTTGCAAAATGAAGATTTTTTTTTTTTTTTTTTTTTTTTTTTTACAAAATTGTCATATTAACAGGTTATTTCTCTCTCAGAGCATATGCATACAACAAATTACACCCCAAAATACATTCTGCTACTCTTCCTGAGTATGGCGATACCACATGTGTGAGACTTTTACACAGCCTGGCCACATACAAAGGCCGAACATTGAAGTAGCATCTTCATGCGTTCTACGAGCCTAAATGACACATCTCATTTCTCAACCACCATTTACACTTTTGAAGGCCCTGGAGCACCAGGACAATAGAATTGCCCCCAAACTGACCCCATTTTGGAAAGCAAACACCCCAACGTATAATCTATGAGGCATAATGAGTCTTTTGAACGGTTCATTTTTTTCCAGAAGTTTTTGGAAAATGTGGAAAAAAATGAAAACACATTTTTTTTTACACAAAGTTGTCCATTTATCAGATATTTCCAACACATAGCATGTACGTAGCAAAGATGACACCCCAAAATACATTATGCTACTCCTCCTGAGTATGGCGATACCACATGTGTGAGACTTTTACACAGCCTGGCCACATACAAAGGCCCAACATTGAAGTAGCATCTCCATGCGTTCTACTAGCATAAATGTCACATCTCAGTTCTCAACCACCTATTACACTTTTGAAGGCCCTGGAGCACCAGGACAATGGAATTGCTCCCAAAATGACCCCATTTTGGAAAGCAAACACCCCAATGTATAATCTATGAGGCATAATGAGTCTTTTGAACGGTTCATTTTTTTCCAGAAGTTTTTGGAAAATGTGGAAAAAAATGAAAACGCATTTTTTTTTACACAAAGTTGTCCATTTATCAGATATTTCCAACACATAGCATGTACGTAGCAAAGATGACACCCCAAAATACATTCTGCTACTCCTCCTGAGTATGGCGATACCACATGTGTGAGACTTTTACACAGCCTGGCCACATACAAAGGCCCAACATTGAAGTAGCATCTCCATGCGTTCTACGAGCATAAATGACACATCTCAGTTCTCAACCACCTATTGCATTTTTGAAGGCCCTGGAGCACCAGGACAATGGAATTGCCCCCAAAATGACCCCATTTTGGAAAGCAAACACCCCAACGTATAATCTATGAGGCATAATGAGTCTTTTGAACGGTTCATTTTTTTCCAGAAGTTTTTGGAAAATGTGGAAAAAAATGAAAACGCATTTTTTTTTTACACAAAGTTGTCCATTTACCAGATATTTCCAACACATAGCATGTACGTAGCAAAGATGACACCCCAAAATACATTCTGCTACTCCTCCTGAGTATAGCGATACCACATGTGTGAGACTTTTACACAGCGTGGCCACATACAAAGGCCCAACATTGAAGTAGCACCATCAGGCGATCTACGAGCATAAATGACACATCTCATTTCTCAACCACCTATTGCATTTTTGAAGGCCCTGGAGCACCAGGACAATGGAATTGCCCCCAAAATGACCCCATTTTGGAAAGCAAACACCCCAACGTATAATCTATGAGGCATAATGAGTCTTTTGAACGGTTCATTTTTTTCCAGAAGTTTTTGGAAAATGTGGGAAAAAATGAAAACGCATTTTTTTTTTACACAAAGTTGTCCATTTATCAGATATTTCCAACACATAGCATGTACGTAGCAAAGATGACACCCCAAAATACATTCTGCTACTCCTCCTGAGTATAGCGATACCACATGTGTGAGACTTTTACACAGCGTGGCCACATACAAAGGCCCAACATTGAAGTAGCACCATCAGGCGATCTACGAGCATAAATGACACATCTCATTTCTCAACCACCTATTGCATTTTTGAAGGCCCTGGAGCACCAGGACAATGGAATTGCCTCCAAAATGACCCCATTTTGGAAAGCAAACACCCCAACGTATAATCTATGAGGCATAATGAGTCTTTTGAATGGTTCTTTTTTTTCCAGAAGTTTTTGGAAAATGTGGAAAAAAATGAAAACACATTTTTTTTTACACAAAGTTGTCTATTTATCAGATATTTCCAACACATAGCATGTACGTAGCAAAGATGACAACCCAAAATACATTCTGCTACTCCTCCTGAGTATAGCGATACCACATGTGTGAGACTTTTACACAGCGTGGCCACATACAAAGGCCCAACATTGAAGTAGCACCATCAGGCGATCTACGAGCATAAATGACACATCTCATTTCTCAACCACCTATTGCATTTTTGAAGGCCCTGGAGCATCAGGACAATGGAATTGCCCCCAAAATGACCCCATTTTGGAAAGCAAACACCCTAACGTATAATCTATGAGGCATAATGAGTCTTTTGAACGGTTCATTTTTTTCCAAAAGTTTTTGGAAAATGTGGAAAAAAATGAAAACGCATTTTTTTTTTTTACACAAAGTTGTCCATTTATCAGATATTTCCAACACATAACATGTACGTAGCAAAGATGACACCCCAAAATACATTCTGCTACTCCTCCTGAGTATGGCGATACCACATGTGTGAGACTTTTACACAGCCTGGCCACATACAAAGGCCCAACATCAAAGTAGCACCATCAGGCGTTCTAGGAGCATAAATGACATATATAATTTCCTGGCAACCTATCATTTTTGAAAACCCTTCATATTTCTAACACATAGCATGCACATACCAAGAATTACAATCCAAAATAAATTCTATTGCAGAAAGGGTAAAAAAAAAGCATTACCTGTGCTTTTAGTAGTATCCACAGAGGAGAGCACTGGTCCAGGCAGCAGGCAGGGAGGTGCTTAGCGACAGCAATATTAACTATCCAGGCAGCAGGCAGGAATATTGTCTATAGTCGGCACAGCACAGTCCATAGAAATTGTCCAGGCAGAGACAGCCAGCACAGCCATAATATTGGTCCTGGTACACTGTTAACTGCAGACACTCATTATTGTACCACGACAGGCATGGGCATGGTGGCAGTAAGTCAGCAGCAGGCTGAGGGCCACAATCAGGTAAGACCTGTGCACAGGGGCACAGGGGTAGAGGCTTCGACCCACCCAAATCTCTATGAAGCCTCCGGACTCCAGACCCTAATTCCGAAACCCGGAGAAAACAAAAATAATTGTTTTCTCCAACCGGAAAAACAATTCTGGAGCCCCTCACATATGTGAGACCCCTGTGTACTACAGTAGCAGGGCAACAGATCAGTCCAAGCGGTAGGCAAAAGCATAGTCCATAAAACAGGCCAGGGTCGGTTCACATGTAAGCAGTCCAAGCGGTAGGCAGTAGAGTAGTTGATAAAACAGGCCAGGGTCAGTTCACGTGGAGGCAGTCCAAACGGTAGGCAGAGGCATAGTCACAAAACAGGCCAGGGTCAGTTCACATGAAAGCAGTCCAAACGGTAGGCAGAGGCATAGTCAAAAAACAGGCCAGGGTCAGTTCACATGGAAGGCAGTGGCATGGTTATTTGGGAAAGAATGGAAAATGGTCAGCACAGATGATGAAAATGGGGAAATGGTTAAAAATATGGGCTAATAGTTTATGGATGTGTGATAAATTTGGAAGCATTCACCAATGCAAAGGCCAGGTTGGAAGGGACACTGGGGAGAATGGTAGCTGGTATCTCTTCTAAATCCTCTTTTGGTGCACACGCGACATTTTTTTTGCCGTCTTCGGCCTGCTTCAGATGGTGGAATGCTGAAGAGGAAGTGGCGCTCATGGAGTCGGCAAACAGCCTCAGAGCGAAGGTCTTCTTGGGGGGGTCTTTGGTGATAGATGAGGGACGTGACAACTTCTTCTATGAATTTTAGGAAGGGGGCGGGGCTTTCAATGGATTTGGTGTAGACTACGTAGGAATTGTAAATGGCCAAATGGATGAGATAAATTGCTACCTTCTTATACCAGAATCGGGACCTCCTGATTGACAAATAGGGCTGAATCATTTGATCGTTAAAATCTACCCCCCCATGTAGAGATTATAATCTTGGACACATGTTGGCTTTTCAATGGGACCTTGTCTTCTTTGTACCACAATTGCAGTGTCTTCATGGATGGTGGACATCATGTGCACGTCCCTCTTATCCTTCCACCTCAAGGCCAGCACTTCGTTGCATCTCAATGGTGCTCTTTCCCCCCTTCGCAGCTTTTTGTTCACTAAAGATTGTGGGAAGCCCTTTCTATTTTTTCTGGAGGTTCCACAGGCCAGGGTTTTTGCAATGTATAAGTGTTTGAAAAGGGGCAGGCTGGTGTAAAAGTTGTCAACGTAAATGTGATATCCTTTGTTTAGAAGTGGGTATGCCAGGTCCCATACAATCTTTCCAGTTGTGCCCATGTAGGCCGGGCACTCAGGGGGCTGGAGCTGGGAATCTTTTCCTTCATATATGCGGAATGCATACAAATATCCCGTGGCTCTCTCACATAGCTTGTATAACTTTACTCCGTATCTGGCCCTTTTGCTAGGAATATACTGCTTTATTCCTAGCCGGCCTGAAAAGGGTACCAGGGACTCATCGACGCAAATTTTCTGATCGGGGACATAGAGTTCTGCAAATTGTTGAGAAAAGAAATTTATCAGTGGGCGAATCTTGTATAACTTGTCGTAATTTGGATGATTGTGGGGAGGGCACTGGGTGTTGTCGCTGAAGTGAAGAAAGCGCATTATCATCTTGTATCGGGACCTGGACATTAGGGCAGAATAAATGGGCATATTGTGGATGGGGTGGGTGGACCAATAGGCATGTCCTTCATTTTTTTTTGTAATCCCCATGTTTAGGGTGAGGCCCATAAACATTTTGAACTCCTCCAAATTCAGATCTCTCCACTCAAAAGGACGGGCATAGGATGATTGGGGGTTGTTGGCAATATATTGCTGGGCATACAAATTTGTCTGGTCCACAATAAATTGCAGCATAGTGTCGGGCAAAAACATATGAAAGAAATCAATCTCTGAGAAATTTTAGGTGTTGGTCTGCACACCTGGCAGTGCTGTGAACGGGGGAATAATTGGCGATGCCGAGTTGGAAGGCAGCCATATTGGGTTGGCAAGACCATCTGGCATGTATGTAGAGGCCCTGGCTCTTGGGGGGTGTGACACTCCAGTAGTTGGATTGGAATTTCCTGTGCTGGTACTCAGGCGTGATGTGGCAGGACTGGTACTGGGTCTGGGCATTTGTTCCTGGGGCCTATCGCCGGCGGCAGCACTGGTACTGGGCAATTGTTCCCAGGGCCTAACGCTGGTGGCAGCGCTGGTACTGGGCCTGGGAATTTGTTCCTGGGGCCTATTGGTGGTGGCAGCGCTGGTACTGGGCATTTGTTCCCGGGACCTAACGCTGGCGGCAGCGCTGGTACTGGGCCTGGGAATTTGTTCCTGGGGCCTATTGGTGGTGGCAGCGCTGGTACTGGGCATTTGTTCCCGGGGCCTAACGCTGGCGGCAGCGCTGGTACTGGGCCTGGGAATTTGTTCCTGGGGCCTATTGGTGGTGGCAGCGCTGGTACTGGGCCTGGGAATATAATCCTGGTTTCCAGAGTGCCGTGCCCTTTTGGGAGGGACCCATTCTTCCTCCGAATCATTTGTCGATTCACTATTTGGTTCAAATGCTGAACTTGAATCAGAATCCAAATTGGAATCTGATGAGAACTCCCCGTTGCTCTCATCGGTCATGGAGAGGATCTGGAACGCCTCCTCACTGCTGTATACTCTTTTGGACATGACGCGGTGTGACAGGTGGCAGGTGACGGTCACTTATGGGCTGTGCGATAGGTGGCAGCTGACGTTCACTGATCGGTGATGACGGTGTGACAGGCGATGGTCACTGATGGGTGACAGGCCACGGACACTTTCTGGTGATGGGTGATGGTCACTAAAAGGTGACAGGTGATCGGTGATGGCTGACGGTCACTGATGGGTGACAGGTGATGGGTAACGGGTGATGGCTGGCGGTCACTGATGGGTGACGGGTGATGGCTGGCGGTCACTGATGGGTGACGGCTGGCGGTCACTGATGGGTGACGGGTGACGGCTGGCGGTCACTGATGGGTGACGGCTGGCGGTCACTGATGGGTGACGGGTGATGGCTGGCGGTCACTGATGGGTGACGGCTGGCGGTCACTGATGGGTGACGGGTGACGGCTGGCGGTCACTGATGGGTGACGGCTGGCGGTCACTGATGGGTGACGGGTGATGGCTGACGGGTGACAGGTGCACCGCTGATGGTCACTGATTTGTGACGGGTGACAGGAGCACCGCTGGTGGTCACTGATGGGTGATGGGTGACGGCTGGCGGTCACTGATGGGTGACGGCTGGCGGTCACTGATGGGTGACGGGTGACGGCTGGCGGTCACTGATGGGTGACGGGTGATGGCTGACGGGTGACAGGTGCACCGCTGATGGTCACCGATTTGTGACGGGTGACAGGAGCACCGCTGGCGGTCACTGATGGGTGACGGGTGATGGCTGGTGGTCACTGATGGGTGACGGCTGGCGGTCACTGATGGGTGACGGCTGGCGGTCACTGATGGGTGACGGGTGACGGCTGGCGGTCACTGATGGGTGACGGGTGATGGCTGACGGGTGACAGGTGCACCGCTGATGGTCACTGATTTGTGACGGGTGACAGGAGCACCGCTGACGGTCACTGATGGCAGTCCCTTATGTGACAGGTGCACTTTATTGGGTGACACTGGTGACTGTTGGGTGACAGATGACAATTGGGGGGGGCGATGGGACAGGTGTGGTGTTGGTGCAGACACTACAGAACACAGATCGGTAACTCACTGCTTCTGGCTCTTCTCTCCTCACACTGGAAACGGTGTGTGAGGAGAGAAGAGCTGGTAACAGCTAGTTACCGCTCTGTGTTTACATTTATGATCGGCTGTGAATGGATCACAGCCGATCACGTGGGTAAACAGCCAGCCAATGGCTGTTTACCGGCGTCGGTGACGAGTAGTGTTCCCGGGAACACTCCGTCACCGACGTGCACGCGCAGCGCGCTCGCGATCGCGCGCGTGCGCCGTGCACAATGGGGTGGACCTATCTGTGATCGGCCGTGACTTCATCACGGCCGATCACGTGGTAAACAGCCATGTCCAATGGCTGTTCACCCCCACGGTGGCGAGCGGTGTCTCCGTGACACGCCGCCACCGAAGGAACAGGGATGCGCGCGCACGATCGCGCGCATTCCCTGTTTAAATGGGAGGACGTCATATGACGCCCTCCCGCAACGAGAGCCGCGCCGCCTGGCCGTCAATTGACGGCCGGCGGTCGGGAGGCGGTTAAACTCTCCCTAAAACATCAATGATGTTCTTCATTTTGTTTTTAACCTCATTGATGTTTTTCTGGATGTTTTCCAAGTCTATTACACCCCATGATCTCCCCGATCAGGATCTGGGCACTCTCACTGGTGAAATGACCTGGATCCACAACATCACGATCACCTACAAAAATAAATGAAAAAAAAAAAACATGTATTATAAATATGCCGGCATCCATCTCTTACCTGAGCCTGTGGTCGCAGACACTTACCTGTTGTGGTGACAATTTCCACCACGTCTTCCTCCTCCTGCTCTGCTTGGCTTTGTGGGATTTCCCCTTCTTCCAGAGGTGGGGGGTCTGTAGTCTCCTCGGATGAGTGGTGTCCTCCGAGTCTTTTCTCCCCTATGTCAAAAAAAAAAAAAGGTATACTTAGCACACAGATATTTGATGGCAGAAATAGGAATATGAAACATTGCTTGGAAGTGGGGTGCAATTGTCTGTTTTGGCAGAGTTCAAAGATGAAGAAATATTGTTTTCCTTTGTCAAGCTTGAATACTTACCTGTCTTGTCCAAGCTTCACAGATGGAGTCACCCCTATAGTATAAACTGGAGCACCTGTGTGGGCCCCCTAATAAAAAGGGTGTTCTGGTGTCCCACACTAGTGCTCCAGCGTCCAGATGTGTAAACAGCTGCTGAGTGTCCTCTGCTTACACAGAATCTAGTTTGCATTTCATTCTAGTTAACAACCCATCTACACAACAAAATTATTTGAAGAGAAGTAGGCCAGAAAAAAGGTATTCAAATGCATATGGCCAAAACAATGGGGTTTTCTATGCCAAACGAACAATGTTTCCTACGAACGAACAATGTGCCCATGAACATGAAAGTTGCCATTTTAAACTGTACAACAGTAAAGAAAAGCACATGGAGCAGCACAAACATTAGAAAAATAAAGAATAGGAACACAGGACAACTACTTACATTTTTGCAGCTCTCTCCTGATCCTTCTGTACTGATCGTGCTCCCTTAATTTGAGGTCTGACCACCGCTTCCTGAGCTGATCCTTGGATCGTCGTAGCCCAAAATTCTTCTGCAGACTTTTGACCACTTTCGCCATGATCTTGGCCTTTCTGACATTGGGGTTGGGGTAAGGTTCATACTTCCCGCCATAGTCGGCCCTCTTCATTATGTCGACCATCTCCAACATCTGCCCAAAGGACATATTTGAGGCCTTAAATCATCTCTTCCGGGATCGGGATGTTTCTGGCTACGGCTTTCCTCCTCTTTCTCCTAGTTGGTGTAATTATCAGACACCTGCTGTGTCTCCGCCATGTGCTCTTCCCCCACTGTACCGAACGAGAAGGGGTGGGGAATAGACTAGAAAGAACGTCAGGGGCGGGCAGAGTTTGACGCATGCGCAGTGTATATAAAGCGTAACACGCATGCGTAGTACGTACGATCTGTGAGCGGAGGAAGGAGTATCGGAGGTGCCGATCGTGATAACGAAGGTAAGATTTAAAATTGGGCCTATACTGCTTCTAGATTGAGGCCTGTATTGGATATCTTGAAGGATCAGGACTTTATCCCCATATTCATTGATATGTTCAGGGAGCTGCCCTGTCTGTGGCAGGTAAACCACCCTGATTATAAGAACCAAACAAAGAGGAAGGCAGCACTGGATAATTTGCTGCAATTTGTGAAGCCAGTGATCCCCACAGCAGACATCACCTATTTGAAGATCCAATTGGTGGCATGAGGAGCACTTATCTAAGGGAGCACAAGAAGGTCCAGGATTCACAGAGATCAGGGGCTGCAGATGACATTTATCTCCCCAGGCTGTGGTACTATGACAGGCTGCATTTTCTGGCAGGTCAGACTGACCCCAGGCCAGCACTCTCCACTCTTCCTTCCATGCTTCCTTCCCCCCCAGCTGAGGCTTCTGATGTCCAACCTGGGCCTTCCAGGCAGCAACATGTGGAGGAGCCCAGCTTGAGCCAGGTATAGCATTCTTCCAAATATTTCTGGTTGTCCAATCAATGATGTTAAATATATGTTAGTTTGGAGTACCAATTTATGATTGTGATTGATGAACCAAAAACTAAAACAATGTCCCTTTTTCATACACAGGGAAGTCTCAGCCAGGAGGTGGCCAGGCCAAGCAGGCTGCCCAATACCCAAGTCCCTCCCCTCCGCCTTCAAAGACAAAGTGGCAGGAAGAGGAGTAACCTGGAGCATGCTGCAATAGGCCTATTTTGGAAGGCTACTGAGGCCCTCAGAACACCCCACAGTGTGGAAGATGATTTTGCTGACCTAACAGCATGCAAAATGATGCAAATGGAGGAGGGCCAACGCTTCTTATGTGAGTTTTTAATTTTGGAAGCTCTAAGTAAGGGGTTGAGGGGCCAACTCACATGTGAAACCCACATTTGTCAGCTCACCCATGGTCCTCCTCCTCCAGGTCCTCCTCCTCCTCCTCCAGGTCCTACTCCTCCTCCTGCCACACCTCCAACACCAGAGCCACAGCCGGGAAGAAAGCGTGTAAGGAAGACCAGAGAGTGATGGCCTGGGTTCAGTCTGGTCTGGCAAAAGATGCAGCCTCTTGTATGACCACAGCCTGGGAACATACATGTCATCTGCTGCTTTCATGATCTCTGGGACTTCTGGACCAGACTGCACTCCCTTAGATAAGGACTCCTCAGGCCACCAATTTTGCTGGAAAAGAATTGATGTGTGCCCTGGGGGCCAAAGGCCTCGCCAATTTATGATGTTTATCCAGCGTTGCCTCCCTCTTTGTTTGGTTCTGATCCCTTAATAAAGGATTTTTTGTTTCAATTATATTTGCCTATGTGTGTTTTCCTTCTAAAAGAACAGTTTGTTTGTGAGGAGGCAGGTACATTTCAAAAATACAATGTGAAATTAACAAGAGACACCAACACCAAGCAATCTCCTTGAGATTAAATAAGACAAGATAACAACCGTGTTGTGGTATCTTGACACACAAAACACACCCAAAAATATTCTCGAGTAAAAAAAAAAAAAAAAAAAAAAAAACACAATCAGGCTTGAAAAAAATACAAACCCAAAAAAACAAACATATATCTTTTTTGACAGATGTGACAAATGAAAATATATTGATGAAATCATGATAAATAATAAAGAAAGAAGTTTGTAAGAACTCTCTGTGAATATAAGCAGCAAAACAACTTAATTCTTCTCACATTATAAAGAAGAAGAGAGTGTGCTGCATTAAACAATTTTAAACATTGCAGCCTAACGAAAGTGCTATATCCATTCCGTACGCTAATTTTACCAAACCGAGCTGTTCCGTCTCAGAATTTCTTCTGAGCATGCGTGGCACTTTGTGCGTCGGAATTGTCCACACACGGTCGGAATTGACGTGATCTCATTTTGTTGTCGGAAAATTTTATAGCCTGCTCTCAAACTTTGTGTGTCGGAAAAAACGATGGAAAATGTCCGATGGAGCCCACACACAGTTGGAATTTCCAACAATACGCTCCGATCGCACATTTTCCGTCGGAAAATCCGACCGTGTGTACGGGGCATTAGATTAAATGCCTCTGTCATCCTGCTCTCTCCTCAGCGTCTCTACATCTCCCCCACTCCTCTCTCTCTCTCTCTCTCTCTCTCTGTCATTTCCGTAGTCTGTGTGTGATAGTCTGTGTGTGAACTGTGAAGCCAATCTCCTCCCCTCCCTTCCATCCTTGAGCAATACTATTCTCTTCAGCTGCTCCAGTGCTTGTACAGTAAAAATCCGACCGTGTGTACGGGGCATTAGATTAAATGCCTCTGTCATCCTGCTCTCTCCTCAGCGTCTCTACATCTCCCCCACTCCTCTCTCTCTCTCTCTCTCTCTCTCTCTCTCTCTCTGTCATTTCCGTAGTCTGTGTGTGATAGTCTGTGTGTGAACTGTGAAGCCAATCTCCTCCCCTCCCTTCCATCCTTGAGCAATACTATTCTCTTCAGCTGCTCCAGTGCTTGTACAGTAAACATCTATTAATTATTTTGATCCTCTCTGTTTTAGGTCCATGTTTAGTGTGTTTGTGTGTGTTTTCTTAAAATTATAATGCTACATGTCTTCCTTGCACACTGCTGTGCAGTCACGTGTCCTCCCTCTGCCATTTTGCATACATCAGAAGGGAATCTCAGCCCCTCCCACTGTAGTCTCTTAGATCGGGAAGGGAAGCAGAGGGAGGTCACACGACTGCGCAGCAGCACTGTGCAAAGAAGGTATTTAGCATTTTAATTTTAAGAAAGCACACACACTGTGCTAAACATGAACCTGAAACAGAGAGGATCAAAGTAATTAATAGATGTGACTATACAACCACTTAAAGTGGTTGTAAACCCTCGTTTACTACTTTATGTTATGGGTAAGCCTATATTAAGGCTTACTTGTAGCTCACAAGGATATCTCTTAAACCTGCATGGTTTAGGAGATATCCCTGTATTTGCATGTGCCGACGTCATGCGGCACATGCACACTTAAGACAACTGAAGCAATGGCGCTATATGCCGTTGCTTCAATTGTACTGTGCCGTTCCTGCGCGGAGTGACGTCATCGCGGCTCCGGCTAATCACAGCGCCGGAAGTCACTCCGGGACAACATGTCGGCGGTCAGAGGGGAGACGTGGACCGATGCGGGGGCTTTGATCTGAGGTAGTATGCTATGCATACTAGCTAATTATGCCTTTGTCTTGCAGGGTTTTTTGTTTTTTTTGTTTTTTTGCTTCCTCTTTAAACTTTCTTAATCCCTAGGCCATTACCTGTTACCAGTACTGTTAAGGCAATATGTGCCATATTTTCCTAACCTAAACAGGCAGTACTTTTATTATTTATGAAAAATGTTTTGTTACCAAATGCTCACAAGCCAGAATAGAAAAATGAACCAAGTAGCAAACATTTGAATTTTAAGTCAGTCATAGATAGATTAAAATTTCTGCTGAACCAGGAGGGGCGCATGCGCGGAGTCTAGCGGTGCGGACATGCACAGTTAGAGCTCCGTACCGTACGGGAGAAGAGCCGCTGTCAAACTAAAACACGCAAGTATTTGAAGTATCCACGGGCTTCAATATCTACCCGGGAACTCGGGGGTCCGTTTTTGTGGGAAAATATGTTTCTGGGAGGCGGCCGTTCTAAGTTAAAGAATCCTGTCACCTCACAGGGGAAAGCAGCTGTTAAAATGGCGCCGCCCCCCTCTTCATACACTGCCTCAGTGCGCTCTCACAGGCACAATATGACACAGCCTGACTCCCCAGCTGATTCAGAAAGTGAACTTGCCACCTCATAAGATACCTCACAGAATTTACAAAAAGCTCCAGCTATACTTAAACAATTTGAACGTATGTTGCATAAAGCCCTAAAACAAACCTCTGAGCAAATTACAACCAACCTTACTAGAGAAATAAGAGAATTAGGCAACCGCACAGCTGCACTAGAACTTAAAATGGATGATTTGGAAAATGCCACACAAGAACCTAACACTGCTATAGAAAATCTCAGAGAGGAAAACCTAATGCTTCAAACTAAATTGGAAGACCAGGAAAATAGAGCCAGAAGGTCCAATCTACGCATCAGGGGAATTCCTGAATCGATCATTGACCTACAATCCACCATAACGGCTCTATGTCATGAACTGCAACCAGATATCCCAATTGAAAATTGGAGTTTGAAAGAATACACTGAGCCCTTACAGCAAAAAAAATAGATGGTCCGCCACGTGATATAATAGTGAAATTTCACTATTATCGCACAAAAGAACAGCTCTTATCATCAGCTAGAGATAAAAAAGACCTTATTACAATTACAATGGAACAAAATACATCTGTAAATCTAATGAGGAATTTCAACAAACGCTCATAGACTTGCACCTAATGGATTCATCACCACGTATTACTTCAACATGTAGAAGATCATCATCCTTATCATCTGCAGGCAACTCCTCTCAATCCACCTTGAGAAATGGAAATCATCCATCCCATAAGAGAGGTCGTTTTGCATCTCCCCCTCAGGAAACAGATGATTCTATGGACTGAAGGAAGTAACTTAAGCAGAGCTTACTGTTCATTCTTCATCCTGATAATAGCTTTCATCACAGATGCACCGTGCACTCCTACCTTGAAACTAGTAATTTACTAATATAAAAACTCTATTTTACATTTCCTTTATTTAGTTACCGCATGATTTATAATTCTCATTTATCTTTTTAATTACAGATGAAGATAATTATCTTTAACCACCTCAATACAGTGGATTTTCACCCCCTTCCTGCCCAAGCCATTTTTCAACTTTCAGCGCTGTCGCATTTTCAATGACAATTGCGCGGTCATACAACACTGTACCCAGATGAAATTGTTGTAATTTTTTCCCCACAAATAGAGCTTTCTTTTGGTGGTATTTGATCACCTCTGCGGTTTTTATTTTTTGCGCTATAAACAAAAGAAGAGCGACAAGTTTGAAAAAAAAACCACACAATATTTTTTACTTTTTGCGATAATAAATATCCAGTTTTTTTTCTTTAAAACAAATTTTTTCCTCAGTTTAGGCCGATATGCATTCTTCTACATATTTTTGGTAAAAAAAATCGCAATAAGTGTATATTGATTGGTTTGCGCAAAAGTTATAGCGTCTACAAAATAGGGGATAGATTTATAACATTTTAATTTATTTATTTATTTTTTACTAGTAATGGCGGCGATCTGCGATCTGCGATTTTTATCATGACTGCGATATTGCAGTGGACACATCGGACACTTTTGACACATTTTTGGGACCATTCACATTTATACAGCGATCCCTGCTATAAAAATGCACTGATTACTGTATAAATGTAACTGGCAGGGAAGGGGTTAACACTAGGTGGTGATGGAGGGGTTAACTGTGTTGCTAGGGAGTGTTTCTAACTGTAGGGGGAGGGGACTCACTAGGGGAGGAGACCGATCGGTGTTCCTCTGTACTGGGAACATACCATCGGTCTCCTCTCCTCTGACAGGACCGTGGATCTGTGTGTTTACATACACAGATCCACGGTCTTGCTGTGTTACTGGCAATCGCGGATGCCCGGCGGACATCGCGGCCGCCGGGCACGCGCACCGGGTGCACAGTGACACTGGTGGGCCGGGAAAGCGAGGCCGTCATATGACGCCCGCCCACAGCGAGAGCTACGCCGCCTGGCCATCAATTGACAGCTGGCGGTCAGCAAGCAGTTAAATGTATTTTTATTATTTTTTTATATTTTTACTTTTTTTTTTTTTTTTTTTTTTGCTCTAAAATTACGGTCAATATCTTAAAATTAGAATATAGACCATTGCACATATAGTGTAGAAATCTTAAAATACTTTAAACCTCCTCAAAAGATACTTACAGATGGTTTAAAAGCATTTCTAATATTTAGTCTGACCACAAGATTTAATTGATTTACTTATTATAGTTCTCAATCTTCAGTTGATTTTTAGTTTAATATTAGGAATTGTAATATGCTGTTAATATCATAGGAGTTTTTCACTCCAAACCCTTCAGGTTGACCTATTGTTCTACCCCTATTACTAGTTTAAGGACCCATTAATCCTACTCCATCCTCCAGTTCCCTTCTTCATCATTACAGCCTGATACAAACTTTACCATGGGATCTTGAAAATGCTTAGTAACATTCTCAAATTTCCCACTTCCCCTGTTTCCCCGCCTTCATTTTGTTGGATCCCGTTTCCAAAATTTATCCTAGATTGTGTGGTGTACTGTTAGGAACATCTTTGTCATGTTCTCATTGGAAGGCTCTTCTCCCAAGTACGAGAGATCCGTGTGCCCTATTCTGCCTCCCTCATTCTTCCACTTATAATATGTGGAAGTCTGACGGTTACACTTTTTTCCCTGAGGGGGATCTCTATCCCTTCTCACGGGAAGTCTCTGTACATTTCTTTATGCTATCTTATTAAAGGTATTCTTTAACCGCTTCTGTTTTCTTCCTCTTTCTCACCTCAGCATTTATTTATATTTTCCTCCTCTTCTCACCCTTCGAGTCCACATGGATTGACCCATCTAACCGGAACAACACGCTATTTGATAAGTCTCACTTCTCCATTCGGTCACCATGGCACCACTAAACATTCTATCCCTGAATGTTCAGGGAATTAATATACCCCAGAAACGAACCAAGGCTTTTCGTACATTTCATGCCCGGAAGGCTCACATAGTTTGTTTACAAGAAACACATTTCACAAAAAATTCTACTCCTAAATTTATGTCCCATTTTTATCCACAAATTTTTACAGCCTCAGCTACCTCTAAACAAAGAGGTACCCTCATAGCCTTTCATCATTCTACTCCATTCATCCTCCAATCTCAAATTAATGACCCAGAAGGACGCTACATAATTCTTACAGGACAAATAATGGATACACCAGTTACTGTCATCTCATACTATGCACCTAACAAAAAAACAAACCCATTCTTATCACACTTGCTACAAGTTGTGAATGATCATAAAATAGGAACAGTTATCTTGTGTGGAGACTCCAGTCAGGTCCTCCTCCCATTTCTGGATAAATCCTCTTACACTCCATCTAATAATACATTCAAAATCTCTTTTTCTCAATTGTTATCCAAATATAACTTAGTAGATACATGGAGAGAATGTAATCCCACAAACCGTAGATACACATATTACTCTCCCCATCAAACTTCAACACGGATTGATCATATATTCCTAACAATTGGCATGATTCCAGAAATACAGCCGACAAAATTCCTATCCCATGGTCTGACCATAACGCAGTACTCACTTCAATTAATTCTACTATACCCAAAGGCCATGACCCCAAATGGTATCTCCCAGATATTATGCTCAAACATCCAAACCACCGTCAAATCATCGAACAAGCCCTAAAAGAATATATATCATTTAATACCAGCCCAGAAATAACTACATTAACACTTTGGGAAGCACATAAACCTGTGTTACGTAATATAATTCAAAAACAATTTACTTTATGCAAACGTGAACGAAAAACCCTCGCTCGTAAATTAGAATCTGAGTTTAATAACGCCTTTATAGCCCATCAAGACAATCCATTGCCCATCACAAAATCTCAATTAGATAAAACTTGTACTGCATTTGACTTATTTTTAACTGAGTCAGTCGAAAAATCTTTTAAATGCTCTAAATACAACTATTTTATGAAATCCAATAAACCGGGTACTTACTTAGCACGTACACTTAACTCAATAAATAAACCCTTTAAACCAATTCGCTTAAAATTAGCGAAAGAGACTGTAATGGAAATTTGTAAGTTCTGTATATAATTGTATTGTATTTTGTATGTATTGCACACTGCCCTCACTGTGCACACAGCACTAATAATGTTTTCAGTGCATGTTTACATTCTTTTGAGTCCTGATTAGAATTAGCCTGCCTATGTAATGCCCCTTGTTACCATAAACGTACAATTGTAATATTAATGTGATACCTACGTAATCATGTGCATAAAAACCTTCAATTGCGTCATAATAAAGCAGAACAGTTATTTGGAAAGATGCTGAGTGTATCTTTTGTGTCTGTTCCCTACTGCAGTAGTTATTATTAATTTGGAACCACTAATCAATATGAGGATAGGAGTTGCCTATCATCAATTTAACCGAGTCAGCATGGCGAGCTTTGCCTTAGGAGGGGATTCCAGGTGACCCTGAGTATCCGAAACGAGGAGCTTGAGATGATCCGGGAATTTCTGATAATCAGCCGGCTGAAGTAAGCCTTTTGCTTACATTTGAGTTATCAGACTTCCTTGATCGGTAAGGCATTTTCGGGACAAAGGGTACCTATTTTACTCCCCTTAATCAAACTGTATTGATTGGTGGTTATATGTTATGTTGTCCCTGTCTATTGTCCATTGGAGTGTTATAGATAAGAAAGGGAAGAATAGTGCTGTTCACAGGTATATGTAGTAAATCTGCTAGATAAAGTAGTTTAGAGGCAAGAGGGTATAGGCACACGTAGAGAAGAGAGAAGACTGGCCAGTCATTATCGGCATCGAATTAAGTAAGGGAATGAAGGGTAAGAGCCCCTCTAAGATGCTCAGCGCAAGAGAAGCGCTATATATGAACCAAAGGTGCGGTTCTGCCTATACTGAACCCCTAGATTAATGGTTAGAGTGGACATGGATCCACAATGGGTAACTGGGTTACCAAAGGCCATAGAGACTAAGAATCATGCAGAGTAAACAGTTAGAGAAACAGCTATCTATGTGAGCAGGATGGATCAAGGGTGACATTAACACTAGACAGAAAGGGACATTTTCATGTTAAGTTGTGGGATGAATTTGGGGTCAGGCACTACAACTAGTAAAAGTCAGAAACAGAGAAATGAGAGGTAAAACAGAATACTTTATATGTTGTCAGAGAGGGAAGATGGGATGAGCACTCTGGCTGCCCATCTGATCATAGAAGCTAGATATAAAAGATATCTGAACAAAATAAGGAATGCAGAATTTAAGCAGGGAAATATTAAAGAGTTAAAAGAAAGTGAGAGAATGATATGCATGTGTTGTGTACAAATGGGAAAATGTAAGTGATTTTAGAGAGATATTGGTGTATGTGTGTGCGAATGCTGGGACCTTTAGTTCTATTGCTTGTGTGTGTCATGTACGCAGATGTGACCCCCTCCTTTGTGCTCTCCTGAAAGAATGTCCCTGAGAGGTCAGTGATAAGCTGGAAGGACACCATGCCAATTCCAGTTTTTTAGACAAAACATGTGCCGGGTTAACAAATCTAATGGTAAACAATGTGATCACAATTATTTTTTGAATCTGTTTTCCAAACATGATAAAATGAAGGTTACATTTAACCGTGTATTACACAAATTGAATATCCTTTGATAGTGGAAACAGTGCATTTAAAAAAGGGAGATTAAGTAAAATTAAGTAATAATGAGTATTAATTTCTAATATGAGTTTAACAATTTTGTTAATATAGATATACTGAAACTGGTTTAGACAACCTTTGGTTGGAAATGAAATCCAGGTTATTGGGGAAATTTGTAATGAATGGGATTAGTTTAGATTAAGATAACAATTTTGTAATTTTACATTTATACAATAAGCCCTTATTGAGAGAAAAAACGATTAAGATGAAGCTGCCATAATATTTAACAAAGCCAAGATGGATGGGATACATAAGAAGTTTTCCTACAAAAATGAAATTTCAAGGTTCTTGATAATAACTTGATGTGCGGTCCATGATGTGAGAGTAATATTAAATAAAATTTAAATATAACAGACCCATCACATCAAGTCCACACACCCTGTTAGGATAGATGCCACCTGCAGCCGGTTGTTTTATAGTTTTTGATGCTTTCTGGTCCATCATACAGATTCTTGGTCCTTTTGTTTTTATTTATTTTTATTTTTGAAATCCAAAGCAGAATATGTGGATTGTGAAATGATGTGCCCCTTTTTCTTGTAAGTGCAGTGGTATAAGCAGAAGAATATTTTGGATTTATGGGCATCTCTGCATGACCGCAGGGTATTGTTATAATTTATTGTAATATTGCCAGGAAGAAGTTGTCTTTTGAAACATGAAACTGGAGTTCTTACACAAATAGCATGATAGTAAACAAGCCATTGTAATATATTTATGCAAGCTGGACCCAGTAATAAATGGTTCACCCCGATATATCAGAGCTGTAGCTTTTATGCAAAGGTGCTATTAGACAAAGTTAGATATTGTTTTGGTCAAACATTTAATTTTTAATGGTCCGACATTCTGCGCAGCAAATATACAGCTAACTAAATGTTTGTCTAATGAAAGGTTTAAAATATGAGTTTGTTTATGTACAAATCTAACAATGAAAAATGCGTACATTTGAATCCAGCCACCTTATTGCCTCTATTGGAGGAGGCTGGAGACAAAGGAAGACACATGTGTTAAATTGATGACATAGGAATCAGCTGCTGTGAGCCCAGTGTAGGACACACTCCCTGAAGACCCAGATATTAAATTGTTTGTAGATTTGAGTATGCAGTTTATCACCCAGAAGGATACTCTGTATTCAAAGTCATTGGATCCTTTTTCCCCAGCTCAAGAAGCAGAGCTCCATGTTTTAGCAAAGCCTGTGAGCTATAAAAAGAGTGTATATTTATATAGATAGTCGAGATATAGAGAGCTTTTGGTTCCATTTAACGGGCCAGAAGTTTGTTTTTACTTCGGCAGGTAAACCAACCAAGCATGCCAAGTTAATTTGATCGGCTGTTTTCAGCCTTCCAGGTTCTTACTGAGGTAGCCATATTAACTTTAAAACTCACACATGGAAGCAGACCAGGTGACTAAGGATGCTGCATTTACAGCCCGGGACACTTGATGGGTCTGTGCAACTCACAGATTCCACCCTAGTTCTGGCCCAGTATAGCTGGGATTAATAATTCAACTTTAAGGACCCCAGAACGAGAAGAACAAGTGGTCCACAGGGGGCAATTTCTTATGAAACAGGACTTTGGAAAAGGTGATAATTTATGTCTGCCAGCTACTCTTTTCCCTCCAGCTTGACACATGAACCGAGTCATCAGTCGCATGAAATTATGGCTGCCTTAGTAAATGAGCATGGGATAGAGACAGGGTTCTCCACAGTTGTTTTTATAACATACCACTTCTTGTTTTACCTGTTACCAACGGTGTTACCAAAAGCTGAACATCCCTTCCAGAGATCACAAAAAAAGATATATCCAGATGCCCAAGTCAGGATCTTACAAGTATGCATTTTGTCTGTATGGACATGTTTTTTGGATGTCCAGTGGCAAATGCTACTGCAAAGGCCACAGTAAAAAGTGTTATCAGAGGGGGCGTGGCTTGGACATGGCTGGATAGAGACGTGCTTTTGCTGAGCTCCCGGCCGTCTCACCCCTACCCCGGCTATTCATGCTTAAATCCTAAACTATGTACTCTACTAAAAGGAGAACTACTAAGAAGAACAGCAGGCTGACCAAATCCACCCCTCAGCCACCCTCCTCAGGCGAACTTAGACGAAGATTTCAACTATCTCTCCTCGGCTCCCCGGAACTCAAGATGGCGGCGCAGCATGGAGAACGCTCAGGGAGACATGCAGCGAGCAGCTCCTCGTCACCGCACGGAGACACACAGGCGGCGGAGAGTTACGCCGGCTTCCCCACAGATCTCCGCCCGACTCTGGGCGAACACTCACAGCCTTCATCGTACTCAAGTGGAGTGGACTCGGAGCTGCGCGCTCTGCTACAAGCCCTGCCAACCAAAACGGACATCACAGCCCTCATTGCCACAGTGGAAGCAACACACCGCAGGGAGATGAATGCGGTACGAGCGGACGTCAGTAAGCTAACCTCCAGAGTGGAATCAGGAGAGAGCTCCTTAGCAGCACTAGAGCGTCGGATGTCAGCAATGGAAGACAACCATGCCGCACAGAATACAGTACTGCAAGAACAACAGCTGAGACTGGAGGAAATGGAGGACCGGAGCCGCCGGAATAACTTACGTCTCCGGGGGCTCCCAGAAGCCACAGGACCTGAGGATCTGGCGGATACAGCGACCGCGATCTTCCGCAGCCTGCCAGGTATAGATTTACCAGAACGCATTGTCCTTGATAGGATCCATCGTGCACTAGGCCCCAAGCCAACAGACCCCCTGAGACCCAGAGACGTTATTTGCAGGTTACACCACTATGTGCATAAGGAACAGATCCTGCGTAAGGCTTGGGAAGCGGAGGATCCAGAACTAGACGGTGCCACGATCAAAATCTTTCCAGATCTATCCCGAGCCACACTGCAGAGAAGAGCGATCCTGAAACCATTGCTGGAAGTGGCCAGACGAAGAGGGGCTACCTATCGTTGGGGATACCCACTGTCAATTACATTCAGGAAAGATCAAAGATCCTTCACCCTACGCAATCCAGATGCCCTACCAGCCCTCTTCTCATTTCTGGACACAGAACCTGTGGATGTCCCGAATTGGCTAGGCCCTCTCCCACGCGTGCCAGGGCGGATGCCCGCACAAAGCGTGGGGAACACTCTCCCACAGAGGCAACCAAGAAACCGCCGTCGATCCAGAGCTGCCTCTCCTGACGGCGCACGTGAGTCATGAAAACCTTTCTCTATCAACACCATACTTAATCACTGAGAGGTGATGATTGAGCTGTTTTGTTTCCCATTGTTTGGAGCGGTTTACTGCTATCATTTACCTCTTATCCCTAAAATGTGACGGTCATGCAGAGGTCAAGGACACACCTGAACTTGGTTAGACGAGGGACCACTCAATCTCACATGACCTTTGGGACGGCATTTAATTTCATTTTTCTTTTTCAGACCTAGGTGGCATTAACTTACTTACCACTAGAGACAATTTTCATTTAACATAAGCCACCCTTTTTGGGCAGGACACACCACAACTCGAGGTGACCATCCTAATCGGCGGACCCTCGAAGATAGCAGGCTTGGACACAGATATTCTATCTGAAGAGAACAGGCCCATCACAGATCAGGTATCCCTACCAGTGACTGGCAAGTTCACATGGATGATCCTTAACTCTGAGTAGACACTAGAGCAGAAATTGCATTAACAAATAAATACTATTGAACGTGTGCAATAAGAGAGCTGAGTAAGACCGACGACTCGCAGAGTCTGGTTGTGGTGGCTCTTGGTGGGAATACCCAGGCTCTTGATTAGTGGGGCTATGGTGTACCCTCCAGGTAGACGTGACGCCCCACTGCAGGCTCTCTGAGAATCACGAGATGATGGTTATATAAGGATATATCAATGTGCTCATACAGACATGAAACATTATTAATATCTAAATCTGGACTTCGGAACAAATACAGATGTTATATCATCAAATGAGCTATATTGCTGTTTAAGTAGGTTTAGCATGGTACAGTCTTTTCAACTTAAAACTTAAGTAACTATCCATAGTGGATCGAGATGTTCATTCACCCACTTAGTTCTGTTATCCTGGTCAAATGTTTACTTTAAAAGATACTCAACAGTTTTTGTTTTGTTGTTTCTTCTCCTTTTGGTTATATATCTAGCTATGCTGGGGTGGGGGGGGGGACGAACGGGAGTCTCACTGCCTTGGGCCTTGTCCTTCCTCTCTCCCATCTAGGTTGGCATACCCCCCCTAGGGGAGGACTTTAGGTCTCCTGGGGGTTGTGTGTGAAACATACTCCCCGATTTAATAGGGGTTGGGAAACGAGCGGGACACTAGGTTCTGCTTGTGCTTTTCTCCTTTTTCCGCTAACCCTCTCATTATTCTACTAGCTTTAATATCTTTTTCTATTCTCCATCTTTCCCTCCCTATATCTCCCTTCTACTGAACCCACCCCCCCCCCTCCCAACCCTCCCCCCCCCCCCCCCGCCATACTACAATATGGCAGTCAGCAAAATCAAAGTTATGTCCCTAAATGCAAAAGGGCTTAATATACCAGAAAAAAGACGTATGTTATTAAATGACTTAAAGAGAAACGATACAGACATAGCCTTTATCCAAGAGACACATTTTAAGACCAATCGACTGCCGTACCTACAAAACAGATACTTCCCGGTAACCTATCACTCAATGAATACGGAGGCCAAATCCAAAGGAGTATCCATCCTAATCTCCAGTAAGATCCCCTGGCAATTACAAAATTCCCAAATAGACCCGACAGGTAGATATATATTCCTCACAGGACTAATTGGTACAGTGAAGGTAACGTTAGCAACCATATATGCCCCTAACGAGCAACAAGCCACATTCTTGAGAGAAACTCTAGAGAAACTAACCGAGTTTAGGGAAGGCCAATTAATTATAGGAGGTGATTTTAACGCACCGTTAATTCCTTCGGCGGACACATCTACGGGCAGAGCAGCGATCCCACCATGCCAACTTAAGCGAATAGCTAAGACACTACATCACTCCCAGCTAATCGATGTCTGGCGCCTACAACACTCAGGTGAACGTGATTTTACGTTTTACTCAAATGCGCATCAATTGTATTCCAGAATTGACTATTTTCTGATCCCCCACACTCAGCTACATGCTGTAGAACAAACCTCAATTGGAAATAGGACATGGTCAGACCACGCACCTATATTCCTTACCTATAGATTATCGGACACTACATCCCTGAGACACCGTTTTTGGCGTCTAAATGAAAGCCTCCTGCAGAACCCCGAAATACTGACTGAAGTGACTAGAACACTGGACCTGTACTTTAAAGAAAATGACCAACCAGACTGCGACCCGTTTATACTATGGGAAGCTCACAAAGTAGTCCTTAGAGGGATCTTTATATCCCATGGTGCTCGTATCAAAAAAGAAAGAAATGCACAACTGACCCAACTTTTACTAGAACTAGCTACCTTAGAAGCCAGACACAAACATGCCCCTACAAGGACCTCTGACCTGAATCTGACAACTGTCCGACGGAAAATTACAGACCTTCTACAATATAGAGCAAAAGCAGCCATACAAATATGCAATAAACAGATGTATGAGTCAGGAAATAAATGCGGGAAACTATTGGCTCAAATGGTTAAAACCCACAAATCTGCAACCTATATTCCACATATTTCTACTTCCAAGGGCAAAAAAGAGACTTTACCTGCACTAATTACTGAAGAATTTAGACAGTTCTACGCCAAATTATACAATCTACCACAATCAACTCCCTCCACTACTGAAATAGAGGAATATATAATGTCCTCTCAAATGGCATCCCTTTCTCCAGAAATCAGAACTGAACTGGATGAACCCATTACCCTAACAGAAGTCCAAAAAGCTCTAGGATCAATGAAACCAGGTAAAGCCCCAGGCCCTGACGGGTATACACTGTCGTATTATAAAAATCTCTTCCCCATACTAGGACCACGTATGGTCACTTTATTTAACAAGATAGGAGCAGGAGATACTTTTGCTGGAGAAACTCTTAGAGCCCACATCTCGGTGATACACAAAGAGGGGAAGGATCTGGCAGCCTGTGGTAGCTACAGACCAATATCACTGTTAAATCTCGATCTCAAGATTTATACTAAAATTCTGGCGACTCGGCTGGCACACCACCTCCAACAACTTATTCATCTAGACCAGGTGGGATTTATTCCCTCAAGGGAAGCTAGAGATAGTACTACAAAGATGTTAAACTTACTACACATCACCAAATCTAGAAAAATCCCCTGTGTCTTTATTAATACTGACGCTGAAAAGGCGTTTGACCGCGTAAATTGGCAGTTTATGTTTGCGGTTCTCAAACATATAGGTCTAGGAGAAGTGATGCTCAGCCGAATAGCCGGTATATATTCAAACCCTACTGCACAGGTGAAAACGAATGGGGTCCTATCAGATCCCTTCTCAATTACGAACGGAACGAGACAGGGATGCCCCCTCTCTCCCCTACTCTTTGCCCTCACATTAGAGCCCTTCCTATCCCAAATAAGATTAAACCCTGATATACAAGGAATATCGCTCGGTCCCATGCAACATAAGATTTCAGCCTACGCAGATGATTTGCTTTTCTCCCTAACCAACCCAGTGATCTCTATACCCAACCTCCTTAGAGAATTTGAAAGATACGGGAAATTATCAAATCTAAAAATCAACTTTTCAAAATCAGAAGCAATGGGAATCTCAGTACCAGCCTCTTGTCTTGCAAATTTACAATCAAGTTTTAAATTCAGATGGACTACTTCTGCACTGACTTATTTAGGTACGAAAATACCACCTGACCCAGCCCTTCTTTATGCCAGCAACTTCCCTCCCTTATTGTCTAGGACTAAAGTATTGATAGACGACTGGAATACTGGACTGCATTCCTGGTTTGGGCGGTGCAATCTCCTTAAGATGAGTATACTACCAAAATATCTGTACCTATTTCAAGCTCTACCAATTCATATACCCGCCGCATATCTCAAACAAGTACAAACCCTGTTCATGCGCTTTGTATGGGCACATAAAGCGCCGCGTATCCCAAGACAACAGCTTTCCAGACCAAAACTGTATGGTGGCATTGCGCTCCCAGACATCCGAAAATACTACCAAGCAGTCCACCTAAGCAGGGTAGTTGACTGGCAACGACATAAAGAAACTAAATTATGGGCACAAATAGAGCAACATCAGTCTACAATACCTCTTCAGACGGCGATATGGTGCTGGGACTCTCTCCCACTAGACCTGAAATCTCACCCCCTCATAGGCAATACTATTAAACAATGCTTACAAGCAACGTTACAAACCTCATTGACGACTAAAGAATCTCCATTAACCCCCATACTGGGAAACCCCAAATTTCTACCTGGAATCAATTCAAGACAGTTTCAGACACTGAGGGATTCTAATTATGTTAGAGCCTCACAATTCGTGCGACAAGACAAATGGCCTTCCATCCCAGAGTTAATGGACCCCGTAGGCCCATTCAAACTTGGATTCTGGAGTGCAGTACAAATGCACCATTTTCTCCAGACACTCCCAAACCCTGAATCATACACTAGGCCCTTAACTACATTTGAAGAATTATGCTCAGAGACAGAACCGTTATCACAGCTCCTATCTAAGATGTACGCTATTCTAAATACTCCCTCACAACCTCTCGACCTTCCATGCATTACAAAATGGGAAACAGACCTTCAAATCTCGTTCACGACAATACAGAGGCAGAATATGATTGCGCTCTCTCTCAAATCTTCAATATGCACTAAAATACAGGAGACGAACTATAAGCTCTTAACTAGGTGGTATTTAACACCTAGCCGTTTGCATATTATGTTCCCCGGTACATCAAAATACTGTTGGCGATGTCAGAAAGATGAGGGAACGCTACTGCACATATTCTGGTCCTGTACTAAGCTAAAGAACTTCTGGACTATGGTTCGCTCCATATCCCAGAGATTCACGAACTATCAGATTCCGAATGATCCTGCATTTTTTCTCCTCCATGTTTCCTCTATAACGCCCAAAAAATATAAAAAATCTATTCTGCGTCATTTAACAAATGCAGCTAAATCTTGCATTCCCGCCCTTTGGAAACAACAATCCCCACCGTCCATCTCGATGTGGCTACAGAAAGTAGAAAATATCAACACAATGGAAGATCTCATAATGACAGCTCAAAACAGGCAGGCAGTCTACCAAAAAACATGGACACTCTGGAACATGTTTAAGTATTCAGATGAAGGAAAAGCTCTTTTTGGGAACCTAAATTAATGATAACCCACAGCTTACTCAACATAGAATGCATCACTACGCTGACCACCTCCCCCCCTCAACTCTCCTCCCCCCTTTTCCCTCTCCCCCACCCTACCCTCCTCCTTCTCTTGTTTTCATTTTCTTCCTATTACTTACTCTACCTTCTCTGTACTTCACGCTCTGGTTGTCGCCACCTAATTAAATCAAACAGTTTACATGTATAAGACATGAAACATAAATAGTTACCTAGACGGGTGTTGTATACATGTATCCACAGGACTGGGGCTACGTGACAATAATACAGCATAATATGCACATCTTAGGAAGTTCGGAAAACTAACAGAATCTGTTCAACAAATCTCTCAAACTGTCTTATACAATGTTTAGATGTAGTTTCGGGAGGCTGCGACCCCCACTATTTCTTTCGAATGTATCTCTTTATTCTCTGGGGCTCTACCCTTCTTGTGAAAACTAATAAAAATTATATTTGCAAAAAAAAAAAAAAAAAGTGTTATCAGAAGTAGTTTGTAAGTACAGAGTGCCAAAAAATACAGAGAGTAACAGAGGAAATAATTTTTTATAGGAGAGTCCTTGCTAGAAGTTTTAAGGTTTTATTTTTACACCCCCTACTGTCTACAATGTAGTGGACAAAGTAGAGTGAGAAACTAGAAAACTTTTGCCTGAATGTTTTCTTATATTTTATGAAGCCCCTAAGGGGGATGTTGGACTCTCTCCCTATGGGATTTGGTTTGGGAGTGTGTTACTCACTTGCTTATATTTTGTCTCAGCAGCTGAAGTCCACCATTCGGATCTCACAGAGAATGTTCCTGATCTTTTAAGGTTTTTTGACAAACTAATTTATGTGTTTTCTCCCCAATTCCAGATCCTAAAAGTTTGGAAGGATCTAAAACTAAAGCCAGGTGACTTGTGGATTCTTAAGAGACATTTATATATAAGGAAATGTTTGGAGATTCAATACAGCATCTATTTCATGTACAGTTTTTGCAAAACTTGAAGGAAAAGTCACCTGGATCCACACCAGACACTGCACAAATGACTAAATTAAATAAATCTCTGTGTTTGATTTGTTTCCCTCTTGTGATCACAGTCTAGGGTACTTTTTGATTCAATTACTTTAATTGTAAGGGATATATATATATATATATATATATATTTGAAAAGTAGTTCAGCCATGTTGAAGTCATATTTGTCTTTTGTACGTCTTCCAGTTTATGTAGAATTGTCTGTGTTTACATATGCTGATAAGTCAGCATGCCAACAATTCAGCTAGAAGGCCATTCTGGCCACAGGAGTGTACAGCCAGTACTCTGTAAATATGTCTTATCAATCATTTGTTTTTCACAATGAAAAGTCATTTGGTAATGAAAAAGTTGCTCAGCTATTATTTTCTCCACAATGGAGTTTTTGCCTCTTTGGCCAGGACTTCCTCCCCCTAAGCGTGTGGAGGTTCCAGGTTAAAGGTGATAGCAGGTATGGTTAGTGATCAAAATATTGATCAAAAGAGGGGAGACTGTAATGGAAATTTGTAAGTTCTGTATATAATTGTATTGTATTTTGTATGTATCGCACACTGCCCTCACTGTGCACACAGCACTAATAATGTTTTCAGTACATGTTTACATTCTTTTGAGTCCTGTTTAGAATTAGCCTGCCTATGTAACGCCCCTTGTTACCATAAACGTACAATTGTAATATTAATGTGATACCTACGTAATCATGTGCATAAAAACCTTCAATTGCGTCATAATAAAGCAGAACAGTTATTTGGAAAGATGCTGAGTGTATCTTTTGTGTCTGTTCCCTACTGCAGTAGTTATTATTAATTTGGAACCACTAATCAATATGAGGATAGGAGTTGCCTATCATCAATTTAACCGAGTCAATATATACACAAGTAACCCTATCAAAATTGTCCAGAAATTCCACTCCCACTTAACCTCATTATATTCATCTTCTAACAATTTTGACGCAAACTCAGCAGATGCTTTCTTTTCTACCATAAATCTACCAGAGCTTTCCCTAAATCAAAAAAATCTACTAAAAGAAAGCATCTCTCCAGAAGATGTCTCTAATACCATTTAAGAACTAAAGATAAATAAGAGACCAGGTCCGGATGGTTACTCTGCCTTATATTATAGAACTTTTACAGATACCCTATCACCTATGTTAGCTGATGCTTTTAATGTATTACTAGAGGGAAAATCTTTTAGACAAGAATCACTAACTGCCATAGTTTGCATGATCCCCAAACCTCTCACTGATGACACCTCTTGCACAAATTACTGTCCAATATCCCTTTTGAACCTAGATATCAAAATTCTAGCAAAAATCTTAGCAAAAAGACTAAACAAGATCATAGGCAATCTAATCCACAGGGACCAAGTAGGCTTCATGCCAACACGCCAAGCTGGCAACAATGTACGTCGGGCAGTTTTATTAGCACAAATAGCTAAAGCACGCCATATTCCTTCTTGTTTCATTTCACTCAATATAAAAAAGGCTTTTGACTCTATATCATGGCCTTATCTTCGCTACACATTACAAAAAATGGGGTTTTGGCCCCCTTTTTGACATGGATTGAAGCACTTTACAACAAACCCACAGCATATATCAAATATGCGGGATACAAATCTAATTCTTTTAATATAGAGAGGGGAACACACCAAGGATGCCCATTTTCCCCTCTCTTATTTGCCCTCCGAATAGAACCTTTAGCCCAACAAATTCGATCAGACCCGACTATCACTGGTATAGAAACCACTGGATACCAACACAAATTATGTTTATTTGCAGATGACATTTTACTATATCTGTCATCTCCACATATTTCTGGACCCAATCTTCTGCCCATTCTCAATAATTTTGCGATGATTTCAGGTCTCTCAATGAATCCTAACAAATCCATAGCCCTGCATATACCGTATTTATCGGCATATAACACGCACTTTTTTCCCCTGAAAATCAGGGGAAAATCGTGGGTGCGTGTTATAGGCCGATCCCCCCCCAATTGTGTGTGATCGGAGCGATCGCGGCAATTGCCGCGATCGCCGCCGACATACACAGCCGTGTGGAAATTCAAATACGGCGCCGAGACTGCAGGGACTCGGCGGAGCGGAGCTACACATAGCCGAGAGTCCTCGGGTTTTCTCGGCGCCGCTTACAGTCCCGCCCATAGGGCGGGACTGGGCGGAACTGTAGGCGGCGCCGAGAAAACCCGAGGTCTCTCGGCTATGTGTATCAGCGCTCCGCCGAGTCCCTGCAGTCTCGGCGCCATATTTAAATTTACACAGGGCTGTGTATGACGGCAGGGATCGCGGCGATCCCACAAAGCTGCACGGGGGCAAGGCTGCACGTGGGGGGCAAGGCTGCACTGGGGCAAGGCTGCATGGGGGCAAAGCTGCACTGGGGCAAGGCTGCACTGGAGAAAAGCTGCACTGACAAGGCTGCACTGACATGGCTGCACTGACATGGCTGCACTGACAAGGCTGCACTGACATGGCTGCACTGACAAGGCTGCACTGACATGGCTGCACTGACAAGGCTGCACTGACATGGCTGCACTGGGGCAAAGCTGCACTGACAAGGCTGCAATGGACACTGGGGCAAGGCTGCACTGACAATTCTGCACTGGGGCAAAGCTGCACTGACAAGGCTGCACTGACAAGGCTGCAATGGACACTGGGGCAAGGCTGCACTGACACTGACAAGGCTGCAGATGGACACCGATAACGCTGCATTGATGGGCATTTTAACGTAAGTTTTTCTTCCTTAAACTTTACTCCTAAAAGTTTTTTTCCTTAAAATTCCCTCCTTAACTTGGGGTGCGTGTTATACGCCGGCGCGTGTTATACGCCGATAAATACGGTATCTCTCTCCAAAGTGGAATTGGACTCGGTAAAACATGCACTTCCATTTATTTGGGCTGAAAGGTCAATTCCCTATCTAGGAATTCACTTAACAGCCTCTCACCATGACCTCTTCTCAGCAAACTACCCTCCAATCCTGAAACAGATTACAAAACTCCTACAGCAATGGATACATCTTCCATTATCATGGATAGGCAAAATTAACGCAATAAGAATGACAATTCTACCAAAACTGCTTTACTTATTTAGAGTTTTGCCAATCTCAATCCCTTCTTACTATTTAAGAATAATACAAAAAAGATCAACAACTTTTATCTGGGGCTCCATCAAACCCCGCATATCTTAACACACATTACACCTGCCAAAACTCAAGGGAGGCCTTGGCTTTCGGAACTATGCAAACTATTACAGAGCAGCACACATTCCCAGCCTCTCTAAATACCATGCAACACAAGAAATACCCTTATGGGTAATAGAAGCTTCAGAATGCGATCCACTCTCTATTTCAAATCTATTATGGCTCCACTCCAAAGACTGAAAGAATCTACGTAATCCCATCACCAAATACTTTCTATCCTTATGGGATAAGCTCAAATTTAAACACCAATTACAATCTCCTCATAACCCTCTTTTATCCTTCCTCAAAAACCCTGCTTTTTATCCAGCATGGGTCTCCCCTAAATCATTCAAAGCCTGTACCTCTTTAGACATTATACGGCTAAATAAACTGATTTCCTCCACATCCTTCCTCACCTTTCCTACCCTCTGCGATACCTATAAGTTACCACACTCCGAACTGTTTAGATACCTTCAAATTAAAAATTTCTATTCACCATTGGTAAGCACAAATACCTCCATGTCCCAAATCACTAATTTTGAATCAGTATGCCTAAAAGACCCCCACTCAAGAGGTATGATTTCTTCCATATATTCACAAATTTCAATGAATCCTGGCCTCGTAAAACCACCTTATGCCCGGAAATGGGAAGAGGACTTGGAAAAATCGTTGGATATGGCTGATTGGTTTAAAATCTGGACTGCAACTAAATCTTCTTCACCAAACATTCTGGCAGTAGAAACTAACTATAAGGTTCTAACTCATTGGTACCTTGTACCCTCCAGGTTGGACAAATTTGTGCCAACCCAAGCAGCTCAATGCTTTCGAGGCTGTTCAGATCCAGGCACTCTTATGCATATATGGTGGTCCTGTCCGACGGTACAAAAGTTTTGGAGAAAAATATTTGAAATTGCCTCCAGAATGTTTGAACTAAAATTGCAACCAGATCCTGTCATAACCTTACTCAACTTAAAACCAGATTGTCTCACACATAATCAATTTAAACTCTTTATTCAACTCCTAACTGCTGCAAAACAGACGATTGCAAAGGCATGGAGGTCTGTCAACTTAGAAATACCCCAGACCAAACACAGACTAAACTCCTTCATGTCACATGCCAAAATGCTGGCAATAGAAAAGAGACCAAATTCCTATATTTGAAAAAAACTTGGAACCCTTGGATTAAGTATCATGTATCGCCAATATTTGATAATTCAATTCTTAAACCGTGGTAGCTGAGGAAACTCGTCACCTCATTATTATAATAATATAGCGTTCTTAATATCAACAATATCATGCCATGTTACCTGGATCAATCCTGTGGACTCTTTCTTTTTTATTTCTATCTTTCCTACTATTCTTTCCTTTCCTCTTTCTTACATCTTCAACTCATTTTTACTATATTTTACCTATGTAATGATTTAATAAAGCAATATCTTCAAAGCTCTGGTCCAACAAATAAGACAATTTAATCTATCATATAATCTCTTTCATTCCCTTGGTCAGACAGTAACCAAATATTAAATGGAAGATATTGTACTGATTACCTGATTGTAATTAATTAATAAGCCAATGAGTTGTACCATTTATCATTTCTGTTACATTATATTATTAGTACTTATTGTACCTGTTATAGCCTGTGGCCAGTTTATAGCCTGTGGCACTAATTGCCAGTGGCACTAAAAAAACTGACAGACTGGTTGTACACAAGTCGATCAATAGATCGACTTATGTATAACCAGGGTGTCCAAACATGAATTGAAATTCTGCTGGTCCCTGCTGAACCAGACAAATTTCGATCTATGTTTGGCCAGATTTAGGCTACCCTTGTTGGTAGCTTTTTGAGGGCATGGGTTGGAATTAACTCTTATCTCTTTTTTTTTTCCTTCAGCTTTTACTGAATCCCCAAGGCTGTTATCTATTACATTAGCCTCCTGTACCATGCTTTCAATAACCTGAGTGGAAGTGTTCCTCCCAGCTATCTTTCTTTCAATAACTTCCTGTAACAGGCTGGACAAATTAGGAGTTCCACAGTTTCTATGACTGTGGCCTGGTCAGTTGCATTTTTAACACTTCAAAAATGTCTGCCTTTTTGTACCTCTGTTTTCTATAGATACATCTGTATTTGATCTGTACTGATCATTGGATTCTTCACACTGGTCATGTTGGTAAAACTCTCATATAAAATGACATTCCTTAGGAAAATCTATATAGGATGATTTATGTAGCACTGCCCCCTTGAGGGCTGCTTGGACTTACCTGCTCATTTGCACCGTCATGACCCTGGGAACATTCCAACCCACCTGACACTCTGGGTTTAGACATCTTTTCACCACCTTAAAGTAATAAGTCAAACCACTCAATGAGTTTATATTCTATTAAAGTTTACTGAAGATTTTATTGCAAAGGAAGTAATAGATTACCGTATATACTCGAGTATAAGTCGAGTTTTTCAGCACATTTTTTTGTGCTGAAAGTGCCCCCCTCGACTTATACTCGAGTCAAGCACTTTTCTGCAGCAAAAAATTTCATTTTCCGAACCGAATTGGGGCACCGTATCTCAGGGACACTGCTAGTCACCAGAAATTTGGTGTGCAAACCCAGTGGAACTGGTACCATCGGATAACAGTCCTAGTTCAGAAGAATTCCTCCACAATAATACAAGTTAAGACAATCTGGAGATAACAGTATATTATATACACATATGTACAATGGAGTACCACTTGAGCATGACCTGAAAGAATAAGCAAGAGTTAAGCATTAGTTCTGGCAAGACCTCTAAAGGGGGAACCCAGGCCGGCCTATTCAGCTTTTAATCCTAATGAGAGATTGATTAAACAAGAACGGTATGAGGACCCTTTAATTAGTAATGACAGTAATGTCCCTGTTGCAGGCCTGATGGTCTTCGCCGGCAGTCGGAGCTCATTAACTATATCCAATAAGGTGCAGCCAAAAGGCAATGGTATTTCTTGGAAAGGTTGATGCAACAGGTGTATATGTACAATGTTCACATAGAGATGCAGTAAAGTGTTTCCCCAGGGTAAAGTTGTCTGTGCACAGTGTCCCAGTGAAGCAACAAAGAAAGGTTTGCAAAGGTGGGCAATTGCCCTCTCACCAACAACCAGGCCGATTTAATGGCTTCTGAACAGCGGCTCCCAAAGAGGCGTCCTTGCAGCGGTTCCACTCACAACGATCCTCCGATGCACAGCACAAAGCTCGGGATGTTGGACTATCAGGGTGATGCTGGATACATGTCTGGTGATCAGCAAGCAGTGATGGTCCCTTCTTGGCCGGGTTGGAATGTTATACACTGCATGGTAGGCTGCGACCTCACCCTCCCTGAACAGAGAGGTCCGTCATACACCAAACCTAGGAGGAAGAGACCGTAGCGTGCATCTCTGGTCTTTTTTATGCTCTTCCCAGCATTCTTTCTGATGATAGCAAAGATCCCTGGGATATGTAGTTCCAGTGCATAGTCATGCGGAGCAGTTGCCAGTCTGAGGAACTACTAATGCCACAATCACTTTGGTTCGGCTCGCAGATATGATGTCAGTTAGTGATGCTGGGCACTAGAGGGCAATACAGTACATAGAAATGACCGGGAATCGATATGCTTTGCAATTGTAGTCCACATTGCTACATCCTCCCCCCCACTTGAACGTCTTGGCCCCTAAAGAAAGAACACAACTTGCGGGATCACCTCTACTGTATCATAAGAAAATGAATGGTTAATTGCATGACAAACCAGAAGTTGTAACAACAGCAACTGACCCAAAGAAGGATCTTCTAACAATAAATGATATACATTGTCAGGTGAAGTCATATTAATCTTGTGACAGGCCAGTAACAAGTCAGTGGCCCACCCAGTAGTGTCAGGGGGTGGATCAAGGTCATCATTTACTAAAGGTTCAATAAAGGAGAAGAGTGCTTGACTAGAACGTTGAGCGGTAGGGATAAGTTCATCAGAATTCTCCCCAAAGGTATCATACGTCAGTCTTTTTGGAGGGCATATTTTCTGCCTCAACCTGGAGTAGATGTTTTCCAATGGCTCCGGTCTTCTGTCTGTTCCCCAGAAACTACATCCAGATTTCGGTTCAGGCTCTGAGTAAGGCTCTGGCTCAGGCCCTGGTTCATGTTCTTGTTCAGGCTCTGCTTTAGGCTCTGGTTCAGGCTTGGTCTTCCTCTCTGTTTCATTAGTAAATGAAGTGTGAGTTCCCATCACATCAGATACTTCATTGGATTCCACCTTGACTTCCTCATCTCCCCTTAGTGGGTGAAGATCTGGTACTTCAAATTCCTGTAGTGAGGGACGTGTCCTCCTTATAAAGGGTATTCCCTGACTGTCTTCCTCACTGGTCCCAAGAATGATGGGATTGTCTTCAAGAGGGGGAACCCATAGCCGATCAAGAGTTATTTCCTTTTCATCGCTCTCCTCTTCAGGTGGTATGGGTAGGCAGACCTCAGCGTAGGGGACCTAGACCTCAGCGTAGGGGATGGATAAGTCTCTGAGCAAGAGGATGGGGGTACCCGGACGGACTCGGATACAGGCAGCAAATGATTTTGATGCCAAGTCTTCAAAGGGCCAGTCTTCCCTTCAGGCCGAATCTGATACACAGAGAGCCCAAGTAATTGCTTACAGACAATGTAGGGTTGAGAGTTCCATCGATCGGCTAGCTTATGCTTCCCAGGCACCCCTAGATTGTACAACAACACTCGGTCTCCAGGTTGTAGATCCTGAACCCTTACTCTGAGATCAAAGTTTTTCTTGTTCCTCTGTTCTCTGATGGCAGAGGCTTCCTTGGTTTTCTCATAGGCCACTTTTAGATTCTTCCGAAGTCTGTCAACATACCCCCGATAGGAGGCCTGAGAGGTGTGATCTAACGATGTTCTGAAGGCCAGATCCACTGGTAATCGAGCCTCTCTTCCAAACATTAATCTATGGGGGAGTATCCAGTAGAATCATTTGAGGTGCTATTATAAGCATGAACCACTGCAGCTATATAGTCTCCCCAGTGCCGTTTCTTCTCCAAGGGAAGGGTTTCCAGCATGTTCAGCAGGGTCCGGTTAAACGTTTGGGTTGTGGGTCCCCTTGAGGGTGGTAAGGAGTAGTCCTGGATTTCTTTAGATTTAAGCGCTCACACAGTCTTCTGATCAGCTTGCTCTCAAAATCCCAACCTTGATTTGAATGTAGGTGCTGAGGCAGCTCGTAGTGAACAAAAAACCTTCCCACTAGACTTTTCGCTACTGTACTGGATTGCTGGTCCCTAATGGGGAAAGCTTGAGGATAATGGGTAAAATGATCTGTCACAACCAGGACATTACTTTGTCTACTCAGATCAGGTTCCAAGCACAAGAAATCAATGCACACCAACTCCAATGGTTCCTGGCTTTGAAGATGGCCCATTGGGGCTGCCCTTTCTGGTAAAGTCTTTCTTTGAATGCATCTGCTGCAAGAGCGACAGTAGCTTTCCAACTCAGTTCTCATGGATGGCCAATAAAAACAGTCTCTGACTAACTTGAAGGTTCTACCTGAGCGTAAGTGGCCATGATCATCATGGAGAGCGGGCAACACTATTAGTCGGTGTTTCTCAGGGAGGAACAGTTGACAGGCACCCTCTAATTCCTTAGATGGCCCTCTCCGGTATATGACTCCATCTTTCAACCGCATTCGTTCCCATTCTTTATGGATGTCTTTGGTTCCCTCGATGGGACTACTTAACAGTATCTGAGTGTTCTGGGCGGCTAACGATTTCCTCACAAGATTCCCCAAGGGATCTTCATGTTGGTCCCCTCTCATGTCCTCTCTTGTCAACTGAGGCAGTTCTTGGCTGCGCACCTGGGTCAAATCACAGTAATATCTTTGTACTCTTGCCGGGGTGACTCCCACAGCTTTAGCCTCTATGGCACCTCAGTGTTTATGCTCTACTCCTTGACATACAGCCTGTACTCCTTCCAAGGGTAAATTTACCCAACTCTTCTGGCCAGCGTTGGTGAAGTGGGGCCTTCAGGAAAGAGCCTTAGTGTCTCGATTTCCCACTCCTGGTCAGTATTTCAAACTAAGCTGGAACTCAGACAGTGCAGCCAACCACCAATGCCCAGTGGCATCCAACGTGGCAGTGGACAGTAGGTGAGTCAAGGGTTTGATATCAGTCTTCACTACAAAGGTAGCCCCATACAGATAATCACGTAGTTTTTTTACCACAGCCTACTTGAGGGCCAAGAACTCCAATTTGTGTACAGGATAGTTCTTCTCAGGGGGGTGAGACTGCGACTCACATAGACCACGGGGCGAAGTCTCCCCTCCGACTCTTGAAACAACACTCCCCCCGAGGCCATCTCTGCTGGCATCCCCCTGCAATTCATAACGTTTAGACAAATCAGCATAAGCCAGCACTGTTGCTTCAAGGCTTCCCTTGAGTCTTTCAAAAGCCCTTTCACACTTCATTGTCCATTGCTCTTGAATAGATTCCCAAGGCCCCCTGTGGCCTCCCTTCAGGGTTTTCTGCTGATCCCCTTCCTTTTGTTTCTGTAAAAGTTTGTTCAATGGCTGGGCAATCTGTGAGAAGTTCTTCACAAATCTTCTATAGTAAGAGCAGAAACCCAAAAACGGCCTCAACTCAGTGACAGAGCGAGGACAAGAAGTAACAGTCTCCAACTTCTAATGCCCCATACACACGGTCAGATTTTCCGACGGAAAATGTGTGATAGGACCTTGTTGTCGGAAATTCCGACCGTGTGTAGGCTCCATCACACATTTTCCATCGGATTTTCCGACACACAAAGTTTGAGAGCAGGATATAAAATTTTCCGACAACAAAATCCGTTGTCGGAAATTCCGATCGTGTTTACACAAATCCGACGGACAAAGTGCCATGCATGCTCAGAATAAATAAAGAGATGAAAGCTATGGCCACTGCCCCGTTTATAGTCCCGACGTACGTGTTTTACGTCACCGCGTTTAGAACGATCGGATTTTCCGACAACTTTGTGTGACCGTGTGTATGCAAGACAAGTTTGAGCCAACATCCGTCGGAAAAAATCCTAGGATTTTGTTGTCGGAATGTCCGAACAAAGTCCGACCTGTACGGGGCATAAGGGTCAGTAGCTATACCCTCGGCTGATACCACATGCCCCAGGTAAGTGACTGAAGTCTGGTAGAACTGACACTTCTCTAATGACAGCATCAGCCCGTCTGTGTGTAATCGTTGGAAAACTTTCTCCAGCCGAGCCTCATGCTCCTCCAATGCTCTACCAAACACGATGATATCATAAAGGTACACTAGCACTTCTACCAAATTCATATCACCCACAGTGTTCTCTATCAGTCTCTGGAAAGTGGCGGGGGCCCCTGTTAATCCTTGTGGCATTCAATCAAATTTAAAAAAACGTAGAGGGCTGATGAACGCCGTCTTTTCTTGGTCATCTGGATGCATGGTAGTATCCACCCTTCAGATCCAGCACACTGAACCATTTAGCCCTTGATAAGCATTGCATGGCCTCTTCTATGTGGGGGTTGTGTACTGATCTGGAATGGTCCTCCAGTTCAAGGTTCGGTAGTCAATACATATCCGGAGGGACCCATTCTTCTTTCTCACTACCACTATTGGGGAAGCATACGGGCTCCTGGATTCCTTGATGGCCCCTGATCTCTTCAGTTCAGCCAACTGTTCTCAAAGATCCTCCAGATTACATAAAGGAATTCGCCTGGCTCTTTCACAAAAAAAGTATCTTCAGTTAGCCAAATTCGATGTTGAGCACTCCAGGCACAGCCCACATCAAAGTCATTCTTGGAGAACCATTGGGCTATTTGAGCTTTCATCCTCTTCTCCCATCCGGAGGGTAAAATTGGGCAGTGGACGGTAGTCTCTCTTCCATCTCTCTTTTTGAATAGCTCATCTCCCATCACGGGGGTGGCAGCACTTACTTTCCCAATCACCATCCTGGGCTTTAGGCTGATTGAGTGACTAGTGACGTTCCTCACACTGACAGGATTCGCCCCACGCTTCTCAGTAAGGATCTAGTGGGTATTTTCTCCGGGACCATCTCTATTCCAACTTCCTCCTCTGTTGAATCAGCTTCCACAACCACATAGGGACCTGGCTGGTCCCAAGACATCTTAACCGTGGCTTTCAGGCAGTCTCTCTCGCCCGGCTGCAACACCCTTTCACGGGCATCCAATCGCCACAGTCTTTCCACTCCTTCCTCAGGGGACTTCTTCTCTTGCAATACTCTTTGGAAAGCATGCCGCAGCTGAGGATGGATCTTTCCTACAGGAGCACCCTCCAAGGCCAGTTGAGTGAGTAGTCTCCGCACCGCACAAGGAATTTCGGCCTGCCCCACGAGGTCGGGGGCAGACAACTGCCAATGTATCAAAAGTCTCTAGTTTTCCAGCCAAGGCAGTGTCAAATGTTATCTTGATGGGTATGTATCCATCATATGGGCACTTCTGGGTCCCTATGCCCCAAAACTCTAACTCCTCGAGTTTGCACAAAGGGATGTGTCTCAAGTACTTGTGGTAAATGTCTTGGTACAGCAACGTCACCTGGGCTCCAGTATCCAGTAGAGCTTGAGTGTAGATAACCTCTACTTGTAGTGAGACTATAGGGGAGGGCCCCACTAAGTTCTTTGGCAGGTTCCCAGCAGATGACTCTATAGTTTGTGCTCTAATAAATCTCTTTGAAGGCAGTGGAGTTGGTCTAACTATTCACTCAGTAAGGTGTGCATTGATTTCTTGCCCCATCTTTCCTTCCCTGAGGGTTTTGTTTATTCCAGTTTTCTCAGGAACGAGTCCCTTGTTCTTGAACCTTCACTTGGGTCTCCATCACTCGCATTAAAGCATGATACACCTGGGTTTGGGCCTGAGCTATCTGGGCCATCAGTTTGGATGGCCCAAGTTTGCTTACTGGCTTATTAGTGTCAGGAATGGCCAGTCCCCCGGTTCAGACTCAGTTCCACTATCCTCATCCGAGAAACCCATCTCCGCATTGACAGCTCGAGCCACCACTTTCTCTCTATTTCCAGCGATGGGGCTTGATTCTCTCAACCTTTGGCTTTTCTCCTCTAATAGGGCCTCCTCTTCTCGTACTTCTCTTATCAATTCAGGGTACATAGGCACCACCTTGGTTCTTTTTTTTATCTTTAATAATTTTTTAATGAAGTTTTTAAATATACATACACATATAAAAAAGTAGCCATAGACATTTGGCTGTAACATAGTCAAATTTACATTGCTGTGCATATATGATAATCTTCTAAGATGTCACCTATTATCAACCATTTCCCCACTATACCTCCCCCGTCTCGACCCTTCTCAAGCTGAAATGGTTCAGAATATGCGTTGTTGTAGAAATTCGAGTTATTTACTGTATTAATAACTATATTTCAATAATTCATATTGATGAGAAAAGTTCCAAGAAAAAGTTCTCGTGTAAAACCTCCAAAATTGATTTAATGATCAATTAGCAAAATGTTACAAAAACAATGTCAAAATGTAGAATACAAAAATAGATTATTCTTAAAATAAAGTTTAAATCAGATATGTCTGTGTGTATATCTTGAGATCTGTGTGTGTGTGTGTTTTGATGGAGAGCTGCCGTGTAAGTGAGTCTTTTCCCCACAGCCTGTCTGTCCTCCTTCCATTAACCCCCACCTTTTTCCATAGAGGCTGGCTTAAAAAAGGTTCGTTATAGTCCCATAGAAAAGACCGGGAAATTTGAATTACTCCTTCCAACATTCCTAAGGGTGGGGCTATGAACTATGTGAGAAAAGCTATCGTTTAAGAATCATTTAACTTACAATATATACATTTCCTTTAAACATATAAAATCCTACATATCAGTATACATATATGTAAAATGCAGTGTTCTTATTAATATCCTAATCAAGAAATATAGTAATGTAAAGAAACAGCTTATATTCTTAACATACTGAAACTTTGTGTATTTGGAAAGACTGTAATCTTATCTCTTACGATGGGGGAGGTGAAATGGTCTACACTAAATTGTATCCATATGTGAGATGAATCTCTCCCAAGAAATGCATACTAAGCCTATACCAGCATAAACTTTCATGAGTATAAAAACCTATATAACTTCACCTTTTCCATATATAGAAGATATATATATATTTATATATATAATTCAATTATCACAAGAACTCAACCATTCATAAATTCTGATATTTTAACATTTCCCTCTCAAAATGATTGATTTAAATTAATCTTATCATTTTAAATCTAAATAAATATGAATCTAACTCTAAATCCATTTATACCTCAAACGCATCACATTCGTATTCATTCATCCTCAAAGAACTTAAGATAATTGACGTAAATATATATTTTCAAATTTGATTCTATATAAGGAAAAGTGAATTCATAACCCTTCATCTTCATATACCATAAAAAATATTTTCAAATATTTTCTTTTCTTTTTCTTTTACCAAATAAATCAATCCCCTTAATTTCATGATTCATAAATGTAACATTGTTGTACAATACTTTGAAATATAGATATCACTTCAGAAATTTGTTTCATATTTTTCCTCCAAATTGTGTTTAACATAAATCTATAATCCATAAAACCTTTCTAATAACCTTGTCAAAATTAAACATAAAATATGTTCTTAACTTCAATTTGTTCATATAAGTGAGATGATTTCAAAACAAAATACATATTACAATGTAAAGTTAATCCTATCTTGTTTGTGTACCTTTAAGAAAAATGTACTCTGTCTTAATTAACACCAGATGTTCCCTCTAACTAGAATGACTCTATTGTAGGGATGTTTAACCCTTTCAACTCTGAAAATACACTATATATGAGTGTAAAAAATGATGTGTAAAAAATATCTCATCTTGATATAATAAACATGTCCTGTCACATAAAAATGATATATAAAAACTGCAATATATCTGATGGATAAATGATTTCATCAGTAGTCAAAAAAACTAAAAAGTCCATTGTTTTTAGAATGTCCTCTCTTATCAGAGGTTCTCGAGAATTTTTCTTCTTCTTCTTCTTCCTGCACTCTGTAAAGTTGGAAAAACTTTATTGAACATTACAATGACAACAATAATAATAACGAATGAATCTCTTCTGTCAATTCTTCTCCCAGAACTGATATTCTTAAACTTCAAGATTTTGTTCCCATTTGGAAGGTCTAGAAATATTAAATTTCTTTCTTTTGGTGACTTACAAGTCAGATCCTAAAAAAGAATGCAGTATCATTATTGAGAATTTAAATACATGCAAAATATACCTTCATTTACGTATTCATTTTACATACCAAAATTCTAATATTTTATTATGACATACAAACCATATTTTAATAATAACATTTCTAATTACCTTACTTTGCTCTATTTTTCTTAAAATTACCTATATTCTAATTTATTATTCTGTGTATTTAAACGACAGGACGCAATTTCTCTTTTTTTAGTCATAATAAAATCTTGTTTTTATAAACCAAATAAAAGATTTTAAATTACCCCAGAAGACAAAAGCGGATTGTTTATCCATTCACTTCTCCTCTATAATGTTTTAGAGTAATGCGTGCTGTACTGTACTTCTAACATTTTCAATTCAGCATTTTCTGTAGAATTTTTGCTGAATAGTATAACCATTCTTTGAGTAACACCTAGAAAGACCTGTTGAACAATTCTTAATATTATTGACAAATCCTGTCTCAAAGCATCTCTCAGCACTTGTTCTAACAATCCCATTTATAGGCTTTCTGAATAAATTTAGCTGAGAATGTTCTGTTATCACATCTACCTCTATGGGTTTAGATTTTAAAGTTTTAAAAAATGGGCAATATTTGTCATATAATTCTCCTGAATGAATTCTCTTAAAAAGAATTTTTAATGACAGATCAGGTGTCCGTAATATGATCATCCTAGATCTCACAATCTTTTCTGTTACTTTGACTGCAAAATAAACACTTAACATATTTGTGTCAAAAGTCTTTTCCATATTTGTCAAACCTCTGGAGAAAAAACCTATTATTTTCGGTTCACCATCTTTTACCTGAAATAAAATTACTGAGATGGAATTCTCAGATACCTTAGTAGACAATAAAACAGGCATAGATATTCCAATTTCGATTGTATGCAATGAAACAGCATTCTGCAAATCTTTTTTCAACATTTCAAAAACATCTGTATGGGTTTGAGACCATTGATCAAACACAACATCTTTTTGTTTCAGGAAATCAAATAATGGTTTAACTTTATCATCGTATTCCTGTAAAAACTCTTTGCAAGAATTTACCTCACTCAAAAATTGATATAATGCCTTGTAAGATGTTGGAACTGGAATAGCAGAAATGTTTCTAACTTTTTCCTGTGATAACTTTCTCTGTCCATGACTAATTTGCATATGAAGGAAATTAACTTTGTTTTTCATTAACTGAACTGACTCTGTGTTCAATTTCAGTCCTGCTATTTGTAACAGAGTAAATAACTCTGTCAACAGAGTGACATGTTCCTTTGTATTTTGGGTAGACAACAAAATTTTGTCCACATGTTGGAAAATACATTTTGGTCTAGAAAATTTTGATAAAACTTTCTCCAAGCACTCGTGCACTATTCCGTCACTGATTTCCATTTCTGGAATTATTCTAGTGAAGGCATAAGTTTCTTTATTGAAACTGAAGGCAAGTTTATAATGACAGCTGTTTGTTACTGGTACTGAAAAATGACTATTGGAAATTTCCAGTACTGAAAATACTTTGGCCTTGGCATCCATTTGTGACATTAAATTTAAATTAGGAACAATAGGTTTGTTATTTGTAATGCATTTATTCAGTGATCTTAAATCAACTGATAAAGAATACGAATCATCAGCATTCTTAATAGGCCAAATAGAATTATTTATCACTGATTGTGCCTTCTTTAATATTCCTTGTTGTAAAAATGATTGTACAATGTCAGAAACTGGACCTATTGATTCTTGTGGCAACTTATTTTGAATTTGGGGTTCAGGGTCTCGTCCCTCAATTTCTATCTCAATATCTTTAAACAAACCTGTATCCATTTTGTTCTGACTCCAAAGACTTTCATGTGCTCTTACTGATTGTTCCAATTCGAGATTGGTTCCTGTGTGTGGCCAATTAAGATCTGAAGAAAAGTCAGCGACTGCTGTACAAATACTTCCAACATTATTGTACATGGAAGAATCTATTAACCTAGATTTGGGCCTAGATGAATCTTTCCATATAGTAGAATTACTTAAATCAATAATCCAATCTAATTTACTAATCACATCCATGCCTAAAATATTCTCTGTATTTTGGCAACACCAGATGTCTATTTTAGTTTTTAAAACTCCTGGAATCTCGAAATTCACACCAGAAACTTTATCTGCAACTGTATTTCCTTTTCCATTGAAACCAATTAAATTACATTTTGGAGAATCAATATTCACATGTAATTTGTTTTTAGTTAAACTGAGTTTAGATCCTAAATCTATTAACCATTTAGTATTCTTGCCATTTAATAAACCATGTAACCATGGCCTTCCACTTTCATCTAATAAAAGTGAAGTCACATATTTTAATGTTGGAGATGACTCAGAACCTTTTTTCCTAAATCCTGATGATGATGGAAATAATCCATCCCTCTCATTTTCATCATTGTTTTTCATATTGATTGAACTGTCATTAACAGTCAATGTACTGATCTGTTTGACTTCTGAAGCATAAGGCAAATCAGTCAAACTATTGTTTGAAGAAGAAAGAATATATTGCCCAGAAATATGTTCTGTATTTTCTACTTTCAAAGTTTTCCTTTGTGTAGTATGTAGGGAAGTATTTCCTGTCTGCTCTGAAACTTTAGTTCTGCCTGTGACGTGTATCTCACCATCTCTGGGTGTGGCCTTACACGTGGCACTCTGAACGCCAGTTTGCTTTTCTTTATCTAAACGGCGTCTGCATTCAGCAGCTTTATTCAGTATTTTTGTTTTAAGCAAAACTTCATGTTCCTGGTCATCAACCTTGAAAAACCGCATATCTTGTACAAAAGGTTTCTGCATAGAATCTGCAGTACCATTTATAGCGTCTACATTAACATTAATCTCTAAACTCTTGCTTGACTCTGCTTTAAACTTTACATTATTCTGTAACTCAGACAACTGAATATCCTTTATTTGAATTGCACTCTGCAAATCATCTATCCTTTCAGTCAAAATCTGACAATTAGTACATAAACTATTGTCCTTTGTTTCCTCTTTTGTACCAACTACATTGCTTTCAGAAACTCCTGATATCATTGTATCATAAACTTTAATTAACTTAATCAAATTCCTAACCTGTTTGCTGAATTTCTTAAATGTAAATTTTGACTTCTGTATTTTCTTATTAGCCTGTAAGCATTCATTGAACATGTAACACCATAATTCATCATCTTTAACAAATTTTTAAATTCTAAATCACTCTCAGATATCAGATATGTCTGTGTGTATATCTTGAGATCTGTGTGTGTGTGTGTCTTGATGGAGAGCTGCCGTGTAAGTGAGTCTTTTCCCCACAGCCTGTCTGTCCTCCTTCCATTAACCCACACCTTTTTCCATAGAGGCTGGCTTAAAAAAGGTTCGTTATAGTCCCATAGAAAAGACAGGGAAATTTGAATTACTCCTTCCAACATTCCTAAGGGTGGGGCTATGAACTATGTGAGAAAAGCTATCGTTTAAGAATCATTTAACTTACAATATATACATTTCCTTTAAACATATAAAATCCTACATATCAGTATACATATATGTAAAATGCAGTGTTCTTATTAATATCCTAATCAAGAAATATAGTAATGTAAAGAAACAGCTTATATTCTTAACATACTGAAACTTTGTGTCTTTGGAAAGACTGTAATCTTATCTCTTATGATGGGGGAGGTGAAATGGTCTACACTAAATTGTATCCATATGTGAGATGAATCTCTCCCAAGAAATGCATACTAAGCCTATACCAGCATAAACTTTCATGAGTATAAAAACCTATATAACTTCACCTTTTCCATACATAGAAGATATATATATATATATTTATATATATATATATATAATTCAATTATCACAAGAACTCAACCATTCATAAATTCTGATATTCTAACAGTTGTTAATTCTTATATTGGCGCATGGGGCATTATAAAGTGCTTTTAACCAGCCTACAAAAATGGGTCCAAACCCATATTCCTTTTCTCCGCCTTTCTTATGATGGCACTTTTATACTTCTGTTGACTATTCAGCCACCTCCTTTGTGTTTCTGGGGTTGGATATTCCACATATTGTTTTTCTGTCGCCTCCACTTCTCTCCTTATATTCTCCTCCCATTCCCTAGATCTCCTCTTGATCTTTGCAACCTGCTGAATTAGTAGCCCCCTAAGGAAAGCCTTCAGAGTGTCCCACACTATCCCAACTGTTGCAGTGCCCTCATTAAGTGCCACAAATTCTTTCAATTTTAATATTACCTTGGTTGGTTCCCCCATTAATTCTACTATACTATATTTTCTACGAACTGTAATATAACCCCATTTCCAAAAGCCATATCAATCCTGGATAGTGTGTGAACTGTAAAAACAGGAATACTGCTGTTCCATTGGGTTCCGTGTTCTCCAAATGTCACATATTCCCACCTCTTCTATAAATTAGGATAAACGACCCTCTGGGGCCCTATCTGATTGTATCCCGGGTGGGAACCTGTCTATTCTCTTGTCAAGGACCTCACCAAAATCCCCCACCACTATAACCGGTATTCCATCTTTATCCACCAAACATTCTGTTAGTTTATACAGGAACTCCAGCTTAAAAGGAGGTGGAATATAGAGATTAGCCACCACAAATGGTTTGTTTTCTATCAAGCAGTATAAAAACACATAACACCCTCCTTTATATATACTAATTTCCATGCAGGAGAAGAGCAGCCCAGTCTTTCACCATTATGCTCACCCCCCTGGAATAAGAGGAGTAAACCGAATGGTGTTGGGACCGGAATTTCTTACTACGAAGTTGTACCATGAAATCCTTCATTAGGTGCGTCTCCTGCAGGCAAACCAAGTCTACTCCATATGTCTCCAGTGTGGGGAAAAACTGTGGTTCATTTAACCGGGTTGCCTAACCCCCTGACATTCTAGGAACCAATGTTAAATGTTCTAGACTGCATCTGGAAAATCCCTATAATATTTATATAATAGAAAAAAAAAAGACGACAAAGGGAGAGAGAGATATACGAAACTATCCAAATAAGGGACCTTCTTATAAATATTTCACCTTGAAACATACTCTGTTCATTGTTATTTACTAATAATTGATCTGTGAGTGAATACTTTGTTGTGTGTTTCCAATTTTGTAGTGTTACACGGCTTACTTCTTTTGTGCTTTTATCACAATTCAGTATATACGTGATACTAATTATGGTGCATTTCCCCCCTCCTCCCACCTCATACCCACCCTCTACCTTTCCACACCTTCCCCCCACCCCCCCCTCCCCCAAGGGCTTTGTGTGTGACCATTTCCTGTTTCCCATCCCATTCCTTCCACTCATACCTATCCAGCGTTGTGCAGCATTTTATTATTTTCTTCTTCTCTCCTTCTTTTCTCCTTCTCTTTCATACAACTCACCCCCCCCCCCACCCCAAACACACCCCAAGCATCTTAACCAGTAAGATCCTCTCCTTATACATAATACATTTTACCTTTGTGTGGCTCCCTACACCCTCCCCTGATAAACTTAAAAATACCCCATGACAATAAATTCTTCTTGTTATCCTCCAGCCATTTTGCCGCTTCCTTCAGTGTATCAAAAATATGGGTTCCCCCAAATGCCGTTATTCGCAGGCGCACTGGATACAATAAAGCGCATGTAATTTTATACTTCTGTAAGGAACGTTTAATCGTTATGAACTCTGCTCTGCGCTTTTGAAGGTCAGGAGAATAATGGTTCCATTATAGAGAATATTCCCCATCTCTCTAGCTTTCTTTAACCACTTCAGTACCCGCATATAGTCAAATGACGGCCGCAGATGGGATCTCCCATCCCGGGCGGCCGTCATATGATGTCCTGGGCTTCCCGGCCATCTGGGGGGTGCGGGTGCGCACCCGCCGCATTGCTCGGGACCCGGTGCGTGTGCCTGGCACCCGCGATGTCCGCCGGGCCCCCGCGATTGCCCGTTAACCGAGCAGGACCGTGGATCTGTGTGTGTAACACAGATCCATGTCCTGTCAGCTGAGAGACCGATCTGTGTTCCCAGTACAGAGGAACACCGATCGGTCTCCTCCCCTTATGCGTCCCCTCCCCCTACAGTTAGAATCATTCCCCTAGGAAACACATTTAACCCCTCGTCTCCCTGTGGCTAACTCCTTCCCTGCCTGTCACATTTATACAGTAATCAATGCAATTTTATAGCACTGATCGCTGTATAAATGTGAATGGTCCCAAAAATGTGTCAAAAGTGTCCGATGTGTCCACCATAATGTCGCAGTCATGAAAAAAAAATCGCAGATCGCTGCTATTACTAAATAAAAAATAAATAAATACATTTTTAAAAAAAAATGCCATAAATCTATCCCGTATTTTGTAGATTGCGATTTTTTTTTACCAAAAATATGTAGAAGAATACATATCGGCCTAAACTGAGGAAAAAATTTGTTTTTTTTTTTTTTAAATTGGGATATTTATTATAGCAAAAAGTAAAAAATATTGTGTTTTTTTCAAAATTGTCGCTCTTCTTTTGTTTATAGCGCAAAAAATAAAAAACGCAGAGGTGATCAAATACCACCAAAAGAAAGCTCTATTTGTGGGGAAAAAAGGACGCCAATTTTGTTTGGGTACAGGGTCGCCTGACCGCGCAATTGTTGTTTAAAGTGCGACAGCGCTGAAAACTAAAAATTAGTCTGGGAAGGAAGGGGGTGAAAATGCCCTGTATTGAACCGGTTAAGAGGGTCTCTTTATCTCTATAATTAAAAAACTTCAAAATAATTGATCGGGGATATCCTCCTGGTGGCGGGTCTCTAAATGAAATTCTGTGGGCTCTTTCTATTGTGAAGAGAGGTGAAAAGGCATCCTCCCCAAATGTTTCTTTAAACCATTTCTCTAGGAACACAATGGGGTAGGGACCCTCACTCTGCTCCGGGAGACCCACCACCTGCACATTACACCTACGTGACCTATTTTCCATTTCATCCATCTTTAGGGTTTGAAGTCCTAGTTGTTCTCGCATTACTTTGACTTCCCGTTTTAGGGGAAATAAATCATCTTCCATTAGACCTAATCTCTCCTCTAGGGCGGTTGACCTTTCCACAGTCCTCCGCAATTCCTGGCCCATTACAAGTAGCTCCTCCTTAATTCCCCCTAATTGTCCACAGAGATTGTTCAGTGAGTTCTTGCATGCTTTGACAGCTAATAATACATCTTTCAATGTTGGCTCCTCCTGTGATAATAGGACAGTATCAGGAATCAACACTGACGTGGGTCCTGAGATCTCACCCTCTGGCCCCCTATTACCCGCTGTTTTGTGGCTATCATTGCCGCAGATGTTTGGCCATGACTCTTTCTATCTGCGGAGGACCCGGTTTGGGCCTTTGCTGGTTTGTTGCTGAGACCCTTTAGCCGGCGACTGGCCAGGGGTATGAGCAGACCACTCCAATTTAGCTGCTGCCCCAGCTTGGTTCCCTTTTTCTTTTGCTGAACGTGTCACTTGGGATCCAGCATTCTCCTGGTGTGGCTGCTTCTTGCCTTTCTTTCTGGTCATATTGCTTATCGCAGCACTACGCTAGACCAAGATCACTAGAGCAACACTGCACAGCGTCAGAACTAAATATCCAGGCACCGTCTATTAATTTTTGCAGGTGAAAAGGTGCCAAGTTCCCTCCTTGTCCTCCCCTGCCCCCCCCTCCCCCAGCTGTGAAATTTGCTGGCTCGGGGTCAGAGAGAGACAGAGACAGATATACAAGGGAAAGGCTGCCGCATACAACCCTTGTTATCTCTTATTACAACTGCTAAATGTTTGTACAAAATTTTGCTAAATAAAAAGTACTAAGTACTATATGGCAAGTTCTTCAAAGCAACAGATCAGCTAAGACAGGAGAGCTAGATCATGTGTTACCCACTTTACCAAACACTACCAAAGTATCAAAGCCAAGTGCTGACTCCAGGCCTTTTCTAGTTCTAGTGCGCTACTGTCTAGTTCTTTTGCAAGCACCCAGCACACAAATAACATCGGCAAGTCCTATGATATTATCCATTAATGCAATATCTGTTAATAGAACGATATTAGGCTCCAGCAATAATAAAAGGAGTGTTAGCATGTTTTATATATTGATCCTTCCAAGAGCGGATATCACAGGGTGATGCATAGTGATGTGATACACAAATACTACAAAACAGGCATACATAGCACTAGTCGCTGAAGGCATTTAGCCCGAAGTACCTGAATATCATATCCTGTAGTCACGTGTAGCCAGGAAGCTAAGTTGCACAGAGTGGCTTAGTAGAGAGTATTCAATGTACCTTATAAAAAAAGCTTGTAGTCCAAAAAACTAAATGTCATGCTTAATTCTGCACCCAGTACTGTCTTGCAATCTGTGGCTGCTATCCACCTGACATAGCCTGGTTACTGCCTTATTAAATGCAGATGCATTACTCACCGCCTAAGCTAGTCCTTAACCCCCCTGGAGGGACACCGCTCGTAACTCAGTCCTGGAGTTTGTCCCGACACTGTTGCACTGTATCACCTGCAATGTATCACCTCCGTGTTTCTCACTCAACTCCCGCTCGATATCGTCGGATGGTCAGGTAGTTTCCTCTTTCTACCTTTACACAGGATCTTGCGGCTTGCACTCCGTCTCCCAGCTGTTCTCAGCTGTTTGAAAACACTCGGTCTTGTCCGAGAGTGAATGCCGCCTCCTCTCCCGCAGCTCCGCACGGAGGCACGATCCGCCAATCAGCCGACCAGGTCAGTCGTAGCGATCCATGCCCACCGCTCCTGCTATCAGTCATCAGCTCCAGCCGCCTTAGCATAGGTCTCCAGACACCGCAGCACTTTAGGTGGGGAGGATAGGAGAGAGCCCACATATGTCCTCGCGCTCTCACTCCATACTCTCCCACCTCTCACATCCGGTCATGCCCCTCTGTGACCTTGGATCTTTTCAATAACAACTTTAATACGATAGGATGGTTTGGCCGGGCCCCTTGCAAAACCCGGTCTAGACGAACTTGATCAACATCCTTGGGATTAATACCCTGCTTAAGGATATTTTGATGCAGTATCTGTCTACTCGAAATATATATTCAGACAGAATCTCCTCCCTTTTGTTGGTGAGTGTGGTTAAACTTGTACATCAGGTCTGCGGTGGTTTCAACCCTCCCAATATACAGCATACAGTGCATGGCAACACAAGATTTCTTTCCCATCCTCAGGTTACAGATCACATCAACCACCACGTCTCGAAGGCTCTCACTGAGCCATTGCTGCTTCATAGCCTCTGAAACGCTCCACTCTTCCATGGATTTGAAGGCCCGACGCATCCAGGTTTTGAATTCATCTTCCCCCACAGGAGTCAGCATCTGCCCTGAGAAAAACCTGAGTCTCTGATAGCATTGACATTTCCAGACCCATTCTTCACTAAGCTATCAACTAGCTGGCTCATATCCGTGTAGAACGAGGGGGGGGGGGGGGCGTTGGCTCCTTGAGAGTCGGCTCCCACAGATACAGAGCCCTTCTCCTGAGCTCTGGACAATGGCCGCCGCTCAGCATGCTCTACCCCCACTTTAAGTGGGATCACTCTAGCAATTACCCCTTCGGCTAGACGTATCTCTTCCTCCTGAAAACACACAGGTATCTCTTCCTGCCATTCCAAGAGTACCCTGACTTGATCCAGGTCATGTTCGGCTTATGTTTCCACGATGTAGGTCTGGTGTCCTGGGGCCAGGGCTCTCACCCACATTCTAATCTCTCTCTCACTGTGTTTACTTCCAGAGATCTCTAGAACAGTGCTCTTTTCCATTTGAGCTCCCTGACTTTTGCTCCAGGCCACCATGGCCACCGATGCTGCTTCCCACGTGGATTGTGGCTCTGGTCTAGGCTGACTAGGGCCGGCTGAAGATGGCATCCCAGACGAGCCCCTAAATGTAGCACTACCTCCTTGAGGACTGCTTGGATGAACCTGCTCATCTGCACTGTCATGACCCTGGGAACATTCCAGCCCACCTGACACTCTGGGTTCAGACATCTTTTCCCCACCTTAAAGTAATAAGTCAAACCACTCAGTGAGTTTCTATTCTATTAACGTTTACTTAATAACTCAAGAAAGATTTCGTTGTAACGGAAGTAATAGATCAACTGAAGTTTGGATAACAGTTCTAGTTCAGAAGAAGAATTCCTCCACAATAATACAAGTTAAGACAACCTTGAGACATCAGTATATTATATACACGTATGTACAATGGAGTACCACTTGAGCATGACCGGAAAGGATAAGCAAGAGTTAAGCATTAGTTCTGGCAAGACCTCTAAAGGGGGAACCCAGGCCGGCCTATTCAACTTTTAATCCTAATGAGAGATTGATTAAACAAGAACGATATGAGGGCCCTTTAATTAGTAATGACAGTATTGTCCCCGCTGCAGGCCTGATGGTCTTCGCCAGCAGTTGGAGCTTGTTAACCATATCCAATAAGATGCAGCCGCAAGGCAATGGTATCTCCTGGAAAGGTTGATGCAACATGTGTACTGTATATGTACAATGTTCAAATAGAGATGCAGTAAAGTGTTTCCCCAGGGTAAAGCTGTCTGTGCACAGTGTCCCAGTGAAGCAACAAAGCAAGGTTTCCAAAGGTGGACAATTGCCCTCTCACCAACGACCAGGCCGATTCAACGCCTTCTGAACTCGGTTCCTGAAGAGGTGTCCTTGCAGCGGTTCCACACACAACGATCCTCCGATGCACAGCACAAAGCTAGTTTTTACTGGTAAAGGCAGGGATCTGAGATTTTTAGCGGAACTGCAACATTGCGGCAGACACATCTGACCCCAAATGACACTTTTTTGGCACCAGTGACATTATTACATTGATCAGTGCTATAAAAATGCACCAATCAATGTATAATTGACACTGGCAGGGAAGGGGTTAACACTAGGGGCAATCAAGGGGTTAAATGTGTTCCCTCAGCGTGTTCTAACTGTAGGGGGGATGGGCTGCCTCGGACATGACACAGATAGCTGTTCCCGATCACTGGGAACAGCAGATCTCTGAGATGTCCCCTGTCAGAACAGGGATCGCCTTGTTTACAATAACAAATCCCCATTCTGCCTCTGTATACAGCATCGAGTCCGCCGGACCCACCCTCAATTTATCCATTTTAATACGGAAGGTAGCTACAACTTTCATAATGTTTTAACCAGTTTTGTCCAGCTCCCTGAGCTGGACCCATTCTCGCCATTGTTTGCCATTATGCTCAGTTATGCCTGAGTAAAAGTGCAATTTTGTTAGACAATTTATCAGTAAGTTGTTTACTCTGTAGTGTGTCATTATGTTGCTGGCACTGAGATAACAAGTAAAGTTGAGTAGAATCAATAGGTTGACTTTTAAGAGGCTCATAAGTGGCATAGGCCTAAATAAAAGATTTATAATAACCAACGCAGGTTGAAAGGGCGGTATGTCAAAATGGCGGCAGCTGCCGCCATTTTGCGGATCTTCTGTTGTGTTGGAGTTATCTAGCTTTTGGAGACATCTCCTGTGCTTGGCGTTGATTGTTCTGTCAATAGTTTAGTCTTTCAAAATCCATCATTGGTATGACTATTATAATAGTGGGATAGTGTTTGTGCTGGGCTTCTCTGTTTTGGGCTTTTGAGGTTTTATATTTACCTTGAAATATCATCTTTAGAAACTGGATTGGTTACTATAAATCCCTCATTTTGGGTTCCCATTGTGAGGCCGACATTTTGTATTGACATTCTGGACTCTCATTTTGTGGCAATTGCAGACATATATATTTTATATTAGTATATTATTTGGAGGTATATACTGACTACATTTGTGTGCTGGCTACGACATTATAAAGAAGTGGATCCCGAGGAAGCTTTATTAAGTGAAATGCATCGATCCATCTGTCTTCTTTATTAATATGATACCTGCGCAACAGAATGAGTTAACACATGTGTAGGTAGCTGCACCTTATTAGAAGATAATTTTTTTTTTAAATGATTACTTTTTATGACTGTCCAGATGCACATTTCTGTTATCGGATTGTAGCTGGTGATAAATGCTTTTATGTGATTGTTTTAAATGTGAAATTAAAACTGGAATTTTATGGAATTGTTCCTTTGTTGACTATGGCACGCTAAAATTCCCCCTTCTTCCCATTGCCCCCCATCTTTTTCTCGGGGATACTTGGAAAGAGTATTTTTTCTGAAGTTTAAATCAAGTCCTCACTGTCCTCTGAAGCTGAAAGCACTGTGGAGCAATTTGTCTTTAATGTTCAGATGCTGGGAAGTCAACTCAACTAGGCGCATTCACAGTATGTTGCAGTGAACAGTGTAGCAGCAGGTCTGGGATGCTCTGACAGCATCTCTCTCGAGGGATGGAATGTGGCCTGGCCAGTCTGTACCCAAACGTTGAGGTTTCCAGGAAGGATTACATTTCTCTGCTCTTTCCCTACTAGTCTGAAACCTCTCTACCACTAATACTATCCCTGACAGACAAGTGATCTGTCCCTACACTACCCACCAAGCCTGGGAACCAAGGACTTAAACAGACTCTGCCTAACCCAAGACAGCTGTCAGAGCAGGGCCGATCCCAGACAAGGTGCACGGGGTGCAGTGCACCCGGGTGCCAGAGAGGTGGGGGTGCTGAAGCGCCAGAGTGCTCCCCTCGCTCCTCCTCCTGTGTCCAGAGGAGGCTCCCACCGCAGGTCACAGCCACCGCTGTAGTTTTCAAGGCTGAAGCGGCAGCCCGTCCCCCCTCTCTCCTCCTGTCAGAGAAGGAGAGCAGCGCTGGAGATCGGAGCGGCTGGTCTCTGTGTGGAGAGAGACCAGCCACGCAGTAACATCGCTGGGGGGGGGGCGGTCCGTCGGTCCGTGCCTGAAGTGTTCTCCTCCTTCCCTCCCGCCCAAGCCTGTCTCCATCTGGTCTCCACCCAGGCGGCGCGGCTGCACACTGTCCTCTCCTCTCCAGCTGCCGCCCGGGTGTTTTTATGTATGCTAATGGAGGGGGGGTCTCTACTAATAGAGGGGGGTCTGTCCTAAGGGGGTCTGTACTAATGGAGGGGGGGTTTGTCCTGGGGGGGTCTGTACTAATTGGGGGGGGGGTTGTCCTGGGGGGGGTCTGTACTAATGGAGGGGGTTTGTCCTGGGGGGTTTGTACTAATGGAGGGGGGGGCTTTGTCCTGGGGGTCTGTACTAATGGAGCAGGGGTCTGTCCTAAGGGGGTCTGTACTAATGGAGGGGGGGGTTTGTCCTGAGGGGTCTGTACTAATGGAGGGGGGGTTTGTCCTGGGGGTCTGTAATAATGGAGGGGGGTTTTCCTGGGGGGATCTGTACTAATGGAGAGGGGGGTTGTCCTGGGGGGTCTGTACTAATGGAGAGGGGGTTGTCCTGGGGGGTCTGTACTAATGGAGGGGGGTTTGTCCTGGGGGGTCTGTACTAATGGAGGGTGGGCAGTTTGTCCTGGGAGGTCTGTACTAATGGAGGGGGGTTTTCCTTGGGGGGACTGTACTAATGGAGAGGGGGGCGGTTTGTCCTGGGGGGTCTGTACTAACAGAGAGGGGGGGTTGTCATGGGGGGGTCTGTACTAATGGAGGGGGGTTTGTCCTGGGGGGTCTGTACTAATGGAGGGTGGGCGGTTTGTCCTGGGGGGTCTGTACTAATGGAGGGTGTTTGTCCTGGGGGGGTCTGTACTAATGGAGGGGGAGGCTTTGTCCTAGGGGGGTCTGTACTAATGGAGGGGGGTTGTCCTCGGGGTCTGTACTAATGGAAGGGGTTTGTCCTGGGGGGGTCTGTAGTAATGGAGAGGGGTTTGTCCTGGGGGGTCTGTACTAATGGACGGGTGTTTGTCCTGGGGGGGTCTGTACTAATGGAGGGGATTTGTCCTGGGGGGTCTGTACTAATGGAGGGGGGGTTTGTCTTGGGGAGTCTGTACTAATGAAGGGGGGGGTTTGTCCTGGGGTGATCTGTGCTATTGGAGTGGGTTTGTCCTGGGGGGGTCTGTACTAATGGAGGGGGGTTTGTCCTGGTGGGGGTCTGTACTAATGGAGGGGGGTGGTTTCTCCTGGGGGGGTCTACACCCAGGAAAGTACACCCTAGACTCCAGAGGGAGAGGGCAGTGCTGAGAGAACACCATCAGTGAGAGAACCCCGCTGCCCTGCGCCACCAGAGGGAAAGCCACACAGCCTAGCGCCATCCCTGGCGGAGAAAGGAATGGAGTCATTGCAGGAATACAGATCTGGGTGCTACCCAGCGGAGTCACCACGGACAATTCAGAGTGAGCTGACTCCTGATCAGAGGAACCATTGCTGTATCGCTGGGTCAGGTGAGAGGGCCGATCGGCCATTATCTACTAACGTCCATAGGAACTGCAGTTTCTTACCATCTCCTGTATTATATCTGCAGTCTCTGACTATCTCTTGTATCATGTCTGCAGTCTCTGACCATCTCTTGTATCATGTCTGCAGTCTCTAACCATCTCTTGTAACATGTCTGAAGTCTCTGACCAGCTTCTGTACAATGTCTGCAGTCTCTGACCGTCTCTTGTATCATGTCTGCAGTCTCTGACCATGTCCTGTACTATGTCTGCAGTCTCTGACCATCTCCTGTACCATGTCTGCAGTCTCTGACAATCTCCTGTACCATGTCTGCAGTCTCTGACCTTCTCCTGTATTATGTCTGCAATCTCTGACCACTTCCTGTATTATGTCTGCAGTTTCTGACCATCTCCTGTATTATGTCTGCAGTCTCTGACCATCTCCTGTATTATTTCTGCAGTCTCTGATCATCTCCTGTACTATGTCTGCAGTCTCTGACCATCTCCTGTACTATGATTGCAGTCTCTGACCGTCTCTTGTATCATATCTGCAGTCTCTGACCATCTCCTGTATCATGTCTACAGTCTCTGACCGTCTCTTGTATCATGTCTACAGTCTCTGACCTTCTCCTATATTATGTCTGCAGTCTTTGACCATCTCTTGTATCATGTCTGCAGTCTCTGACCCTCTCCTGTATTATGTCTGCAGTCTCTGACCATCTCTTGTACTATGTCTGCAGTTTTTGACCGTATTATGTCTGGGGGCTCTTTCTAACAGACAGCCCTCTGTGTGTGCATCAGAGAGACTCCCCTCCAGGTCTCATTAGTGTACTCTCTTTCTGTATTTTCTTTATTGTTAAGAGATCATGGGAGGATCCCAAGGTAACAAAGACTTCTAAGGGGAGCATCTCTGTGTTTGAGTTGTTGCCATAGAAACATTTGTAAAGAGGAGGGGTTGGTAAGATGACCACGCCCATGTGGGGGGCGCCAGAAATATTTCTGCACCCAGGCGTCTGTGACCCTAGGATCGGCCCTGTGTCAGAGTCACATGGGGTGGAAGCATCCAACCATATAACTTCCCTAGTGAGCCAGGAAACCATAGAGGAACAATGTTCCTCTTGACTTTCTCTCCTGCAATACTGCAATACCACTGTGGTTGAGCTCCACCTGCAGTGGAGAAAGTGGACTGCACCTTCCTACAAACGGCAGTTGTACACAGGGCCCTAGCTGTCCTGTGTAGTCTTCACTGTGCTAGGGACCTATGGTAGCACAAGTGGTGGGCTAGAAACTCTCCGCTACACTATCCCCCTGGTCCACAGTAGCCCTGATCCATAAGTGGCTGGGAATACTCAACTCTTAAGGCCTTACAATGCTTCTGTGATTCCAGATTAAGGCTCCAACAGTTTAGCCAAACACCTGGGGCCCATGTAACACAGGGAGCCAGGTGCATGTCTCTTAGAGGAGTCTGTTCTTCACAGCCAGGACTGCAACCTCTCCCCCTAACCTCCACCATGTCCATCGTAACCAGGTTGGGTACTTTACAGTCAGGATCCTGTCCACCAGCACCTGTGTATCATGTTATGAGTCTCACCCATCCAGCCCTCAGTAGACTATCTAAGGTGTTTAGGTATCCTCTTTGAATAACATCACTCCAGCCAGAAGCAAAGTCCATATTCTTTTACTTTCAAATAAAAGAATACTAATTTCAAACACTGACAATTTAAAAAAGAACCTCTGATTTCAATCCAATAACCCATATTTCACATCACTGCATATTTCACATCACCCCATGCTGTATGATGTGCTGTAGATTTCCTATTTTAAACCATCCCATTCTTTATGCCACACTGTACTTTCCCTATTCCATGGAGGGGCTGAATTCAATTAAGTTGTAGATTACTTTTTCTAGTGCAGGTAGAAAATGAAAAGATGCATTCTAGTCAGTTTTGAGATGCTTATTATCTGCATTCACATAGATTTGTATGGAGGAAAAAAGCAATTCAGAAGCAGCGAAATAGGTCATGCTGTATTTAAAAAACAGAGAAGCAAAAAATACAGGTGAGCACTGCTCCACATGATCCAAATCACACACTGCTTCACAAACACTGGTCAGACGTTAGAAACAACATCTGTTTAGAAGCTCTTAGTTTCTTTATCTTTGTGCCATACTTTAATGATGTAGCGCCCTGGGGTTAATCAGGGAGCTCCTCACCAAATTCCTTGTCAGGAGTAGCTACTGTAGTTAATTACTAAGGATTCATTGACTTCTCCCTAAGTAAGAGGGTAGCGCAGGGTTGGGACTGCGGCTTGCAGTCCAACCAAAAGTGACGGTTCTGCTGGCTGGAGAACCTCTCAGTGGTCGGAGGTAGAAGGGAAGCTGTCGCCATGAAGGAACCAATCGCCTTTACCAGGGACCAGGGAGAGTGAGTAACTGAAGCAAGTACCGGAGCAGTATTTTTACCGAACGGGCACGGTGGAGAATCGGTAAACTTCAGGTGGTAATCAAGTCAGGGACCCAACCAACGGAGGTGACGCTTGCAGAGCAGCCTTGTGTGTCAAGGTAGAGACCGAGCTGGTCAGCAGGAGTGAAGCTTGAAGGTATCAGAAGTGCCAATTTAGGGACCCAGCAGGGAAGCGTGGGCGACGCTTGAGGGAGATACCACTGCAAAAGCCTTGAGGAGCTCACAGGATTCAGAGTTAGTGAATCAGAGGGTCCAGCGAGAGACCAGGAGCTCAAGGGGCTGAAGAACTACAAGGAATAGTTGTAGTGTACCTGAGAGAACTGTTACTTTGAGTTGGGAACTGTTTAAGTACTGTTACCATAGGAGACAGCAATCCTGCACGTGCAGAAGTAGCACCTTGCTGGGGCCTTTCCCTGTACAGCTGTTCTCCTATTTAAGTCTCAAGGTCTGCCATTAGAAATTGCAACTACTTAAGGGTGTCGTGGCCCTAACCCTCTTTCCCATACAAAATCTAAAAAGGACTGTCAAACAAATAAACCTCTTTTACATCCAAGAAGTGTCTGGCACCCAATGACTTTTACCACCTTTGCACCCACTATGCCTCACAACCCACCACTTATTGAAGGATGTCAGTTATCTTTGGTCTTGAAAGTTCCCATTAGACTGGAAGAAGTCAGAGATTCTGCTACATTTGGCACCCAACGTGGGGCTAAGGTGTTGTCTTTGCAGCAGTCGCCCAAAGCAACTGGCTTTAGCTCCATCGGACTTCACCAGGCTCCGTGGGAAAGTGGCAAGTAACATTTACCCTTCTTATAGACTGTGTTGTCGTGTGTTATATCAATGTGGGGAAGAACCATGAAGTCTCATTGCTCATGTGAAAGAATCAGCCTGGTCTTTTAACACTTTCCGCCAGCACTGTAAGGGTTAAAACAGGCCCCAAAATGGACTCCATTATAGTTTTGGTGCGCCGCAGCAAGAAGGAGGCAGGCGCCACAGTTCCCAACAATCCATTGGCAGGGGGAGGAGCTCCCACTCTGCAGAGGAGTATAAGGACGTGTGTCTGATTGTGGGTTAGTAAAGAAAATGGGGCAGTTTTGGAGTGTAATAGCGGATTGGACGATGTACTTTTCTGGCGTTGATTTCAACTGGAATCAATCGAAGGGAGTTTTGACCGACACCGGAGTGCGGTATGCCACAGAGGGTCAACTTGCCCTGTATACGGCCGAAGGCTACGAGGCGTTGGGACGTATATGTGAAAGATGTTCTGGTCTGACCCCGCAGCTGAGGCCTTGGATCAGATGTGGAAGCTGTGGAAAGCATCTGTTGGAGGTTGTGTCTTAGACCTAGCCTTCGCGGATCCTGCACGTGTATCAAGACTGGGAAGTCGCTGTTCCAGCTAGTAGTGATGACCAGAGTTCGTTGGTCCTTCCCCGAATCGAGATAGAAATTGTTGATGTCACATTAATGTTCACCTCAAGTCCCAGCCTGCCAGTCTCTGATAGAGGCCGAGGTCCGGCCCAATTGCTCGGAGTGATGTCTGAGTTGCCCGAGAGGGGTATATCGGAACCAGGTAAGCCAGTTGGGTGTGAAAGTGGTGTGTCTGAAGAGAAGGCAATGTTCGTGAAGGCAAGAGGGGATACCCTAGGGGTGCCCACAAATGCAGCCGTCATGCCTAACCATATACCTGCGGGGGACTGTCCTACTAAGTCAGAACCAGATACTCCACTCTATGGACTACCTGAACACAAGACTGGTGCCTTGTCTGATAGTGAAAAAGAACAAAATCCCCTTGTGGTAGACTTTAAATGCACGAGAACTTTTACGGAAGTATATTTCGAATTTGAAAAGTTTTTTATTCCATATAATATGTACAAAACATGTATAAAAAGACATACAGTGTATTGGAACATATTTAAAATGCTGTCACCATAACATAATACAACTTGTAAGCTAGTGGTTCTTGCACACGATGCGTTTCGGAGTACATGTGTAATTCTCTTTTTTCAGGGGTATAATTAAGCAAGAATAATTTATGTTCTAGAATAGAATGTTTAAGAAAAATGAATAAATATACAAATATACAGCATTACAGCAATGTGCATGAATATACAAAGACAGCGGACAGGAGTGGTAGGATTCCACTTACATGTATTGGGTTGGCAGCCCTTTTCAAAATGTGCTGATTAGGAGTACATGTGTAACTCTCCTGAAGAAGGAGAGTTACACATGTACTCCGAAACGCGCCGGGTGCAAGAACCACTAGCTTACAAGTTGTATTATGTTATGGTGACAGCATTGTAAATATGTTCCAATACACTATATGTCTTTTTATACATGTTTTGTACATATTATATTGAATAAAAAACTTTTCAAATTCGAAATATACTTCCGTAAAAGTTCTCGTGCCTTTAAAGTCCACTACAAGGGAATTTTGTTCTTTTCCGTAATATTGGATGTGGCACTCAAACATAGCCGACTCACCACTTACACTTGTCTGATAGTGAGGAGTACAGTGACAGTGATGAGGAAATAGTGTGGGGATGGGTGGAAAAAGGAGCGCTGGATTCCTAAAATCACCCAATATTGTGGTAATATGCCCAGCACTGAATGCCCTCACTGCAAGGATTTGAGTCCAGTCTAGGAGCCCGTATATTCTGCCAACGGGATTCCGGACAGAGAAACAGGGGAGGCCAAAAAGAATAAAGGGATGATGATGTAAGATTATTAATGATGTGCTGAACTTTAAAGACTGCATCTTGTAACGTTTGCTCCTAATGTTAGGGGGAGGAAATGTTCATTGCAGGTGAAGTTGCAAAAGTTTTATCATTTCAAGAATTGTGCAAGCAAAGTTATTACTACCGGAACATGGGAAAGAACCGGGGATGAAAGGCCCCACTGTTACTTGTTCAAAGTATATTCATTGACTTCAAGTTAGTAATGTCAGTTTCACAAAGAGACTTTAATCGCTTATCACTATGGTGAATGTTACAAGAGGAACTTTGATTCTGCCTGACCTCGGGCCCCCCACTAATAATGGTTATGGAAATAATGCAGCCATTTCGCTGGGGAATTATAAATGTGCACTCATGGAGTAAAGGACGCTCTGCTGAAGTTACTCCAGTTTCTTTATATTAAGCTCTTGAAAAGGGGGAGATACCTTTCAATGTTAAATGTCTGGGGCTACGGCCGTAAAAGCAATCTGGACAGCGGAACCAACCGCAAGCCAGATCCCATATATTACTGGTGAAAGCTTGTTAATATGATACCTTGAGGATTACAAATATGGGTTGTGTGATGCCAAGGACGCTCTGCTGATAATTACCTTGCACACCCATTTGAAATGTTACTACTGGGAAATCTCAGAAAACAGTGACGCCAGCACTGTGATGGACTGAATGCTCCTGCCAGTTACAGAAAGCGATTGCTTGGGCCCGTAGGCCAAAAGATTAAAGTTATTAGGTGTGTTTCACCCTGAAAAGTGACCTGTGGACTTCAGCAGGTTGTTGGGAAAAAAAAAGAGAATGAAAGTTTCTGTCTTTGGCTGCCAAGTGGACAGACTGAAGATATCCGTACAAAAGGGCCTGTGTTCTGAAGTGTGGTCCCTTGCAATCTTACCTGACTGCTTGTTGCTTAAAATGCAGTCATGCCCTGTGCCCGGTGTTTCCTTTTAAAGAAGAAAGGGAACTGCTGGGAAATGTAATCCATTTGAAACAAAAGTTAATGGATGGAAACTGGTAATGGACACTGAACCTGTAGTCAGTTAGAATAGGCTGTGATAAAATGGTTACCTATTTCTTCAAATAATGGACTCATGCACATATATCAGGACTGTTGCTGATTGAAATGTTGCTGAAAGTTTTGTAGTTTTGTACTGATGATAAAAGGGGTGAGAATGGGGTCCACTTTCAAAACAATATTAATAAAGGATGTAAGAACATGCTGCCCTCGGCTGAGGACCAGTTTAAGTCCCTGCGTGTATATATATATATATATATATATATATATATATAAAAATATATATATATAGTTACATAGTAGGTGATGTCGAAAAAAGACACAAGTCCATCAAGTCCAACCTATGTGTGTGATTATATGTCAGTATTACCTTGTATATCCCTGTATGTTTGGTCGTCCTGGTGCTTATCTAATAGTTTCCTGAAACTATCGATGCTCCCCGCTGAGACCACCGCCTGTGGAAGGGAATTCCACATCCTTGCCGCTCTTACAGTAAAGAACCCTCTACGTAGTTTAAAGTTAAACCTCTTTTCTTCTAATTTTAATGAGTGGCCACAAGTCTTGTTAAACTCCCTTCTGCAAAAAAGTTTTATCCCTATTGTTGGGTCACCAGTACGGTATTTGTAAATTGAAATCATATCCCCTCTCAAGCGTCTCTTCTCCAGAGAGAATAAGTTTAGTGCTCGCAACCTTTCCTTGTAACTAATATCCTCCAGACCCTTTATTAGCTTTGTTGTCCTTCTTTGTACTCGTTCCATTTCCAGTACATCTTTACTCAGGACTGGTGCCCAGAACTGGACAGCATACTCTAGGTGCCGCTGGACAAGAATTATCGTTTTATCTCTGGAATTAATCGCCTTTTTAATGCATGCAAATATTCTGTTTGCTTTGTTAGCAGCAGTTTGGCATTGCATGCCGTTGCTGAGCCTATCATCTACTAGGACTCCTAGTTCCTTTTCAATCCTAGATTCCCCCAAAGGGGGAATGTATAGATTGCATTCATATTTTTGCCACCCAAATGCATTGTTTTACATTTTTCTACATTGAACCTCATTTACCATGTAGTTGGCCACCCCATTCATTTGTTCAGATCTTTTTGCAAGGTTCCCACATCCTGCGGAGAAGTTATTGCCCTGCTTAGCTTAGTATCATCTGCAAATACAGAGCTTGAACTGTTTACCCCATCCTCCAGGTTGTTTATGAACAAATTAAACATGATTGGTCCCAGCATAGAACCCTGGGGGACCCCACTACCCACCCCTGACCATTCCAAGTACTCCCCATTTATCACCACCCTCTGAACTCGCCCTTGAAGCCAGTTTTCAATCCATGTACTCTCCCTATGGTCCATGCCAACGGACCTTATTTTGTACAGTAAACGTTTATGGGGAACTGTGTCAAATGCTTTTGCAAAATTCAGATACACCACGTCTACGGGCCTTCCTTTATCTAGATGGCAACTCACCTCCTCATAGAAGGTTAATAGATTGGTTTGGCAAGAACGATTCTTCATGAATCCATGCTGATTACTGCTAATGATACCGTTCTCATTACTAAAATCTTGTATATAGTCCCTTATCATCCCCTCCAAGAGTTTATATACTATTGATGTTAGGCTAACTGGTCTGTAATTCCCAGGGATGTATTTTGGGTCCTTTTTAAATATTGGTGCTATCTTGGCTTTTCTCCAATCAGCTAGTACCAGTCAGTAGACTGTCAGTAAAAATTAGGAACAATGGTCTGGCAATTACTTGACTGAGTTCCCTAAGTACTCTCGAGTGCAAGCCATCTGGTCCCGGTAATTTATTCATATTAAGTTTCCCAAGTCTAATTTTAATTTTGTCCTCTGTTAACCATGGAGGTGCTTCCTGTGATGTGTCATGGGGATAAACACTGCAGTTTTGATTACTGAAGCCCCCCAATTCCCTTGTGAAGACTGAGGAGAAGCACAATGCTTTTATATAATAGGATGCTTTTGCATTGTTTGTTTCTCTTTTTTAGGTGTTGCTGAGTCAGTGCATCTTCCTTGGCTAAGGAGAGATAGGGATCTAGCCAGATAACAACACTAACCATTTGTACATAATTACAACTGTATATATTAGATAGTCAGGGAGCAATGCCATTACCTTACTGCCTTGAAATGTAAATAATTATGTTTGATATCTAAATGTCATACGTGACTAACTACTTTATGTTGATGATAATGTTCATTCATGTTGTATGCCACATATACTTGTTATCATGTTATACTATTAACCCTTTCCTGTTTCCCTACCCATCCCAGTTTTTGCCAGGACGTCCACTCTCAGGCTTGGGAGCTCAAATTATTATTTTTTTATGCAAACTCCGAGACGTAGTTTCTTGGGAAGGGGGAGGATGTAGCACCCTGGGTTTTAGTGAGAGAGCTCCTTACCAAATTCCTTGTCAGGAGAAGCTACTGTAGTTAATTACTAAGGATCCATTGACTTCTCCCTAAGTTTGGCCGGGTTGTATTTCCTCTTCTACCACCAGGTGGCCGGGCACTTGGAGGTATTAGGTTGAGAAGGACAACTTAAGATCAGGTTATGGGTATATGGGGTATCTCAGCCAATGGGCAGGGATTTTGTTGAATCCCTTGGCCTGCTGGGAGAGCCTATATATTTGGTGAGGCCAGGTGATCCGTGTTCTTGTGTGCCACCCAGACCACCGTCTGGGTGGACATGTGTCATATGCCCCAGGCTGCTAGACCAGGGATTGGGCCTATCCCGGGGCATCAGGCTGCCAGGCTGTGTGAGGGCCTATCCAGAAGTAAGAGGGCAGCGCAGGGTTGGGACTGCGGCTTGCAGTCCAACCAAAAGTGACGGTTCTGCTGGCCAGAGAACCTGTCAGTGGTCGGAGGTAGAAGGGAAGCTGTCGCCACGAAGGGACCAATCGTCTTTACCAGGGACTAGAGTGAGTAACTGAAGCAAGAACCGGAGCAGTATTCTCACCGAATGGGCACAGTGGAGAATCTGGAAACTTCAGGCGGTAATCAAGTCAGGGACCCAACCAGCGGAGGTGACGCTTGCAGAGCAGACTTGTGTGTCAAGCTAAGGACCAAGCCGGTCAGCAGGGGTGAAGCTTGAAGGTGTCCGAAGTGCCAAGCTAGGGACCCAGCAGGGAAGCGTGGGTGACGCTTGAGGAAGATACCACTGCGATAGCCTTGAGGAACTCACGGGTTTAAGAGTTAGAGAATCAGAGGGTCCAGCGAGAGACCAGGAGCTCAAGGAGCTGAAGAACTACAAGGAGAAGTTGTAGTACACCTGAGAGAACTGTTATTTTGAGTTGGGAACTGTTTAAGCACTGTTACCATAGGAGACAGCAATCCTGCACATGCAGACGTGGCACGTTGCTGGGGCCTTTCCCTGTACGGCTGTTCTCCTATTGAAGTCTCTGAGTCTGCCATTAGAAATTGCAACTACTTAAGGGTGTCCTGGCCCTAACCCTCTTTCCCATACAAAATATAAAAAAGGACTGTCAAAGAAATAAACCTCTTTTACATCCAAGAAGTGTCTGACGCCCAATGACTTTTACCACCTTTGCACCCACTATGCCTCACAACCCACCACTTATTGAAGGATGTCAGTTATCTTTGGTCTTGAAGGTTCCCATTAGACTGGAAGAGGTCAGAGATTCTGCTACAATTATAATGTCAAGACTCCCAAATGTCACCATGCTTCTCATTAGATTAAGTTCTATGAACACCACTCTCTCACTATTCCAAAGTACCCAAAACATATAAGGATGTTAAAACTGTAAAATACAGAAGAACTTGCAGTGATCCTGCTCCTACTCAGCCTGACTACTAGTTATAGAAGTTTATGGGAAGCTTATATAAAGACTAACTTCAAGTAATCATACATGCAGTATTAAAATACACTTAACGATTGTTGGGTACATTAGTATACACCTGGTTTTAATATGAATCACTAAAAAATAAAGCTATATAGGAATATATTTTTATATGAGTTAATTTACATGCATAAACATTCTGTGTTTTCATATCAATAAATTATATGATTTAGTTGATGATTTAGTAGGCTCTAAATTGGGTGACTGTTAAGTCTGATATTAAGATTAGTAGTGACATCATGTGGTCATCTGTGAAATTACAGATTTATGTTCAAGCTTCCCTTGATCCCACCTAAATCACATCTAAAGACAATGACACGCAAACATTTGATGCTACCTGCAAAATGTCTTAAATTTACATATGGTTATGGTTAAGTTTTTATGCTTTATTAACCCTTTCATGACCAGAGGTGAAACCTAGATTCCTAGACAAAAATTTGAAGCTTCATTAAAGCCTTGCGCCAGTGACATCACCAGCTGCTACAAATGTGAATATCTCCTAAGTGGTGCACGTTTAGGAGATATTCGATGTACCTATAGGTAAGCCTTATTTAGGCTTACCTGTAGGTACAAGTCATAAAGCTTACTACCGCTTTAAATCTGTGACTAATTTACCTACCTAAAAAGTTTTTTCTAATATATACAGTAGAAGATCCAGGGGAGGCCCCTTGCTGGAGAGAGCCAGGCTGAAGACTGGTTCGCTCAGAAGGCCCTGGTGACTCGGTTGGAGGATGCACCAGAATCTGAAAACATGCTTGCAGTGTTGCTGGGTCGGCATAAAGATTCTGACACTGTGAAGCTGTACTTTGTTCTGGATTTGAGGAGTCTGTAAGTAATCTGCTGTGGTATCTGAGACCCCTAATCCCCTCTCCTTTCCAAGTTCAACATTAAAGTTTTGAAAAGACCAAAGGTAACTGGTGCCCAATTTCTGTTCAGACTCCCAGTTATAGCCATGAACTCAGCCCGGGGGTAAACGCTAGTTCGCTCCCTGCCTCTGGAGGTGTTATCCTGCCTTTAGAAGGCCCAGGGGGTGCTACAAAATGACACCTGAAAATCAGGAGAAATTTCCTCAAGTTTTTGCAAGAGCAATATATGCTTCTAGATCATCATCAACTGAAAATATATATTGGCAGGAAGCTTTTACATTATTATGAGGGAAAGGGGGTGCTTACCTGTTCTCATGTATATTTGAATTTATTCTTTACATATACAGTCTTTGTTATTCCATTTACAATAAACAAACAAAAATTTAAAAAACAACCTTTAGTTTATTTACTGAAAAAGCTGTATTTTTATTTCAAGTATAAACCTTTTATATACACTGCATTTCACAATCCCAGTGTAACAAAATTACTTTCAATTTGTAAAACTACTCCACACTGATTTTTTCTTTTTTTTCCCCAGAAAAAAAAAGGGAAAAAATGTTTTTTTTCTCATGGCTTCACAATTTCTGGAAATTTTACATCCCCACTCACAAACCTGTTGCCCTTTAACCACCTTTTCAGCTTAAAATATAAAAACACAAAAACATTTGTGCTATGTAGGGGTTAAACCACACCTTCAGTCTGTCCTCCAGGGCCACCATATGTGCAGAAGGGCTGTGTCCAGCCTTTGGGTCCTAGCAGAGCCCTTTGATGCACCTGCGCACACACACAGGTGACTTCCCACGCATGCAGAAAGACAGCGAAATCCTGAGCATGTGCAGGTGGTTGGGAAAGCCCACATGTGTCAGACTGTGCTGTAGGGCTTACTTGGGACCTGAAGCCCGACCAAAAACTTGCCTAGGCGAGAAATGCAAAAGTGATACTTTGCAACACAAATAAAAGACATTAGTTAAAGTAGAAGTTCCGCCTAAAACTAAAATCTCTAAATCTACTGGGAGCCACATTCTGAAACTACACTAAACCAAAAATTGCTATAGATACATTTTCTGAAGCCACTCCGGTCCGGTCCCATGCTGAGCTGTTGGGCAAAGCAGAGCAACATGACATATTAATTAGAGTGAAGGTCTGCTTTAAGGGCATGTCTCTATTTCAGTGGCTGAGCTTTGGCCATTTCAAACAGGAACCCTCAATAAACATCTCTGGCCTTCCTTCCAGTGTTTCCTGTGTATCTTCCTTCTGGTGTATATTTGTTGCTCTCAACAGACAATATGTAAACAATTAATTATTGTTCTCTTTCTTGTTTCAACTTCTGACTTTGTACCTTTGATTATTGTGTATGCTCTGCAGAAAACGTATAAAGTATATATAAAACAAAACATTCCTGTCAGACAGCACAACAGGGATCTGACCTTTCTTGACTACTGTTAAAGCGATATAGCGATACAAAGACTCGCCTGGCCTGTGTTTAGATAGTTAAGAAGCAGCAGGAATTGATGGGGTCAACCCTCTGATTTCTCCTATCAATCTGTGCAGCTATCTGTGTAAAGCAATGTGGCACCCTCTACCTTAGGTAGGTTGCTAGAGATAGTGTTGTTTTTTTTGTTAGAGCCAGTGCAGTAAATTTAGGCAGGCCCAGCTGAAAGCTAGGCCTGTTTGTTTTTGATCTGGGGGCTGGGAGTGGTTTGAGGGTAGAAGCAGGTGATTGATGTGTAGCTTCATCTCTCTGGCGCCTCCCTTTGGTTTTCAGCAGGCTCTGGAATAGAGGTGGGGAGAGAGGATTGGAGTGACATGGGGTGTATCTGGGAGCCCTGACGAATCCCCAACTAAGATGGGCAAGGAGCAGGCCTCCTATATATACCCAGGGTCAGCCAGCTGGATGAGGAGTTGTTGGGTGGAAGAACTGAGTGATGGAGTGTTAGGTTGTCATGGCCTTCTGGGGGGGTGATCTTGGGCATAAAGCTCGAAAGCTGGGAGGGAATCTCTCCATACAACCCAAACCAGAGGTGTCCTGAACAGGAGCAGGAGATGGACAGCGGGGAACATTGCCGGGCAAGTCATAAGGAGGATCCATCCGGGGCGGTGAGTGATAGGCACGGTCGGAAGAAGGAGAGACATGCCGGGATCGGATATAGAGCCAGGAGGAAAGACTGTGATGTCGACCCCACGGGGGCACCGCTACACGCTACCAGGTTTGCTAATCTAAGAGAACACCTGCAGTCAGAAGAAGGCGGCAGCGGACATCTTACTACACCCAGCAACATATTGACTTGCAGAGTAATTTTAGCAATAAAGTGAGCGTATATAAATATAGTGTATTGACATCTGTGATGCTGTTTTGATGTTACATTTTGAAAGAAGCTGGGCGCCAGCAGTAGGAAGGGGGCGGTAACCATGTTGGTACACCGCGCACTACTCAGCGCTAAACCTTTAGGCTTTCAAAATTAACCAGAAGTCCGCATTATAGCCCGAAAGATGGCTACAGCTTGGGCTTATATTGCTGGGAGGGCGTACATGGACGTCCTCCCATGCTCACTCTGCCCATGCGCCTCAGAGGGCGTGCTGGCGGCGCGCTCTGTGATCGCCGAGTCCTTGGGACTTGGCTGATCACAGATCGGAGTAAAGGGCTGATCTTGGGCCTTTTACCATGTGATCAGCTGTCAGCCAATGACAGCTGATCACATGATGTAAACAGAAGCAGGTAATCTGCTTTTTTTTCTCTCACGCTAATGCCCCATACACACGGTCGGATTTTCCGATGGAAAATGTTCGATGGGAGCTTGTTGTCGGAAATTCTGACCGTGTGTAAGCTCCATCGGACATTTTCCATCGGAATTTCTGTCACACAAAATTTGAGAGCTGGTTCTCAAATTTTCCGACAACAAAATCCGTTGTAAATGCCGATCGTGTGTACACAATTCCAACGCACAAAGTTCCACGCATGCTCGGAATCAAGCAGAAGAGCCGCACTGGCTATTGAACTTCATTTTTCTCGGCTCGTCGTACGTGTTGTACGTCACCGCGTTCTTGACGTTCGGAATTTCCGACAAGATTTGTGTGACCGTGTGTATGCAAGACAAGTTTGAGACAACGTTCGTCGGAAAAAATCTATGGATTTTCTTGTCGGAAAGTCTGATCGTGTGTACGCGGCATAACAGCTTAACCCCTTCCCAAAGAGCCGCTGCAGTTATACTGTGGCAGGTTGGCACTGCTGCGCGAGCCATCGTAGCTGTACGTCGACTCTTTAACCACTTCAGCCCCAGAAGATTTTACCCCCTTCCTGACCAGAGCGTTTTTTGTGATTCGGCACTGCGTCGCTTTAACTGACAATTGCGCGGTCGTGCGACGTGGCTCCCAAACAACATTGATGTCCTTTTTTTCCCACAAATAGAGCTTTCTTTTGGTGGTATTTGATCACCTCTGCGATTTTTATTTTTTGCGCTATAAACAAAATAAGAGCGACAATTTTGAAAAAAAACGCATTATTTTTTACATTTTGCTATAATAAATATCCCCCAAAAATATATAAAAAAACATTTTTTTCCTCAGTTTAGGCCGATCGTATTCTTCTACATATTTTTGATTAAAAAAAAAATCGCAATAAGCGTTTAATAATTGGTTTGCGTAAACGTTATAGCGTTTACTAAATAGGGGATAGTTTTATGGCATTTTTATTAATAATTTTTTTTTTTTTTACTAGTAATGGCGCTGATCAGCGATTTTTATTGTGACTGCGACGTTATGGCGGACATGTCGGACATTTTTTACACATTTTTGGGACCATTGTCATTTATACAGTGATCAGTGCAATTAAAAATGCACTGATTACTGTGTAAATGGCACTGGCAGTGAAGGGGTTAACCATTAGGGGGCGGGGAGGGGTAAGTGTGTCCTAGGGAGTGATTACTAACTGTAGGGGGATGGGCTGTATGTGTGACGTCACTGATCTCTGCTCCGATGACAGGTAGCAGAGATCGAGTGACACTTGTCACTAGGCAGAACGGGGAGATGCTGTTTACAACGGCATCTCCCCGTTCGTCCTCTCTGTGAGGCGATCACGGGTATCCTCGCGGCGATCGAGTCCACGGGACCCGCGACCCGACTCACAGAGCTCCCGGCCGGCGCGCGCACGCAATGGCACGGAAGGGAATTCAAATGGACGTACAGGTACGCCCATTTGCCCAGCCGTGCCATTCTGCCGACGTACATCGGCGTGCGCTGGTCGGGAACCGGTTAAGAGAGCAGGCGCGTGCGTCCCCGGGGCCGATGCATATGCCCGGCGGGCGCGATGACCGCTTGGCACCCGCGATCGCTCGTGACAGAGCGAGAACCGGGATCTGTGTGTGTAAACTGTCAGGGGAGAGGAGTTAGAACACACATATGGAACACATTTAACCCCTTGATCGCACCCTAGTGTTAACCCCTTCCCTGCCAGTGACATTTACACGGTTTTACCTGTAGTATAAATGTCAATGGTCCCAAAAAAGTTACAAAAGCGTCCGATTTGTCCACTGCAATGTCAAAAGATTGTCGCCATTACTAGTAAAAAAATTAATAACAATAAAAGTGTCATAAGTCTATCCCCTATTTTGTAGACACTATAACAAACCAATCAATACACGCTTATTGCGATTTTTTTACCAAAAATACGTAGAAGAATATATATCGGCCTAAACTGATGAAGAAATTTATTTATTTTAATTCGGGATATTTATTATTGCAAAAAGTACAAAATATTGTGTTTTTTTTTTTAAATTGTCGCTCTTCTTTTGTTTATAACGCAAAAAATTAAAAACGCAGAGGACATACATTTTGTTTGGGTACAATGTTGCACGACCGTGCAATTGTCAGTTAAAGCGACACAGTGCTGTATCGCAAAAAATTGCCTGGTCAGGAAGGGAGCAAATCCTTCCGGGGCTGAAGTGGTTAAGTGGAAAAAAAAAAGCAGATTACTGGCTCAGGTAAAAGAGACATCGGTCCCACACACCGTCAGCCACTTCTGCTAAGCAGTGCCTACCAGTGCCACCTACCAGTGCCCACTATTAGTGCCCATCAGTGCTACCAATCAGTGCCCATCAGTGCCACCTATCAGTGCCCATCAGTGCTGTCCATCAGTGCCCTTCAGTGTCGCCTATCAGTGCCCATCAGTGCAGCATCATCAGCACACATCAATGAAGGAGAGAAATTACCGGTTTGCAAAATCTTATAACAAACTATGAAAACTGATTTTTTTTTTCAAAATTTTCGGTCTCTGTTTAGCAAAAAATAAAAAACCCAGTGGTGATTAAATGCTACCATAGGGATAAGGGACATCGGTCCCATGCACCGACAGCTGCGGCTGCTACACCGTGCCCACCAGTGCCACCTACCAGTGCCCACTATCGGAGCCGCCAATCAGTGCCCATCGGTGCCTCATCATCAGTGACATCTTTCAGTGCTGTCTATCAGTGCCACCTACCAGTGCCCATCGGTGCCTCATCATCAGTGCCGCCCATCAGTGCCACCTATCAGGGCCTCCTGATCAGTGCCAACCAGTGCCCCTCATCAGTGCTCATCAGTGCTCATCAGTGTCACCTCAGTGCCCATCAGTGCCGCCTATCAGTGCCGACTATTACTGTCACCTATCAGTGCCCATCAGTGCCACCTATCAGTGCAGTCTCATCAGTGCCACCTACCAGTGCCCATCAGTGCCTCCTGATCAGTGCCCACTAGTCCCGCCTTATCAGTGCCTATCAGTGTAATCAGTGCAGCCTATCAGTACTGATCAGTGCAGCCTCATCAGTGCCCATCAGTCAGTGCAACCTATGAGTACCCATCAGTGCAGCCTCATTAGAGCCCATCAATGAAGGAGAAAAATTACCTGTTTGCAAAATTTCATAACAAACTATGAAAAAGTTTTTGTTTTTTTTTTTCAAAATTTTCGGTCTTTTTTTGTTTGTAAAGCAAAAAATAAAAACCCCAGTGGTGATTAAATACCACCAAAAGAAAGCTTTATTTGTGTGAAAAAAAATGATAAAAATTTCATATGGGTACAGTGGTACATGAAAATTGGCCTGGACAGGAAGGGGGTGAAAGTGCCCGGTAAACAAGTGGTTAATCGCTTAAGGACCGGGCCTATTTTTCATACTTGTTGTTTACATTTTTTTTTTTTTGCTAGAAAATTACTTAGAACCCCCCAAACATTATATATATATATTTTTTCTAACACCCTAGAGAATAAAATGGCGGTCATTATATTGTGAAAGATGATGTTACGTTGAGTAAATTGGTACCCAATATGTCACGCTTCAAAATTGCACCCGCTCGTGGAATGGCGACAAACTTTTACCCTTAAAAATCTCCATAGGCAAAAATAGGAAAAATTCTACAGGTTGCATGTTTTAAGTTACAGAGGAGGTCTAGGGCTAGAATTATTGCTCTATTACAAGGAATGTAAATATCTCTTGTAATAGAAAAAAAGCATGACAGGACCTCTTAAATATGAGATCTGGGGTCAAAAAGACCTCAGATCTCATATTTACACTAAAATGCAATAAAAAAAATAAAATTAAAAAAATGTCGTTTGAAAAAAAAAAAAAAAGTCCCTTTTAGAGCTATGGGCAGAAGTGATGTTTTGCCGTCGCTTCCGCCCTGCTATGGTATGGAGCCGGGTGGGGGCCATCTTCTCCTCACTCAGCTCCATGCCAAGCAGGGGAAAGGACTCAATCACTTCCACCGATGCCGGCCGCTCCGGTAAGCGGCGGAGGGCACCGGAGCACGGCGGGAGGGGGTGGCCCCTCTTCCGCCACCAATAAAAGTGATCTCACGGTGAATCCACCGCTGAGACCACTTTTATCTGAAAGTGGACTGCCCGCTGAAGAAGTGGATACTGGGGCTATGGCAGCTAGCTGCTGCCATAACAACAATATTCCACTTAAACAGCCACCGTATAATGAGTCCGGGCAGTCCGTAAGTGGTTAAACATCCAAACTGCATTACAGATGTCAATATATAATATTTATTTATATACGCTCACTTTATTGCTAAAATTTTTCTGAAATTAAAGATGTAGCTGGGTGTAGTAAGATGTCCGCTGCCGCCTTCTGACTGCAGGTGTTCTCTTAGATTAGCAAACCTGGTAGCTGTGGAACGCGCATGCGCAGCTGACAGAACGTCACTTCCATTTCCTATGAACAGGAATAAATTCTGGACAGCCGTACTCGTAGATTTGCCTTGTTTATTTAAAAGGTTCACATCAAATTCAAAGGTAACAGCAGACAGGAAAAGAGCTGACGTTTCGCACTAACGTTAGTACTTACTCATAGCTCACTTCCGTTTCCTAATCTGACGGGTTCGCTATTCTGACAGAACACCAGCTGTCATACAAAGTGTTGCTGGCAGAATGTGGGAACGAAAACACCCCGCACAAGCTGCGGGCATTCCAGGACTGCGGGTCGGGAAAGGATCATATTTTCCGGGATGGTCCAGACGAATCAGGAAGGTTGAGGTTGAATTTGCCTAATTAGAGAGCAGCCTCTGCCAGCAATCTCCTCTCTACCTCTTCCTGACTCACCTCTCACCTGTCACTTCCTTGTTCTATTGCTTTAAAGCAGGGGTCTTCAAACTTCCTAAACAAAGGGCCCATTTTCTGTCCTCCAGACTTTACAGGGTCCGTACTGTGGCCACTGGGAGTAGAAATTATCCTGGCATTGGTGGGATTAAACAATGCATCTTTGGTATGAGGGGGAGGAATAGTGCCCCATCAGTGGAATAAATAGTGTCCCATCATTGGTATCAGTGGGAGGAATAGTGTCCCATTATTGGTGTCAGCTGGAGGAATAGTGCCCCATCATTGGTATCAGTGGAAGGAATAGTGCCCCATCACTGCGATCAGTGGGAGGAATAGTGCCAAATCATTGGTGTAAGTAGGAGGATAAGTTTCCCATCATTGATATCAGTGGGAGGAATAGTGCCCCATCATTGCAATCAGTGGAAGGAATAATGTCCCATCATTGGTGTCAGTGGGAGGAATAGTGCCCCATCATTGATGTCAGTGGGAGGAATAGTGCCCCATCATTGGTGTCAGTGGGGGGAATAGTGCCTCATCATTGGTATCAGTGGGAGGAATAGTGCCCCACCCATCATTGGAGCACAGGTGTGTCAGGAGGAAGGTGTTTCTGAAGCTACTGCAGGTGATCTGTGTGAGAGGGGAGTGGTGGTGAAATCTCTCCTAGCCCTCCTGGTCCCTTTCTGGGGAAGCCATGGAGGCCAGCGGGACCTCTCCTGCTGGAAGCTCACAACCATCTCCTGGGCCATCAGGTGACATGCCTGCTCCTGTACAAGCCATTGCTGGTGATCTCTCTGCCCCTGGTGAGGATGAAGGCTCAGAGGCCATTCGGGAGCGAGTGGTGGCCTGGATTAAGGTCCTGAATAGGGAGAGAGACAAGCTCTACAAACTGAGAGCGGAGCTGAAGCGTTTGCGGAAGCAGCGTGAGGGCTTGCACAGCCAGGAACGTGGATCCATGGATTCAGAAATCCAACTGGTCAAGGTGCGGGTGGAACACCAGGAGAGCATTGTGTCCATGATGGAAGGCAGAGATGGGCCATTCAAGGAAAAATTTTGCAATGACAGAAGGTTTGCGAGGATGACAAAAATGGAGGTGGAGGAGGAGGAGACCCCCTGTTCTAACCCCCTGCCCCCTCAGGGTGAGGTAAGCAGCCCCATGCTTTCCCAGGACTCTGGAGGCATGCTGAGGGTAATCCAGGCAATGGAGGCTCCTATGCAGGAGGATCAGCTGGTTTTTCATGATGAGGACATTACTGATAATGTGCCTGACAAGGTAATGCTGGTCAAGCTCCATGTGGTGCATAAAACTGTTTTTGTGCCATTCAACACCATAACTGATGCTGACAATATGCCCAGTTATAATCAGGTTGCTAATCCTATGTGCAGCAATGCTGTACCTGCTGATGCTGCAGTGCAATTAACCACTTAAGCCCCGGACCATTTGGCTGCCTAAAGACTAGAGGACTTTTTACAATTTGGCACTGCGCTGCTTTAACTGGTAACTGTGCGGTCATGCAATGCTGTACCCAAAGGAAATTTGCGTGCTTTTGTTCACACAAATAGAACTTTCTTTTGCTGGTATTTGATTGCCTCTGCAGTTTTTATTTTTTGCGATATAAATGGAAAAAGACTGAAAATTTTGAAAAAAAATTATATTTTCTACCTTTTGTTATAAGAAAAATCCAATAAACTCAATTTTAGTCATACATTTAGGCCAAAATGTATTCAGCTACGTGTCTTTGGTAAAAAAAAAATGTCAATAAGTGTATATTTATTGGTTTGCGCAAAAGTTATAGTGTCTACAAACTAGGGTACATTTTCTAGAATTTACATAGCTTTTAGTTTGTGACTGCCTATCTAATTTCTTGAGGTGCTAAAATGGCAAGGCAGTACAATCCCCCCCCCGCAAATGACCCCATTTTGGAAAGCAGACACCCCAAGGAAATTGCTGAGAGGCACGTTGAGCCCATTGAATAATTAAATTTTTTGTCCCAAGTGATTGAATAATGACAAAAAAAAATTTTTTTTACAAAAAGTTGTCACTAAATGATATATTGCTCACACATGCCATGGTTATATGTGGAATTGCACCGCAAAATACATTTTTTGGCTTCTCCTGAGTACAGGGATACCGCATGTGTGGGACTTTTTGGGAGCCTAGCCACATACAGGGCCCTGAAAACCAAGCACCGCCTTCAGGATTTCTAAAGGGCGTAAATTTTTTATTTCACTCCTCACTACCTATCACAGTTTTGAAGGCCATAAAATGCCAAGATGGCGCAAACCCCCAAATGACCCCATTTTGGAAAGTAGACACCCCAAGCTATTTGCTGAGAGGCATGTTGAGTCCATGGAATATTTTATATTTTGCCACAAGTTGCGGGAAAATGACAAACTTTTTTTTTTTTTTTGCACAAAGTTGTCACTAATTGATATATTGCTCAAACATGCCATGGGCATATGTGGAATTACACCCCAAAATACATTCTGCTGCTTCTCCTGAGTAAAGGGATACCACATGTGTGAGACTTTTTAGGAGCCTGGCCGTGTACGGGGCCCCGAAATCCAAGCACCTCCTTCAGGATTTCTAAGGGCGTAAATTTTTGATTTCACTCCTCACTACCTATCGCAGTTTCAAAGGCCATAAAATGCCCAGATAGCACAAACCCTCCCCCCAAATGACCCCATTTTGGAAAGTAGACACCCCAAGCTATTGGCTGAGAGGCATGGTGAGTATTTTGCAGCTCTCATTTGTTTTTGAAAATGAAGAAAGAAAAGAAAAATGTTTTTCAAAAAGTGAGGTCTGCAAAATACTCACCATACCTCTCAACAAATAGCTTGGGGTGTCTACTTTCATTTGGGGGGTGGGGTTTGTGCCATCTGGGCATTCCATGGCCTCCGAAACTGTGATAGGCAGTGAGGCGTGAAATCAAAAATATACACCCTTAGAAAGCCTGAAGGCGGTGCTTGGTTTTCGGGGTCCCGTACGCGACTGGACTCACAAAAAATCTCACACATGTGGTATCCCCGTACTCAGGAGAAGCAACAAAATGTATTTTGGGGTGTAATTTCACATATGCCCGTGGCATATTTGAGCAGTATATCATTTAGTGACAACTTTGTGCAAAAAAAAACCATTGTCTTTTTCCCGCAACTTGTGTCAAAATATAAAATATTCCATGGACTCGACATGCCTCTCAGCAAATAGCTTGGGGTGTCTACTTTCCAAAATGGGGTCATTTGGGGGGGGGGTTTGAACTGTCCTGACATTTTATGCACTACATTTAGAAGCTTATGTCACACATCACCCACTCTTCTAACCACTTGAAGACAAAGCCCTATCTGACACTTTTTGTTTACATAAAAAAAAATTTTTTTTTTCAAGAAAATAACTTTGAACCCCCAAACATTATATATTTTTTAAAACAAAGGCCCTAGGGGGTGTGGCCGAGCATATGAGGAAGTAAGACGTTCCCTTCTGGAGCTCCCGCACACGCTGGACAGATCAAGGCTCTCAGCGCTTCCCAACACCCGGAATAAGGTCGGTTATGGGGAGGAGAGGTGGGGGAGACGGACACCATACCCCCGATCCACATCTTGAAGGGGATATTGACCGTTTTTTCACTCATTTGGGGCAGAATCGTTCTGACACCCCCCGTCCAAGATGGCGCCGGCCCGGACCTCAGGCACACATGCGGCCTCACAGGAAGCTATTTCACAACGCTCCACATCCCACATGAAGAGCAGACAGCGTGCCAGGTTCCCCCCTGATTCAGAGACAGGTTCGGTCCGCTCTGCTTTCATTCCCCAGACTCTCACAGGTCCTATGGTGGATGGGACATGGAGGCATACATCAAAGCACTCCCTACCAGGCATGACTTTGAGGCCTGTGTGCAGCGACTTGAGCGGTCATATAAACAAGAAATAACTGAACTGCGCAGGGATGTCACTAACAGACTGGAAGAAGTGGAACATAATATGGAGGAGACTGCGTCCACACTGCAAGCACATGAAACCATTTTACATGAGCACACTCTGCAGATCCAGCAATTGATGTACCATCAAGATGACCAGGAAAACAGGGCCAGACGTAACAATATACGCATATGTGGCCTCCCAGTATCTGTTGAAACCAAAGGCCTAGCCCCTGCAGTCATCGCCATGTTTAACAAGCTGCTCCAGAAAGACAAAGATGCCCCCCTGGAACTTGATCTTATCCACAGAGCTCTCGGCCCTAAGAATGCGAACCCAGAACACCCCAGGGATGTTATCTGCAGGGTGCACTTTTATGCGATTAAAGATGCCATCATGCAAGCTGCACGGGCTCAAAATGCCATATACTTCAATGGCACCCCTGTGTCTCTGCTTCCGGACGTCTCTAAACTGACCCTGGACATGCAATGCTCTCTGAAACCCCTCACTGGTGCACTCCAAGCAAAACAGATTAAGTACCGCTGGGGCTTTCCCTTTAACCTGTTTGCATCTCATGAAGGGAAGTCCGCTACATTTCGCACACTAGGTGATTTCCCCAAGTTCCTCGGGACTTTTGAACTGCCACAGATCTCCATCCCAGACTGGCCACTTCATGCAGCTACTCCTGGATTCAAAGTTTCTACAGGATGGCAGAAGCAAACAAAGAAGAACAAACAGTCCAAGTCGGACTTCTCCGAAGTGACAGAGGGATGAACCTTAGCATCTGTTACCTGACTGATCATAATTTTCTTCACAGGCCACAGACCGGTGAAGACGTCCCTGTCTATAATTTTGTTAGGACACTATGCTACTAACCCAAATTCTTACTCTCTCCATACAGGTTTTATGTTATTAGTTTATTTCTTTCCTGAACATGTCATTTAGTGTATAACTACCTGTTGTACGGGAGGCATTCCTCTTTATGATCATTGCTCCCTCTACATGTCTCATCCCTCCCCCATCCCTTGTTTTTTTTATATATCAAAAAATGTTAAGTTTTGATGCTGTGTAAGGAGCTCTGCATGCTGTTCAGGTCCTAGTGTATCTTTGGGAGACTTGCCCTCCTAGAGAATTATGCACAGTTGTTCATTACACACACAGCAGTGCGGGGCCCTGAGCCATTTTGTTCATGGTTGAAATTTTTTTGTTGTCGCCCGGCGTGTGCGGGCCCCTCTGTGCATTGACCGTGATCCCCTCACTTAGGGTCTTCAGCGCCCATAGCGGTCTTAGCTGATATGTTGTCTACAACGTTAATAGTGAGGCTGTTCCAGCCTTGGTTTCCTCTTCCTACTTCTGCTTTTCTTTTTTCATTGCTTTACGTACTTTCCTCCTCTCATCTCACCACTAGGTGTCTCTCCATTCCCCCCTTCATCCATTCTTTTGAGACAGCGAACCTCCCCTGCGTTCATTTTTATTTACCATATGAACCAGCATTCTCATGGCGGTACAAACCTCCTTGAAAGTCTCCTCATTGAATTGTAGGGTCCTTAATACCCCAGAGAAGAGAAGGCAAATACTATATCACTTTCATAAAATACGCACCCAAATCCTTCTTTTGCAGGAAACACACTTTAGATCAGACAAAATTCCACAGTTTCTCCATAAACAATACCCCACCTGGTTTCACAGTACCAACCCCTCAGCAAAATCTAAAGGGGTTTCCACAGCATTCCATGCATCATTCACCCCAGATGTTCTTGACACTTATATTGACCCACTGGGTAGATATGTTTTTATTAAACTGTCACACATGTCACACATATACTCTCCAAATCAGACCAACAGCAATTTGTCTCCTCGGTGATCTTCCGTCTGAAAAGATTCAGCACAACCAACATGATCCTGGGAGGGAACCTCAATGCCACCTTGATTCCTTGTCTTGACTCCTCAACTGGTAAGTCCTCAATCTCCCCGGCCTCCCTGACCAAAATGAGAGCACTTCTATCTGACTTATCCCTAGTAGACGTGTGGAGGATGCTACACCCTAACACTAAAGACTACACTTATTATTCCCCCTGCACATACTTCCTACAGTAGATTGGACTATCTCCTTATTTCCCAGTCTATATTAGACTACTCACCGTCCGCCTCTATTGGTCTCACCCTTTGGTCGGATCATGCCCCCATACACATGAGCTTGGGGAATATCCCCATACACAAACGGAGCTCCTCTTGGAGGCTGAACGATAATCTACCGGCTGACTCAATATGCACACAAGACATAGTACAGACCATTAAACACTTTGTGTCAGACCACGCTCAAGACACCACTAACCCGCTTACGAAATGGGAAGCGCTCAAATGTGTACTTACAAGATATTTGGAGGGCACACCCTAAAAGATGCATTAAAGATGGTGCAGCCATAAGACCATACAGTAGAAGAAAATATCACAGCGCACACATGCAAAAAAGACATTTACCTGCAGCAAGGCTAGTTTAAAAACACCTAAACATTTTCAAAACAACATTATCAAAAAACATGGGGATTTGGTCACACCATATTGCTATATGGTGCTAAGCCCACTTACTGCGACAAAGTACCCCATGATTAGTGGGTCCTACACTATCCATAGACTGGGAGATCCCGCATCTCTGAACCATAAGAGCAATACACTCTTCTAAATAGGAGAATCTTGAGGTCTCCACCCATGACACAAGTGGACACTAATGAGAGATATGTCTTTTTTGCATGTGTGCGCTGTAATATTTTCTTCAAATGTGTACTTATGGGCAAATTTATCCAACACGGGTCCCTACTGAAGCGAGCCTGCACGGCGAACACGACACGTCTTCTCACCACCATAGCCACTCTGGAAGAGTCGCATAAAAAGAACACTGACAATGCAGTTCTTTTAGACCCCACCAATGCTAGGAGGGACCTCTTGCTAATCTTTGCCGAGAAATCTTTGATAGCTCGTGATAAGGGACGATTTGCCAATTACTCATAGGCCAACAAATGTGGCAGACATTTAGCAAACACACTCCAACCCCGGCAGGCCCGACAATCCATTCCGTTTATAAACTCCCCCGTTAAAGGTAAAATAATGAACAACTCAGCAATAGCCACAGAATTCCGCCAATATTACTCCACCCTGTACAACCTCACCCCGCCACCTATGCCTACCTCGCAAGACCTGCCCTCATATATACAGGAGACGGCACTCCCACCCTTTCCAGTGTCTGACGCGGAGGATCTAGAGTCCCCCTTGTCCGAAATGGAACTCCAAACCACCATAAAGAACCTCAAAAATGGCAAGAGCCCTGGTCCAGACGGGTTTTCCACACGCTTTTATAAAACGTTTGCAACTCAACTTTCACCATTGTTAGCAAAAGCATTTAATTTGGTGAGAATATTGCCCCTTCTTCTACTTTACTCCAGGCCCAAATAGTAGTCATTCCTAAATCTGGTAAAGATCCCTCTCTCTGCCCCAACTACAGACCGATATCCCTTCTAAATATTGATCTAAAACTGTACACAAAGATCCTCGCAAATCGGCTCTCTCCTTTGCTACCGGAAACAATACATAAAGACCAGGTGGGCTTTGTTCCTGGTCGTGAAGCCAGGGTCAACACCACCAAGACCATACACCTAATAACATACGCTCAGCGCCATCATATACCAGCCTGCCTTCTCTCCTGTGATGCAGAAAAGGCCTTTGATAGGGTCAGCTGGTCTTTTCTCCAAGCCACTCTTTCCCAATTAGGACTAGGCCCGAAAATGCTGACACGCATAATGTCCCTGTACTCTACACCCCCTGCTACGGTTTTGGTGAACGGCATTCAACCAGAAAAAATTTACGATCACCAACGGCACCAGGCAGGGCTTCCCTCTCTCCCCACTCCTGTTCGCCCTGGTGATTGAACACTTGGCCCAAGCTATCAGAGCAAATACTAACATACACAGCATTCAGACCCCCTCATCCCATTGTAAAGTTTTCCTATATGCAGATGATCTGCTTCTATACATAACCCAACCCCATATTAGCATACCCTCTATACTTTCAGAGATAGATCGATTCGGCTGTTTCAGTAATTACAAACTAAACATTACTAAAACAGAAGCCCTGAACCTGTCTCTGACACAGTCTACTCTCTTCTCCCTTCAGACCAACTTTTCATTTCAATGGCGATCGAATTCTTTCTCATATTTAGGCATGGCCATACCAAAACAATCCTCAGACATATACCCTGAATTTCAGCCCACTGCTCAAAAGACTCCATTACCTCACCGAGGATCGGATGGACCTACCATTGTCCTGGGTAGGTCGCATGAACGCATTAAAAATGGACATACTCCCCAAGTTACTGTACTTATTTGAGGCCCTCCCTATCGCCCTTCCTTCAGCGTTTTTCCACACCCTTCGATCTGATAAGGTTGGAAATAATGGGTTAGAGTTCTACTTAAAATAGTTTTTTTTTTTTCTCTGCATAAATGTGTACGTGTCAGTATATGTTGTAAGACGTAGCTTAAGTCTTTCCAGATGTGTAAGACCAGCGTCATGTATGTTGAAATTATACTGCTTGTTACCTTATATGGAAATTTGCTGAAATATGCGATCCTGTAACCAGTCTATAAAAAGCCCCAATAAAGAGCCGACAGTGCAGTTGACAGTACGGGACCTTTAAGGCTCGGAGCTGATATACAGATACTCCTGATTCTGTGTCTTACTTCTTTAATAGAGCTAAATTTGGCAAAGCAATATAAAATAGAAGCAGTTAAGTTGAAAACTGCAACTAACATTTCTGGCGCCCGGAAGTAGGGACACACCGATGATACTTCAAGAGGTGGATGAATTGGACTGAAGGAACAAAAGGACAGGCATTCCGGGAACCACAGATTGAAAACCTGGCCAGGTAAGAAAAAGCTTTATTTTTCTTATATTCTGTGCTCCCCTGATTTGTGCCTATCCGTTCTGTCAGTTACGGTTCTCCTGGTTTTAAAATACCAGCCTCTGTAGTGGTGAGTCTAGAATTACTGCATATTTTGGTTTATATTGCTGGAATTATTTGTTGTTTGTTGTCTGTCTGTCTTGTTGAGAAAGTGAATGAGCCTTGCCAAGGTTGGTATGAATTGAAAGAATATCATCCCAATGAGCAACGGAATGCGCCTTTACCTCACATGATGAGCTTGGGGGTCTGACGCTTAAGTTTGATATTCAATTTAATTCATAAACCATAGACGGGTTGAAATTATAAGCCCTGTCTGCTCCATAAAGCAGGGATAAGAGTGTATGAGAGGGATCCCAGATACGGGGGGGGAATGAGGTCTCCATAAAGCCCGGAGATCTAGTCGGATACCTGGTCACTTAAAGGAATGCTTGTATATGTTGTAGCTGTCAGTCTGGTCATAATATTTGACAGTTGGCTAGCATATAAAGTAATTCGATTTCAGAAATCTCATCCTGGAGAGGTTTTTAGTATTCTGGCACCCTAGGAGGAAGGCAACGAGGAACTAGTGTAGCTTTTTTAGTATTTTGTATTGTACACTAAGTGTCCCACACGCTACCTAGGCACGGACTGTCAGAATGGGCCAGCAGAACACGAAACCCCGTCAGGGAATTGTGGCGCATTATACGGTGCCACAGATAATTAAAAACATCTATGGGAAAGATGAAGCGCGGGACTTAAAGGATGTCCTTCGTAAATTTAAGGTGAAAGGAGCAGCGGGTTTAGACCCGGATGTATGGAGTGAAATAAAAAGGGACAGACAAGGAGAGGTGTTAGAGAAGCAATGGATGCGTCAGGTTCAATGCTTAATTAAGGTCTCAAATAGAGCGAAAGAAGAGGGGTGGAAATATAATCCAGATTGTGATGGTTGGGATATGAAAGATAGAAGAACAAAAAATGTTGAAATTTTAAATAATCTTAGTTCAACCATCCCACCCCCATACACTGACATAGAGCAAAATTCGCATAAGCCAGGGTTATATCCTGTACTTGAGGGGAGAGGATGGGTTTGTCAGGTTTGTGGAACCCAGAATCCAGAATGGGCAATAGAATGTGTGCATTGTGGGGCACAAAAACCTCATTCAGAAACTGTAGCCCCCGTACGCACTGATACACGCATTGTACAGGTAAATAATCCAGAATTTGGACAAGTAGCCCATCCACACGCCCCACCTACTATTACTCGTAGGATGCAAATAAGGACTTGGAAGCCTTGGTCAGCAGACACCCTTATGGCATTAATACAGAGCGCCCCAGACCCGGTAGCAAAGCCAGCTGCTTTCTGTAGATTTGTGACACAGTTAATGAATACACATGAAGCAACCTGGCAGGATGGGGAGGATTTATGCAGACATAAAATGACTGTGACCCTGTTTAACCAGTTTATGACTGAAATAGGTCCGCACCGACCTGCTGACCGAGCTGACGGGGATGGCAATCTAGAGGCAGGACATGTCAGACACATAGACTCAAGGGCCCCTTTTATTGTTAGATTAGAAGCTTTCTGTCAGGCAAAACAACAGGAGAGGGGGTCAATATCACCCATGAAACAAATGCCAGGACAGACTGTATCGGAATTTTACTTATCTATGGAAAGTATGATGGCAGATGAGGGATTGGATTTGGCTCTGCCAGTCACAATCCGAGCCTTCAATAGACAGTTTATGGAAGGATTAAATCCACAGATAAGTGAAAGACTGAAAGCCTGCACACCAGAGTGGAGGGCAATTAGAGATAGAGGGTCGTTGTTACAGAAGGCACAAGGCATAGAGGCGGACTTAGCAGAAACCAAAGGGAGGAAACATCATGCAATCAATGCGATTGTGGGTCCCCAAGAGCAAGGTAGAGGTTCCTCTCGCAAACCCCTTACCTGTTACTACTGTAACAAGATTGGTCACATCAGATGCCACTGCAGGAAAAGAATAAGGGATGAAGGAGATGAAGGTGTTGATTCTCCAGTTAATCAGAGAAGAAACCAGCCCAGGGGCAACAACAATAATGGTGACATAAGGCGACAGGGAGATGATCCACGGGCATGACTCGCCCCGGTTTTAGAAAGATCCAAAACAAAGATGCTTAAGACCACTTTAACGGTTGGTAATAAGAAAATTTCTTGTTTAGTTGACACAGGAGCTTCACGCTCGTTACTTTCTGATTCTGAACTACTCCCTGAGCAAGAATCACCTGACACTATATTGATAACTGCATATGATGGCATTTTAGCCGACGCCCCGCTGACAAAACCTCTAATAGTTAAAATAGGGAACCACATGTTCCTTTCACGTTTTCTGGTATCTAGAGGGGCCCCCACTAATTTGCTAGGAGCTGACATTTTGCAGAAAATAGGAGCTAACATTACCTATCACCCAGATGGTACTGTCACCTTAGCTATAGGGGATAATCAAGAACACATGGAGATGTGTAACCTGATACAATACCTGGAGGAGGAATCGGAACTGTCCGGTCCATCTTCTCCAGATTTGGATCAGATCTTGTCATCCCTTCCGGAAGAACTATGGGAGAAACATCCAGCTGATGTTGGACTTTTGCCCATACCTCCGGTTACCCTACAGCTGATTCCAGGAGCAGTGCTTCCCCAACAAAAACAGTATCCACTCAGTGCACCCCAAGAGGCGGCCATAGAAATGCAGGTCCAATCCTTGTTAAAAAGTGGAGCTCTAAAAGAGGTAAAATCACCGGCGAATACTCCTTTGTATCCGGTTAAAAAGAAAACAGTAGCCAGAATGGTCCAAGACCTCAGAGCAGTTAACAAAATACTAGCCCCGATGACACCTTTAGTACCCAATCCACATACGTTACTGTCACAAATACCATCAACCAGTATGTACTTTACGGTTATAGATTTGGCCAACGCTTTCTTTTCCGTCCCGCTTGCGGAAGAATGCCAACCGTGGTTCGCATTTTCCCTCAAAAATCGACAACTAACCTGGACACGCCTACCTGAGGGTATGGCGCATTCACCTACCTTGTATTCGCAAGCATTGCAAACGGTGTTGGGAGAATGGGTACCACCAGATTCCTGTGTGTTGTTACAATATGTGGATGATTTATTGTTATGCTGCCCGGACAAGGAAACTTGTTTGGCTACCACCCTTAATTTGTTGCAATTTTTGGCAGAAAAAGGTTGCAAGGTTAATAAGAAAAAGTTGCAAGTGTGTCAGAAAAAAGTTATCTTTTTGGGACATTGTATATCACAGGGTACAAGACATCTCACTGAGGAGAGGGTTCAAGTGATAAAGGGAATGTTACCCCCACCGGAATTTCAAACAATTGCGTATGTTTTTAGGTATTGTGTCATATTGTAGACAATGGATACCACACGCTAGCGCTTTGATGCAGCCATTATACGATTGTTTGAAAATTGTACCGTATATGCTTACAGAAGTAGCTTATGAGTCGTTTGTCACTTTGAAAAGGTTATTGATTTCTGCCCCGGCTATTGGTATTCCAGATTACACCAAGACATTTCATTTGTACATTGCTGAAATCACTGGACACGCCACAGGTGTTTTGACACAGGCACATGTAAAACAAAGACCCGTTGCTTACTTTTCAGCAGCATTAGATCCAGTGTCCAGAGGTTCACCGTCCTGTGTACGGGCGGTAGCAGCGGTGTCGATAATCCTAGATAAGTCATCAGAGATTGTTCTAGACAATCCAGTTGTAGTGCACACTACACATGACATACATGCAATCTTGTCTCAAGTACAGCCCAAACACATTTCAATGGCTAGGCAATTGAGGTTACAGTGTACTTTACTCTTACCTCCAAATGTCACTTTTCAGCGCTGTACAACCTTAAATTTGGCCACCTTTTTGCCTCTTCAGTCACCAGATTTGGCAAGGGGGAATAATAGTGCTAATAAGGAAGGAGATGAGGAAACTGACACCCTTCTGTTTAAAGAGATAGATGAGCACGATTGTTTTCAGCTCATGGAACAGGAGACAATGGGATTCCCACATGTTACAGATACACCAATCTTAAATGCTGAGCACACTTTGTACATAGATGGTAGTAGGTTTGCTGATGACAAGGGTAAATATCACACAGGGTATGCTGTAGTGACTGATACACAGGTGATTGAAGCACAGCCCTTACCAGCCCACATGTCAGCACAAGAAGCAGAATTAAAAGCTTTAGAGCAAGCCCTAGAATACTTAAGAGGACGAGAAGGGAATATTTACACTGACTCTGCCTATGCTTATGGTGTAGCGCATGATTATGGCCACATATGGAGGGCTAGAGGTTATCTGACAGCAGCAGGTACACCTGTAAAACATGGAGAAGGGATTAAGAGAGTCCTGAACAATCTTCAAAAGGTTAAACGAGTGGCCATTATGAAGATAGCGGCACACACGAGCGCAAAAACAATTGAGGCAAAAGGAAATGCATTTGCAGATTTGACTGCAAAACAGGCAGCTCTAGGGGAAGGAAGCCCTGAGACCTTAGCAGCGGTAGAGGTGAGTATCCCAGAACCAACATGGCAGCAGCTGAGTAAATTACAGGAGCAAGCAGGGGAGAGCGAGAAAGATAAGTGGGTCAGGATGGGAGCAGCACCAGACCTTGACAATGTATGGAGGGAAGGAGGCAAAGTATGCCTACCTGCCTCTCTGTACCCAGCAATGGCAGCGGCAGTTCACCTACCCACACACGTCAGTTCCAATTCCATGTATAGGATTGTGAACCAAGGATGGCTCGCCCCTGGATTCAGTAGTACTGCAAGAAACTACTGTGCAGCCTGCCAAATCTGTCTCCTGAATAACCCAGGACAGAGAGTAAAAACCCCACGAAAACACCAGGTTCGGGCCCAATACCCCTTCCAGAGACTGCAAATTGACTACATACAAATGCCTAAGAGTGGCCCCTTTGAATTTGTCCTCGTGTGTATCGATTTATTCTCAGGTTGGCCCGAAAGCTATCCAGTAAAATCAGCCACAGCAAAAGCCACAGCCAAGAAACTGATCACTGAGTTAATACCTAGGTTTGGTCTTCCTGAAACCATAGAATCAGATAGGGGGACACACTTTACAGGAGAAATCATGCAGAATGTGATGACCATGTTAGGGGTTCAACAAAGTTTCCACACCCCTTATCATCCACAGAGTTCAGGATCAGTGGAAAGAGTAAATGGGACAATAAAGTTGAAAATACAAAAAGCTATGCAAGAGTTAAACAAGCCATGGCCAGAATGCCTGTCTTTGGCTTTGTTCTCTATAAGATACACTCCAACAGGGAAAACAGGATTGTCCCCATATGAAATACTTTTTGGGAATGCACCTAGATTAGGTCTATACTTTCCACAGAGTATGCAATTGCAATGTGATAGTTTGACTGCATATGTGATACAATTACAACAACGTCTAACTAAGATCCACAAAAGTGTGTATTCTTCTCTTCCAGACCCTAACTCAATAGCAGGTACACATACACTGCTACCAGGAGATTATGTATATGTTAAGAAACACACCAGAAAGACATTGGAACCTAGATTTGAAGGTCCTTATCAAGTGCTTTTGACCACAGCCACTTCAGTGAAATTGGAAGGAAAAGCAGCCTGGATCCACGCATCACACTGCAAAAAGAGTCTTGAACCGAGAGAAACAGAATGAAGATCCTTCTAACTATGATAATAGTGCTTGAATGTTTTCAAATGTTTGTTTATACATGGACTCCGGGTATCAATGTAACAGTTCATGAAAATAGTACTGATCTTAGATGGGTAAATCAGGATAAGAGTATAACACAATATCCTTACTACGAATGGTATAAGGTAGGAAATTTCACGGTGTCAGGACAGGAGGGTCCTTTTTATATGATGCAGAATATGGAATCACCAGTAGTGTGGATAAAAGCTAAATCACAAGCACAAGTAAACATAACTTTCCATTGGAGGGACAATTTAACATGGCCCTTTAATAACACACCGCATAAATGTCATAAGTTAGGTCCATCTGAAAAATGGAGAGAAGTAAAAGACCAATTACTACAGTTACTTAGAACTCCGAATTCAAAAGAATACGAGATAGCACAGAAGGGAAAAGGTCCTAGACCAGCAAAGGGAAGTGGGCAATTCAATCTAATAGGTCCTCTTAGTACCAATCAATCTGCAACTTATATTTGTACAGCATGGTATTTTGTACCAGCAAGGAAATGGGAAAACACAACAGGAGGATACATACAATGGCAACATTATGGTTTCAATATAAAGATAGAGGACGCTCTACCCACCATCTTCGAATCCTCTGTATTAAATCCTATTCCTAGATCTTGCATAAATGTTTCGGTATCACAACAGAAAACAAAAATCAAATTTAATGTAACTTTTCCCCAGCTACCAGAATGTAGGTATCGCCGAGAATGGTATGATACAGTTCTGGGAGCTGCAGGAACTGGAATGGGAATAATGAATGGGATACAGATGGAAATGATACAAAATAAGTGGAACCGTGCAGGAAGTCACATAGCTGATAGTTTAATAATCACAAGCAAATGGTTACCTACAACATTTGAAACACAAATTAGCCAGGTACAATTAACTAAATATCTCAATATTATGGTTAATCACACAGCACTAGCCAGTCTGGAGTTGTGGAAAGAAAATCAGGAGTTCATAAACATTACTCAATGTGCTTTTTCTACACTATCTTATCACATTCAAATTAATAGAGCTCGAGATGAGCTACGATTAGGGAATTATCGCACTTGGATGAACTATTTCAAGGGTTTAAATTTAGAAAGTACATGGTTTGAAGTACCAGGAAAAGAAGTTGAATGTGAGGAAAGATGGTGTGCTGGAAGGTTTGATGTATACAAAGTGGAGGAGGTTCAGGTAATGTGTAAGTTAATAGTGATGCCACTCCTGATAGGAAAGGATCTACCTGAATTTTGGTATCCTGAGATTTATGGACACTATGTAGATACACAAAACATGACTCATGATCTAAGTTTATGTGCTAAAACTAATAAGGGAATAGTCTGTGGAAGAAGTTCTCCAGTCTATGAACCTTGCTTATTGAAACATCAATCTAACATATGTAAGTTTCAGAGATTACCAGTAGGTGTAGGAAACAGATTTATGGAGATAGGACTACAACATATTTGTCACAAATGATCAGGAAACTATGGAAAGTTTAAATAAAACGGCCCCTTTTTCAGGATGCGTAAAGAATGTTAAAATGCTTAAATGGCAAAATGACACTTTCCTTTTTGAACCAGATGCACATAGAATATTTACCGTATTTATCGGCGTATAACACGCACTTTTTTCCCCTTAAAATCAGGGGAAAGTCGTGGGTGCGTGTTATACGCCGATCCCCGCTATCGCTGTGTGAATGTCGGCGATCGCCGCCAACATTTACATAGCGAGTAGTTTCAAATATGGCGCCGCGGACTTCGGAAGGACTCGGCGGTGCTGAACGAGCGCCGCCGAAATCACAGAGCCGAGATACACATAGTCGGGTGTATTCGGCTCTTTCCGGCGCCGCTCACTGTCACGCCCAGTCCCGCCATTGGACCTGTGTTATGTCCATCATAGGGCGGGACTGGGCGGGACTGTGAGCGGCGCCGGAAAGAGCCGAGAACCCTCGGCTATGTGTATCTCGGCGGCGTTCGTTCACTTCCGCCAGCGCCGAGTCTCTCCGAACTCCGCGGCGCCATATTTAAAACTACTTCTATGTGTATGGCGGCGGTGGCGGCAGCGGCAGGAGGCATGAACACTAGGCTGCACTGGGGACAAGGCTGCAGGGACAAGGCTGCACTGGGGACAAGGCTGCATTGATACGGCTGCACTGGGGACAAGGCTGCATTGATAAGGCTGCACTGGGGACAAGGCTGCATTGATAAGGCTGCACTGGGGACAAGGCTGCATTGATAAGGCTGCACTGGGGACAAGGCTGCATTAATAAGGCTGCACTGGGGACAAGGCTGCATTGACAAGGCTGCACTGGGGACAAGGCTGCACTGACAAGGCTGCACTGGGGCAAGGCTGCACTGACACTGAAAAGGCTGCAATGACACTGAAAAGGCTGCAGATGAACACTGATGAGGCTGCATTGATGGGCATTTTAATGTAAGTTTCTTTTCCTTAAACTTCCCTCCTAAAAGTTTTTTTCCTTAAAATTCTCTCCTAAACTTGGGGTGCGTGTTATACGCCGGCGCGTGTTATACGCCGATAAATACGGTAATCTAGAATGGACGGTAGATAATCTTACTGATACTACTCCTTTTATAATATCATTAGAGCCCTTACGGCAAATCTTAAATGAGTCCGAAATACTTAGAAAACACATAGAGACACAAGAACATACCCTTCAAAATAATGTAATATCTGCGGTTATAGATAAAGGGAAATTAATACATTTATCCTCACAAATAAGAGATGAAACAACACATCATTGGTATGATGTATTTGCTGGATGGTCACCCACTGCTACGGCAATTTTTAATTGGATGCTCAATCCGATACTTATTCTAATTTTAGTTTTTGTACTGCTTACCGTGATAAACTGTTGCTTATATAGGAAGATTAAGGCACGAACAGATAGAATGGAAAGAGAAAGGTATTAGGAACTCTAATGACAAAAAGGGTAACTTGACATCACCCCTTTTCTATTCTCTTTGCTTATAAGATGCAGGTATGGATTTGAGGGATGAGGGTAAATAAAGAAGACTTATCCTCCTCTGACAACCCGCGGTCAGGGATAGCACTCTTTGAAGTATCGGCTGTTCACTTGTTTGCAAGGACCCAGAATCGTGGAGGGGATGATGTCTGTCACAGACCTAGCCAGAACAGAGGCTGTTGGAGAGGACTGTATGCAAGCCTGTTGCCCACCGATTATGGGCCCTGGATTTTCAAGGGAACAATACTCTTTGTGAGGTGAATGAGAAATCCAGTCTGAACTGTATTAATCGGACTCAGTCGTGTATATATTGTATGGGGACTCCTTACTGTAGATTTGTGTCCCTGAAGAGGGAGGGGGGATTCCTCCAGCAGCCCCCTGCTGATAAGACTGATTCATTCTGTTGGGACACATCCTGTGAGGAGATGCTGGTGTTATCAACCTGTGTTTATGTTAATTGAGAGAGCTGATCACATTAGCCACCAGCCCTGGCTAGGAGACGAATGGTCTAGGCTGAGGAGGGGGGAGATTGTTTGTATTGTTAATTGTAATTAGCTCCAGCTATTGTGTTTATATTAATGTGTGAAGCTCGGTGCCCACAAGACTGTCATCTGGTCTGGGTACATTTTGTAGTAAATTAGCTCATGTTAATTAGGTTAGCTTTGAGTCATCCCTGCTGTATAAAGGTCTGTGAGATCTCAAAATAAAAGTAGTTCTGATGTACTCCAAGACTGGTGTTGTCTAGTTCTTGGGGTTCCTATGGCCAGATCCATTGGACTCGTGTTCCAGAACTTAGGAAGTGGTATATGACGGAAGCACTCAAGCGGAGTGTGGGGCGTTCCGTGACATTGGTGGCAAGCAGCGGGAAAGCTTCCTGAAGTCTGAAGTCTGGGACATCCAAACCTCCAACTGGATCCAAGATCAGCATAGCAGACTTCAGTCACCCCAGCGGAGATATGGACCTGGCATCAGAATTCCCGGGGCTGCTGCGGATCATCCTTTCAACGTACACCAGGACTGTGTCTGAGGATGAATACCTGGAGCTCAGGCAGCTGATTCGGGTGGAGCTCTGGATTGCAGCCCTCCGTCTCGCTGGTATAAAACAGGGCAAGTGCTTTCCAACCCAAGAGCAACGGGCCAGTGACCAACGGGCATTGCGGATGGCATTCCTGGGAGAGCAGCCCCAGGAGCAATGGGTGACTGAGTTGGACAGGTTGGTCCAGCAGGAGATAGAGCTGGACAATTGTTATCGGGCTCTGCAATGGCACGCAGAGGAGGGATATTTAGGGGAGACAACAGAATGCTCTCCGGAGGGATATGACTTTGGCGGCCCTGGATTGCTGTGGGAGAACCTTACAGATCTTTTTATGTTTGGCGATGAGGGGGAACCTGACCTTGAGGACATGAGAGACTATAGAGAGTCTATGCTCTGTCTTGCAGGGGTCTCAGAGCTCAAACCTGATCTGGACCATTTGCTAAGGAAGGAACAGCATCTGGAAAGGGCATACAGGAAACTGCTAGAACAAGTTCAGCAGCATGCCAGAGAATCGGCAGTGGAAAATCCGGAGATTGCCGTCCCCAAACCTGAAGTGCTGACAACAGGGCAGAGCTCTGCTAACCTCTGTCCAGAAATGATAACATCTTCTGGGTTCCATGGACAGGAGATGGTGAACCTCTATTCCCAGACATCAGTTGCAGAGACATGGGATTTGATAGACTTTTCTGCTGAGGAAGAACAACCTGATGAGCCTCCAGCAGAAGAGCTGCTATCAGGGCCAAAGTTCACTGTGTTCTGCCCAGCACCAACAGTGGCTTCGGCCTTCCTGAGAGAAGAGGTAGTCGGCCTTTCTCCCACAACACTGACAGGGACATGTGATTTTCTGCCAGCAGCATCTATGGAGTTAAAACAAACTTCTCCAGCTGAAGATCTGGTAACTGAACAGAGGGTCCAAGACCTCTGTCCCACACTTTTACCACTTCCAGAGACTGGGGATTTAATAGACATTTCTGTAGAGGAGGAACCACCTAGCAAACCCCCAGCAGAAGTGCTGGCAACCGGACAGAGGGTCCAAGACCTCTGCCCCACACCTGCAGCAATTGTGGAGGCTCAGGGTGAGAAGATGGCAATCACTTCCCAGCAGCAGATACAGGGGGAGAAGGGAGAGGAGGTGTGTGTTGTCCCTCCCCAACAGTTGGCCAGGGTGGAGGAAGTGGGCTTTCCTCCCCAGCAAAGATCCGTGTACCTGGGAGACAGTACCATCGACATGTCGTCCCAGCAGCCAGATGAGGGAATGGAAAAGGAAGCAGCCGGCTCACCTCCCCAATGGCAGCTACACAGTTTGGGAGTGGAGGAAGCCAGCCTCCTGCCCCAACAGTTAGCCGGAGCAGAGGATGCAGAGTCCCCAGCAGAAGTGCTGGCAACAGGGCAGAGTGCTACCAACCTCTGCCCAGCACCAGCAACAACAACAGAGTTCCAGGGAGGCGGGGCAGTCGGCCTCCCTCTCCAACAGTTAGCCGGAACAGATGGTGTGGGGTTTCCAGCAGAAGGGCTGGCAACAGGGCCAAGGACTGCTGGACTCTGCCCTCAACTAACAGAGGATGGATTTCCTGTGAAGGTGGATGGGACTTCAGTCTCCACCTGTATACCCCAGGGATGGTGGGCAGTCGGCCCCGATCCCCAAAAGCATGACAGAGTGAGCCCAGACACCCTGTCCTCTCTCCAGCGGCAGAAAGGATTCCAGGGAGAAGAGCCAGTCCAGGCCTCTCCCCAGCGGCAGATATGTTCTCTGAGAGAGGTAGAGGTTGGCTGGGTGAGTGATACTCTGTTTGGAATAATTTATTTGGGGTACGGTGTGGGTACAGGCAGTAGAGGACTGGAGCTGTTTACTAACTTCGGAGTCAACCCGTCTGGGGTCTCCTCCTGTGTTAGTCTCTTGCCGAAAGGGGAGAAATGTCACAGACCTAGCCAGAACAGAGGCTGTTGGAGAGGACTGTATGCAAGCCTGTTGCCCACCGATTTTGGGCCCTGGATTTTCAAGGGAACAATACTCTTTGTGAGGTGAATGAGAAATCCAGTCTGAACTGTATTAATCGGACTCAGTCGTGTATATATTGTATGGGGACTCCTTACTGTAGATTTGTGTCCCTGAAGAGGGAGGGGGGATTCCTCCAGCAGCCCCCTGCTGATAAGACTGATTCATTCTGTTGGGACACATCCTGTGAGGAGATGCTGGTGTTATCAACCTGTGTTTATGTTAATTGAGAGAGCTGATCACATTAGCCACCAGCCCTGGCTAGGAGACAAATGGTCTAGGCTGAGGAGGGGGGAGATTGTTTGTATTGTTAATTGTAATTAGCTCCAGCTATTGTGTTTATATTAATGTGTGAAGCTCGGTGCCCACAAGACTGTCATCTGGTCTGGGTACATTTTGTAGTAAATTAGCTCATGTTAATTAGGTTAGCTTTGAGTCATCCCTGCTGTATAAAGGTCTGTGAGATCTCAAAATAAAAGTAGTTCTGATGTACTCCAAGACTGGTGTTGTCTAGTTCTTGGGGTTCCTATGGCCAGATCCATTGGACTCGTGTTCCAGAACTTAGGAAGTGGTATATGACGGAAGCACTCAAGCGGAGTGTGGGGCGTTCCGTGATAATGTCAAAGGGGGAAATTGATAAGGTTGGAAATAATGGGTTAGAGTTCTACTTAAAATAGTTTTTTTTTTTTTTCTCTGCATAAATGTGTACGTGTCAGTATATGTTGTAAGACGTAGCTTAAGTCTTTCCAGATGTGTAAGACCAGCGTCATGTATGTTGAAATTATACTGCTTGTTACCTTATATGGAAATTTGCTGAAATATGCGATCCTGTAACCAGTCTATAAAAAGCCCCAATAAAGAACCGACAGTGCAGTTGACAGTACGGGACCTTTAAGGCTCGGAGCTGATATACAGATACTCCTGATTCTGTGTCTTACTTCTTTAATAGAGCTAAATTTGGCAAAGCAATATAAACTAGAAGCAGTTAAGTTGAAAACTGCACCTAACAGATCTATGGCTATTTGATTTGTATGGAGGGGGAACCACCCGAGGCTGAAACATAAACTTTTGTGCTCTCATATCACTAAAAGCGGGCTAGGCCTACCTGATTTTGAGCTTTATCATACATCGGCAATTGTCTCCCGTATCCTCGAGTGGTTTCCCCACCCTGTGATCAAAGCCTCCACATCAGTGAAACAAGACCTGTCTACACTTGACCTACGAGCGCTTCTTTGGGGCTATGATCAGACTCAGAAATCACTTTCAACATTGTCCCCTCTCACTAGAGATGCTTTGGCAATCTGGTACCATAGAAAGGACAGCTACTCGTTATAGGGACCTTTTTAGCTACTCAAACAGACACTACTTACAAGGTGACATGGCTCACTCATAGACACCTGACTTCTTATTGTAAGAAGCTCCACGAATCTAAACAGATCCACAGACCCCTGACCGGGTTTGAACAACTATGCATACTCTCTGATACTCCCCGTCACACCTTATCACTGACATACAGTATAAACTGATCCTAGAACGCACTCATGGAGCCCTACCTAAATATACTAAAAATTGGTCAGCGTAGATCGGGAAAGAGATAACTGAGGAAGAGTGGAATAGAGCCTTTCAATTCACTCACAAGACATCCATCTCAAGCTACACGCAAGAAAAGAACTACAAACTGATGTTGAGGTGGTATCGGGTGCCAACCACCCCCAGGATCATGTTTCTGTCGAACACCGACACGTGCTGGAGATGTAACTCAATGAAGGGTACATACATCCATATCTGGAGGGAATGTGATGTGCTCCTCCCATTTTGGACACAAATCTTCCAGATCTACACAGAAATTTACGATAAGCCACTCACGCCCTCACCCTCCATCACCCTTCTTTCCATACTACCCGGTACCGTCAAATCACAAAAAAATAACCTCTTGAAATTCTTTCTCAGTGCAGGACGGCAACTAATACCCAGGCACTGGAAAACCACGACACCCCCTTTCCCTTATAGAGTGGGTAGGTGAAGTAAACAATATTATGCTCATGGAGGAGATGCAAGCCAAGGCATTAGATAAACAAGCAAAGTTCTTTTTCGTCTGGAGTATATGGAGGCATTACTCTACTTCAGATAAACTCAAGCAGAGACTCTTGGGGAATAATACCACCTAAGAGATGAAACTGTCCCACTCGTGTGTCCATACACCGGGTCTATAGAACACACCTCGGACTGAGGTTCGCTGTCTCTCTCACCCCCCTCCTCCCCTCCCCCACTCTTGCTTACACCCCTACAACTTCTCCCTTCCTCACCCTTATTCTCTCCTGTCCTGTTATTTCCAACTTCTTTTTATTTGCCTCCTCCAACCACCCTGAGTTGCAATGCAATTCATAAGTTTTCCCTTCCCTAACTATGGTTTTTTTTTTATTCTCCACTTCTTAGGAGATGTGGAATGTTGTCACTGAGATGTGTCTGACAATCATTGTTGTTCTAGTTTAATTACTCAGTTTCCCTGGGCTTCTGGGAGCAGCAGGATCCCAAAGGGACTTCCAGACCCAGGGAAAAATAGCACTCACATACAAATCAGACATATGTTTACCAGGCTACCTTACGGATTGATTTCAAGTTACCTTTGCACAAGTACTGGATTGCACTATATTTGTTATTTGTATGACTCAAATTTGTAGACCAGGAGGCCTGATGTCAGGCAACTGGCAATGTTTTTACCTTTTCCCTGTTTCTGTTTAAATACATGTTAAAACAATAAAACTTATTGAACCATAAAACAAAGGCCCTACAGATTAAAATGGTGGGTGTTTCATTTTTTTTTCGCACAGTATTTGCGCAGTGATTTTTCAAACGCTTTTTTTTTTAATAAACACACTTTTTAAAATTTTAATACACTAAAACACACTATATTGCCCAAATGTTTGATGTAATAAAAAATATGATCTTAAGCCGAGTACATGGATACCAAACACGACATGCTTTAAAATTGCGCACAAACGTGCAGCGGCGACAAACTACATACATTTTTAAAAGCCTTTACAGGTTACCACTTTGGATTTACAGAGGAGGTCTACTGCTAAAATTACTGCCCTCGATCTGACCTTCGCAGTGATACCTCACATGCATGGTGCAATTGCTGTTTACATTTGACGCCAGACCAATGCTTGCGTTCGCTTTTGAGCGAGAGCACGGGGGGACAGGGGAGCTTTTTTTTCTTTTTTTTTTTTTTTTAATTATTTATTTTGCTTTTTTATATTATTTTTAAACTGTTCCTTTCATTTTTTTAAATCATTTTTATTGTTATCGGAATGTAAATATCCCCCATGATAGCAATAGGTAGTGACAGGTACTCTTTTTTGAAAAAATTGGGGTCTATTAGACCCGAGATCTCTCCTCTGCCCTCAAAGCATCGGACCACACCAAAATCGGTTTGATAAAATGCTTTCCCAATTTCCCAATGGCGCTGTTTACATCCGGCGAAATCTAAGTCATGAAATGCTTGTAGCTTCCGGATTCTTAGGCCATAGAGATGATTGGAGCTGTTCTGGTCTCTGATCAGCTCTATGGTCAGCTGGCAGAACTATCGGCTGCATTCTCAGGTTCCCTGTTGGGACAGGAGAGCCAGAGAAAACCATGGACGGTGGGGGGGGGGGGACATTCCCTCCCTCTGCTTGTAAAAGCAGTCTAGAGGCTAATTAGCCACTAGGACTGCTTTTACATGAAAGCTGACCGCTGGCTGAAAAGAATGATACCAAGATGATACCTAAACCCGCAGGCATCATTCTGGTATAACCACTCAAAGTCCAGCAACATACCAGTATGTTGCTGATCCTTGTTGGGCATATATTGTAATCTTTTTTTTCATGCAGCCTGTGGGCTGAATGAAATAAAGAGATTGATCAGTGGGTATGCCCACCATTGGAATACCTCCCTTCATCCACCCACTTCTAATGATGGGCATACGTGCACCATTTTTTAACTGTGGTGGTGAAATCACCTCCTACAGCGCTGGAGTCACGGCTTTATGTATCGTGGAAGCAAACGCTGTTGCTGTCAAGATAAATAAATCCGCGCTGCAACTGAATGGCGTACCTGCTAAGCAAATGATGGTTAACAATAAAACAAAGTAACATTACAGTATAACAGTAAGACATACCATACCTGCAAAGCAAATACAAAAAAAATTTGTAAAAAATAAAACATTTTTTAACGCAATCTGTGCCTAAAATATATATATTCCGAAGCATGGGGGCATCCGCCCCAAAAGTTAGGAGCAAATCACTCCTCCACCCCTGCTGCCCCCATGCTTGGGCATATATGCTAATTTTTTTAACTGTGGTGGTGAAATCACCTCCTACAGCGCTGGAGTCACGGCTTAATGTATCGTGGGAGCAAACGCTGTTGCTGTCAAGATAAATAAATCCGCGCTGCAGCTAAATGGCGAACCTGAAAACAAAAAAATGGTTAACAATAAAACAGAGTAAACAGTAAAGTATAAAAAATGACATACCTGAAAAGCAAACATGATAAAACATAATAACAATAAAACATTGCAGAATAGAATACAGTAAAAAAGAGCAGAACAATAGAGAGAGAGAGAAAACAATAAAACGACAACTATTTTTGTTTTTTTTAACTTATATATTTTTTACATTTTTGTTTTACACTTTTTTTTTGTAACTGTAACGGTTGTAGTGGTTGTAACTGTAAAGCCCCATACACACGATAGGACTTTGTACAAACTTTTCCTTGGATTTTTGTACAAAGAGAGTTGGCCAGAAGTTTGTCATGACCACGCCCCCTTATGACCTCACAGTCCCAGCATGCCCTGGGACTGTGATGTAATGGGGGGCGGGGTCAACGCCTATATAAGTCATAGCAGAGCGCACAGACAGCATTACAGCTGGAGAGAGCATCGTGTCAACATCTCTGGAAGAGAAGAGGGAAGAAGACGATCCAGATGTCCGGGCTCCTCCGCTAGCAAAAGAGCGGCAAAAGAGCAGAAGATAGCAGAGGAGCCCGGCAGAAGGAAGAAGGCACCGGAGAAGAACCAGAGAGCGCGGAGACGACACCGGTGAGAGGGAGAAGAGGCCTGAGAGACCCCCGAAGTCGGCAGAAGACCCCCGAAGTCGGAAGAAGACCCCCCGAAGTCAGAAGAAGACACCGGAGCTGCCTAATAAATTAATTTTAAAACCTGTGTAGTGTGTTTTATTTATTGACACTTTTTTCCCTAGGTAAATGGGTAGGGGTACGCTGTACCCCATACTCATTCACATAGGCAGGGGTGCCGAGATTTGGGGGCCCCCTTATTAAGGGGGGCTCCCAGATTCTGATAAGCCCCCCTCCCACAGACCCCGATGACCAACGGCCAGGGTTGTCGGGAAGAGGCCCTTGTCCTCATCAACATGGGGACAAGGTGCTTTGGAGGAGGGGGGGCCGCAGGGCGCCTCCCTCCCCCAAAGCACCCACCCCCCATGTTGAGGGCATGCGGTCTGGTATGGCTCAGGAGGGGGGGCGCCTTTCCTGACCGGCAGGGCTGCGTGCTCGGATAAGGGTCTGGTATGGATTTGGGGGGGGACCCGCACGCCGTTTTTTAGGCGAAGGGGGTTCCCCTTAAAATCCATACCAGACCTAAGGGCCTGGTATGCCCCAAGAGGGGAATTCCCTCTCACACTGGCCGAAATAGGAAAATGTGTTTTTCCTATTGCAGCCAGCGCGAGATGTACAGTACCCTGTCGCCGAGAACCAGTGTGATGGGTTCGCGCTGGAAACATTCTCGCGGCCATGTACTGTAGTTTGTACAAAAGTCCGATGCTTTTGTGTACACACAATCAGACTTTGCTCTATCGGACTTTTGTTGCCGGAAAGTTTGTCCATTCACACAGCCAACAAAAGTCCGATGTAAACAGAAAAAGTTTGTCCGATGGAGCGTACACACGGTCGGATGTTGCTCCAAAACAGCTAATTTGCATGTTTGTTGTCAAAAAGTCAGATCGTGTGTACGGCCTTAACGGTTCCAGGTTCGGGTCTCTCAAAATGCGATGGCATCTTGGAGGACCCTGTGAAAGTGTATCCTAGTCTGTGCAGTGCTATACCCTACGCTAAAACTCCACTAGTGTATGGTATCGTTCAAAACATTCACCAATGCAAAGACCAGGATTGTCAGGACAGGATGGACAGTAATAGCGGGTGTCATGGTGGGGCACAGCATAATGTTGGGGGGGGGGGGGTCGGGGCCTAGGGACGCCATTGGCAGGGCTAGTTTAAAACACCTAGACAATCTAAAAAATATTATCAAAAAATATGGGGATTTGGTCACACCATATTGCTATATGGTGCTAAGCCCACTTACTGCGACAAAGTACCCCATAATTAGTGGGTCCTACACTATCCATGGATTGGGAGATCCTGCTTCTCTGAACCATGAGAGCAAACACTCTTCTATATGGGAGAACTTTGAGATCTCCACCCATGACACAAGTGGACACTAATGAGAGGCACTTAATGAAAGAGTGGGGTGCTCCGCACCCAAAGGGATTTGGTCAGAATCCATACAATAAACAAACAAGATATTTGGGGGGCACACCCTAAAAGATGCATTAAAGCTGGTGCAGCCATAAAACCATACAGCAGAGCAAAATATTACAGCACACACATGCAAAAAAGACATTTACCTCCAGCAGAGCTAGTTTAACCACTTGACAACTGGGCACTTAAACCCCCTTCCTAACCAGACCAATTTTCAGCTTTTGGTGCTCTCACATTTTGAATGACAATTACTCAGTCATGCAACACTGTACCCATATGAAATTTTCGTCCTTTTTTTCACACAAATAGAGCTTTCTTTTGGTGGTATTTGATCACCTCTGGGTTTTTTATTTTCTGTGCTATAAATGAAAAAAGACCGAAAATTTTGTAAAAAAATGCATTTTTCTTCATTTGTATTATAAAATTTTGCAAATAAGTAATTTTTCTTCATAAATTTGGGCCAAAATTTATACTGCTACATATCTTTGGTAAAAATAACCCAAATTAGTGGATATTATTTAGTCTGTGTGAAAGTTATAGAGTCTACAAGCTATGGTGCCAATCACTGAAAATTGATCACATCTGATCACACCTGATGTACTGAGGCCTATCTCATTTCTTGAGTCCCTAACAAGCCAGGAAAGTACAAATACCCACAAAATGACCCCTTTTTGGAAAGTAGACATTCCAAGGTATTTAGTAAGAGGCATGGTGAGTTTTTTGAAGTTGTTATTTTTTCCCACAATTCTTTGCAAAATGAAGATTTTTTTTATTTTTATTTTTTTTCACACCAAATTGTCATCACAACAGGTTATTTCTCTCACATGGCATGTACATTACACAAATGACACCGCAAAATATATTCTGCTACTCCTCCTGAGTATGGGGATACCACATGTGTGAGACTTTTACACAACCTGGCCACATAAAGAGGCGCAACATTGAAGTAGCACATTCAGGCGTTCTAGGAGCATAAATTACACATCTAATCTCTCAACCACCTATTACACTTTTGAAGGCCCTGGAGCACCAGGACAATGGAAACGCCCACAAAGTGACCCCATTTTGGAAAGCAAACACTCCAACGTATAATCTATGAGGCATAATGAGTCTTTTGAATGGTTCATTTTTTTCCAGAAGTTTGTGGAAAATGTGGAAAAAAAATTAAAACGCATTTTTTTTTACACAAAGTTGTCCATTTCTAAGATATTTCTGACACATAGCATGTACATAGCAAAAATGACACCCCAAAATATATTCTGCTACTCTTTCCGAGTATGGCGATACCACATGTGTGAGACTTTTACACAACCTGGCCACATACAGAGGCACAACATTGAAGTAGCACATTCAGGCGTTCTAGGAGCATAAATTACACATCTAATCTCTCAACCACCTATTACACTTTTGAAGGCCCTGGAGCACCAGGACAATGGAAACGCCCACAAAGTGACCCCATTTTGGAAAGCAAACACCCCAACGTATAATCTATGAGGCATAATGAGTCTTTTGAATGGTTCATTTTTTTCCAGAAGTTTTTGGAAAATGTGGAAAAAAAATGAAAACGCATTTTTTTTACACAAAGTTGTCCATTTCTAAGATATTTCCGACACATAGCATGTACATAGCAAAAATGACACCCCAAAATATATTCTGCTACTCCTTCCGAGTATGGCGATACCACATGTGTGAGACTTTTACACAACCTGGCCACATACAGAGGCGCAACATTGAAGTAGCACATTCAGGCGTTCTAGGAGCATAAATTACACATCTAATCTCTCAACCACCTATTACATTTTTGAAGGCCCTGGAGCACCAGGACAATGGAAAGGCCCACAAAGTGACCCCATTTTGGAAAGAAAACACCCCAACGTATAATCTATGAGGCATAATGAGTCTTTTGAATGGTTCATTTTTTTCCAGAAGCACATTCAGGCGTTCTAGGAGCATAAATTACACATCTAATTTCCTTACAATCTATCACATTTTTGAAGGCCCTTCATATTTCTAACACATAGCATGAACATACCAAGAATTACACCCTAAAATACATTCTGCTGAGCAAAGGGTAAACAAAAGATTACCTGTAGTTTTAGTAGTGCAGTTGTCCACAGGAGGAGAGCCCTGATCCAGGCAGCAGGCAGGGACGTGGTCATCCACAGTGAATGGAATTGTGCAGGCAGCGGGCAGGAATATTGTCCATAGCACAGGCAGGGATAATGTCCTTGTACAGTCCAGGGTCAGTGCACGTAGAGACATTGCCAGCAGTGCCAAAATATTGGTCCTGGTAGTAAGCAGGAACATGGTCCAAGTAGCAGACCAGGAAAGAATGGGGACAGGGGTAGAGGCTTCTCCCACCCAAATCTCTTTGAAGCCTCCGAGTCTCCAGACCCTAAATCTGGGAATGAGAAAACTAAAAAGTTAGATTTCTTCATCCAGAAAAACATTTCTGGAGCCCCTCACATATGTGAGACCCCTGTGTTCCCACTAGCATAGCAGGGTAAATAATCAGTCCAAGAGGCAGGCAAAAAACGTGGTCAAACAGTCCAGGGTCAGTTCCAGAGCAGGCAGAGGTAGGTACAAATCAGTGTTAGGCATAAGCTTGGTCGTATAACAGGCCAGGGTCAGTTCCGGAGAAGGCAGAGGTATGTTTATCGTTAGGCAGAAGCTTGGTTGTATAACAGGCCAGGGTCAGTTCCGGAGAAGGCAGAGGTAGGTACAGTTTTAGTGTTAGGCAGAAGCTTGGTCGTATAACAGGCCAGGGTCGATTCCGGAGAAGGCTGAGGTAAATCAGGTTCAGTGCAGTGGCATAAGGGGTGTGGAGGAAAATTACAGGAAATGAGAATTACGTTTACCATACTTCCCTAATATTGTAGAGAAGTATGGTAACGGCGGAAACATTCACTTATACAGAGGCCTGGTTGGGAAGGACAATCGGGACAATAATACGTGGTGTCTCTTCTAATTCCTCTTCTGGAGCACACCCGGCATTTTTTCTGACGTCTGTGGCCTGTTTCACTGGGGGGGATTTTGTCAGGAAAGTGGCGTTCGTGGAGTCTGCTCACGGAATCAGAGCGAATATTTTCTGGTGGGCTTTCAGGGTACAAAAGGGAGGAGATTACTTGTTCCTGGTATTGCAGATAGGATACGGGGGTCTCAGTATATTCTTGGTAAATTACGTAAGTGTTGTACATGGCCAAACTGAAAAAATAAATGGACACTTTTTTATACCAGTGACGGGATTTTCTTGTGGGAAGATAGGGTTCAATCATCTGATCGTTGAAGTCCACTCCCCCCATAAATAAATTGTAATCATAAATACAAGCAGGTTTCTGGACTGGGCCGTTTCTTCTTGGGACTTCCACGTAGGTGTCATTGTGGATTGTCGTCAGCATGTGGACGTTTCGTCTGTCCCTCCACTTGACAGCCAATAGCTCCTGGTTCCGCAAAGCCACCGTATCCCCTCGGCGTAGCCTTTCATTGACCAATTTTTGCGGGAAGCCTTTTCTATTGGTTCTTACAGTACCACATTTTGGGGTGTCCCTCCGGTGAAGATTGCGGAAGAGGGGCAAGCTAGTATAAAAATTATCCACATAAAGGTGGTACCCCTTTCCAAGCAGTGGATAAACGAGCTCCCAGACAACTTTGCCGCTGGTTCCAATATATTCTGGACATTCAGGGGGATGCAGTTGGGTGTCCTTCCCTTCGTACACCCGGAAAGCGTAAATGTACCCCGTGGCTCGGTCGCAAAGTTTATACATTTTAACCCCATATTGGGCCCTTTTGCTGGGGATAAACTGTTTGATGCCAAGCCTGCCAATATGAGTACATTTCGTTTTTTTTGTGAGACCCATTGTAAAAGTTAGGCCTAAGAAAATTTTAATTTAATTCTGCTATGGTAAGCTCTCTCCACTCAAAGGGACGGGCATAACTAGAGCCAGGGTTGCTTACGATGTACTGCTGTGCGTAAAGGTTGCACTGGGCCACAATGGATGATAGAAAGTCTTCGTTGAAAATCAAATAAAAAAAATTGAGCATGACAAAATTATCGGTGTTCACCTGGACACATGGCTGGGCGGTAAAAGGGGGGATATTTGCTGCTCCGGAATTAGGGGGAAGCCACAGGGGGTTTTGAAGGGCATAGGGTAGGCTGGCATGGCCTCTATCCCTTTGGGGCTGAGATGACACCCTACTGGTGCCTGGCCTTTGTTGCAGTGGCTCTTCGCTTGAGGTGGACGGCACTGCGCTTGAGGTGGACGGCACTTCGCTGGAGGTGGACGGCACTGCGCTGGAGGTGGACGGCCTGCCCTGGAGGTGGACGGCGCTGCCCTGGAGGTGGACGGCACTGCCCTGGAGGTGGACGGCACTGCTCTCGAGGTGGTAGTAGGCTGCTGCTCCACGCCAGAATGCCTTCTTTTCACGGGCACACGTTCCTCTTCTGATTCTGTATCGGACCCGCTGCTTGTCACGGGTTCATAGGCCGAATCCGAATCGGACAGAGACTCAGAGAGCTCCCCGCTGCTCTCATCGGTCATGCTGAGACGCTGGTAGGCCTCCTCGGCCGTAAATAATTGTTTTGCCATACTGGTAGCTGGTGAGGTTGATGTGGCGCAGATGAGCACTGATGGGCACAGGTGGCACTGGTGTGGCTCTGGCTGCACTGGTGTGGCTCTGGCTGCACTGGTGTGGCTCTGGTGGGCACAGAGGTGGCTCTGGTGGGCACAGAGGTGGCTCTGATGGGCACAGGTGGCTCTGATGGGCACAGGTGGCACTGGTGTGGCTCTGGTTGCACTGGTGTGGCTCTGGCTGCACTGGTGTGGCTCTGGTGGGCACAGAGGTGGCTCTGGTGGCACTGGTGGGCACAGGCGGCACTGGTGGGCACAGGCGGCACTGGTGGGCACAGGCGGCACTGATGTGGCACTGGCGGCACTGATGTGGCACAGGCGGCACTGATGTGGCACAGGCGGCACTGATGGGCACTGGCGGCACTGATGGGCACAGGCGGCACTGATGGGCACAGGTGGTACTGGTTGGGCACAGGTGGCACTGGTTGGGCACAGGTGGCACTGGTGTGCACTGTAGTGGCACTGGTGTGGCTCTGGTTGCACTGGTGTGCACTGTAGTGGCACAGAGGTGGCACTGGTGGGCTCAGGCGGCACTGGTGGGCACAGGCGGCACTGGTGGGCACAGGCGGCACTGGTGGGCACTGGCGACACTGATGTGGTACTGCAGTGGCACTGATGGGCACAGGTGGCACTGATGGGCACAGGTGGCACTGATGGGCACAGGTGGCACTGGTGTGGCACTGGTGTGCACTGGTGTGGCTCTGGTGGCACAGAGGTGGCACAGAGGTGGCACAGAGGGTACAGATGGCACAGATGTGGCACAGGTGGCACAGATGTGGCACAGATGGCACTTGTGGCACAGATGACACTGTTGTGGCACTGTTGGGGCACTGTTGTGGCACTGTTGGGGCACTGTTGTGGCACTGCTGGGCACTGGTAATAAAAAAAACTCACTGTTCGGCACTGTGAAGCTCTCCTCTCCTCTCACGCTGCATCGGTGTGAGGAGAGGAGAGCGATGAACTTGTGCTGACCCTGCAGCACAGCCTTTGTTGACATTTGTGATCGCTCCGTCATTGGACGGAGCGATCACATGGTAAAGGGCCGCTGTCATTGGCCCTTTACCGCGATCCGTGTTGCATCGGGTCCCGTGGACCCGGCGAACACGGATGTTCCCGTGTGCGCGCCCGGGGGGGCGCGCGGGACCGTTTCTCCGGGAGGACGTCATAGTACTCCCAGAGTTATCCTCCCAGAGTTATCCAACCGCCCTGCAGCCATCATTCGGCTATGGGCCGGTTGGTAAGTGGTTAAAACACCTAGACAATCTAAAAAATATTAGCAAAAAATATGGGGATTTGGTCACACCATATTGCATACAGCGCACACATGCAAAAAAGACATTTACCTCCAGCAGAGCTAGTTTAAAACACCTAGACAATCTAAAAAATATTAGCAAAAAATATGGGGATTTGGTCACACCATATTGCTATATGGTGCTAGTTAGTGCTAGTTAGTTAGTGTCCACTTGTGTCATGGGTGGAGACCTCAAAGTTCTCTCATATAGAAGAGTGTTTGCTCTTATGGTTCAGAGAAGCAGGATCTCCCAATCCATGGATAGTGTAGGACCCACTAATTATGGGGTACTTTGTCGCAGTAAGTGGGCTTAGATTGTCTAGGTGTTTTAAACTAGCCCTGCTGGAGGTAAATGTCTTTTTTGCATGTGTGCGCAGTAATATTTTGCTCTGCTGTATGGTCTTATGGCTGCACCAGCTTTAATGCATCTTTTAGGGTGTGCCCCCCAAATATCTTGTTTGTTTATTGCATGGATTCTGACCAAATCCCTTTGGGTGCGGAGCACCCCACTCTTTCATTAAGTGCCTCTCATTTGTGCTTGCCACCTCGCCAGTTTGAACAGCACTTATGGGACTCGCCACGTCACCACGTGTTACTGCAGTGCTGGTTTGACTACGACCAGGGTGTACTAGGCTGCTGGTGCTTCCCAGTTCACCAGAAGGATGAGCGGCACTAGTACTTCTCTGCTCCTTACGAGAGCCCTGCGGTTCTTGCACCTCAACAACAGCAGAAGAAGATCGGGGTCTGGTACGCCTGACCTTGGCAGGGACCACAACTCTGTTGTCAGAGCTATCTGTCATGGAGCCGCTGTCATCTACAGGATCGTATTCTGAGCCTGAATCTGACAGATGAGTGACTTCCTCTTCACTATCTGTCATGCTCAGAAACATGTAGGCCTCTTCACTTGTGTACCTTTGATTTGCCATTTTGGGCTCTAAATTTACTGATACACTAGTGAGACTCACAGGTAAAAAAAACTGTATCAAACGCTACCAAAAAAACTGTTAGCAATCGCAGGGATCAGGCCTGACTCTGCGAACACTGCAGTTATGTGTTTAGTGTTTTGTAAGTGACAGTGATCGATCGATACTGCACTTGGGTGGGCTGGGCTGGGCGGAGGGGCAAAATGCAGGTGCTAGCAGGTATCTGGGCTGATCCCACTAACACTGCATTTTTGGGAACCCTAAACTGCTGGGGACGCTAGTATAGATCTGATCAGTAGGGATGAGCTTCGTGTTCGAGTCGAACCCATGTTCGACTCGAACACTGTCTGTTTGCCGAATTGCGAACGATATGGGCCGTTCGCGCCAAATTCGTGTGGCGCGTCACGGCCCATAATTCACTGCGGCATCGCAGCGCATTGCTGGCTGATGATTGGCCAAGCATGCACTGTGACCGCATGCTTGGCCAATCACAGCGCCGTCTGAACAGAGAGCCGTAATTGGCCAAAGCCAATGAGGCTTTGGCCAATTATGGCTCAGGGGATTTAGTACACGCCCCACACTATATAAGGCCGCCTGCACGGCGGCCCTGTGTAGTGTGTGTTCCGGCGTTCATAGATAGAGAGAGAGAGAGAGACAGACCGTGTCATTTGATTTGAGTTAGATAGATTAGGCAGAACAGTCAGTCAGTTAGCTGCACTTACAGTGTATTGTGTATATATATGCATCCCAGGTGTTGCATATATATATATATATATATATATATATATATATATATATATACACTGTATTCAGTTTAGCTAGATCCGTTCCTGTTATCTTCTTACTGACAGGCAGGCTTGTCTTGTTACAGTATTTACAGCTACCTGAAGAAAATTGCTGGTGTTCTTTTGATCCTATTAGTACCACAGTCAGGCAGCTAGACTATTTACAGTTAGTGCAGTGCGTCCTGCTCACAGTGTTCAGCTAAAACTACAAGTTAGTGCAGTGCGTCCTGCTCACAGTGTTCAGCTAAAACTACAAGTTAGTGTGGTGCCTCCACCTCACAGTGTTCAGCTAAACCTACAAGTTAGTGTGGTGCGTCCTGCTCACAGTGTTCAGCTAAAACTACAAGTTAGTGCAGTGCGTCCTGCTCACAGTGTTCAGCTAAAACTACAAGTTAGTGCAGTGCGTCCTGCTCACAGTGTTCAGCTAAAACTACAAGTTAGTGTGGTGCGTCCACCTCACAGTGTTCAGCTAAACCTAAAAGTTAGTGTGGTGCGTCCTGCTCACAGTGTTCAGCTAAAAGTACAAGTTAATGCGGTGCGTCCACCTCACAGTGTTCAGCTAAACCTAGAAGTTAGTGCGGTGCGTCCTGCTCACAGTGTTCAGCTAAAACTACAAGTTAGTGCTGTGCGTCCTGCTCACAGTGTTCAGCTAAACCTACAAGTTAGTGTAGTGAGACCTCTGCACAGTGTTCATCTAAAGCTACAAGTTAGTGTGGTGCGTCCACCTCACAGTGTTCAGCTAAACCTACAAGTTAGAGCGGTGCATCCTGCTCACAGTGTTCAGCTAAAACTACAAGTTAGTGCAGTGCGTCCTGCTCACAGTGTTCAGCTAAAACTACAAGTTAGTGTGGTGCGTCCACCTCACAGTGTTCAGCTAAACCTACAAGTTAGTGCGGTGCGTCCTGCTCACAGTGTTCAGCTAAAAGTACAAGTTAATGCGGTGCGTCCACCTCACAGTGTTCAGCTAAACCTAGAAGTTAGTGCGGTGCGTCCTGCTCACAGTGTTCAGCTAAAACTACAAGTTAGTGCTGTGCGTCCTGCTCACAGTGTTCAGCTAAACCTACAAGTTAGTGTAGTGAGACCTCTGCACAGTGTTCATCTAAAGCTACAAGTTAGTGCAGTGCGTCCTGCTCACAGTGTTCAGCTAGATCCGTTCCTGTTATCTTCTTACTGACAGGCAGGCTTGTCTTGTTACAGTATTTACAGCTACCTGAAAAAAATTGCTGGTGTTCTTTTGATCCTATTAGTACCACAGTCAGGCAGCTAGACTATTTACAGTTAGTGCAGTGCGTCCTGCTCACAGTGTTCAGCTAAAACTACAAGTTAGTGGGGTGCGTCCTGCTCACAGTGTTCAGCTAAACCTACAAGTTAGTGCGGTGCGTCCTGCTCACAGTGTTCAGCTAAAACTACAAGTTAGTGCTGTGCGTCCTGCTCACAGTGTTCAGCTAAAACTACAAGTTAGTGTGGTGCGTCCACCTCACAGTTGTCAGCTAAAACTACAAGTTAGTGCGGTGCATCCACCTCACAGTGTTCAGCTAAACCTACAAGTTAGTGCGGTGCGTCCTGCTCACAGTGTTCAGCTAAAACTACAAGTTAGTGTGGTGCGTCCTCCTCACAGTGTTCAGCTAAACCTACAAGTTAGTGGGGTGCGTCCTGCTCACAGTGTTCAGCTAAACCTACAAGTTAGTGTGGTGCGTCCACCTCACAATGTTCAGCTAAACCTACAAGTTAGTGCGGTGCATCCTGCTCACAGTGTTCAGCTAAACCTACAAGTTAGTGTGGTGCGTCCACCTCACAGTGTTCAGCTAAACCTACAAGTTAGTGCGGTGCATCCTGCTCACCGTGTTCAGCTAAAACTACAAGTTAGTGTGGTGCGTCCACCTCACAGTGTTCAGCTAAACCTACAAGTTAGCGCGGTGCGTCCTGCTCACAGTGTTCAGCTAAAACTACAAGTTAGTGCGGTGCGTCCACCTCACAGTGTTCAGCTAAACCTAGAAGTTAGTGCGGTGCGTCCTGCTCACAGTGTTCAGCTAAACCTACAAGTTAGTGTAGTGAGACCTCTGCACAGTGTTCATCTAAAGCTACAAGTTAGTGCAGTGCATCCTGCTCACAGTGTTCAGCTAAAACTACAAGTTAGTGTGGTGCGTCCACCTCACAGTGTTCAGCTAAACCTACAAGTTAGTGCGGTGCGTCCTGCTCACAGTGTTCAGCTAAAACTACAAGTTAGTGCAGTGCGTCCTGCTCACAGTGTTCAGCTAAAATTACAAGTTAGTGTGGTGCGTCCACCTCACAGTGTTCAGCTAAACCTACAAGTTAGTGCGGTGCGTCCTGCTCACGGTGTTCAGCTAAGAGTACAAGTTAGTGCGATGCGTCCACCTCACAGTATTCAGCTAAACCTAGAAGTTAGTGCAGTGCGTCCTGCTCACAGTGTTCAGCTAAATCTACAAGTTAGTGCTGTGCGTCCTGCTCACAGTGTTCAGCTAAACCTACAAGTTAGTGTAGTGAGACCTCTGCACAGTGTTCATCTAAAGCTACAAGTTAGTGCAGTGCGTCCTGCTCACAGTGTTCAGCTAGATCCGTTCCTGTTATCTTCTTACTGACAGGCAGGCTTGTCTTGTTACAGTATTTACAGCTACCTGAAGAAAATTGCTGGTGTTCTTTTGATCCTATTAGTACCACAGTCAGGCAGCTAGACTATTTACAGTTAGTGCAGTGCGTCCTGCTCACAGTGTTCAGCTAAAACTACAAGTTAGTGGGGTGCGTCCTGCTCACAGTGTTCAGCTAAACCTACAAGTTAGTGGGGTGCGTCCACCTCACAGTGTTCAGCTAAACCTACAAGTTAGTGCGGTGCATCCTGCTCACAGTGTTCAGCTAAAACTACAAGTTAGTGATGTGTGTCCTGCTCACAGTGTTCAGCTAAAACTACAAGTTAGTGTGGTGCGTCCACCTCACAGTGTTCAGCTAAAACTACAAGTTAGTGCGGTGCGTCCACCTCACAGTGTTCAGCTAAACTTACAAGTTAGTGCAGTGCGTCCTGCTCACAGTGTTCAGCTAAAACTACAAGTTAGTGTGGTGCGTCCTCCTCACAGTGTCCAGCTAAACCTACAAGTTATTTTTTTGCGAGCTCTGCACAGTGTTCAGCTAAAGCTACCTGTAGAAGGTTGGTGGTGTTCCCATACTACAGGCAGGCAGTTGATTTTGCTAGCTGCAGTATCAGTATATATATATATATATATATATATATATATATATATATATATATATATATATATATCCCAGCTTAGTGCAGCTACAGGCCATTAGTATGTCTGGAAGGCCAAGAAGGAGAGGCAGACAGTCACAAGCCAATAAGAGAGGGCAAGCAGGCTCTGTGTCTAGTGCTGGTCGTGGAGACGGTGCATCCTCATCAGCACGTGGCCATGGGACACGCTTGGCCTTTTTTTCGGCAGCTGGCCATGTTGAGCTGCAACATGCGGAAGACTTGGTCGAGTGGATGACCAAGCCGTCCTCATCCTTCTCATCCTCTCTCACCCATGCCCAGGGTACTTTGTCTGGCAAAGCAGCGGCCTCTTCCCTTGGCTCAATGTCATCAGTGACTCCTTCCCTAGCCCCACCATGTCCTCCTGAGGAGTCCCTCGAGCTGTTTGACCACAGTGTTGGGTACATGCTCCAGGAGGATGCCCAGCGCTTGGAAGGCTCTGATGATGATACTGAGCTCGATGAAGGCAGTAACGTGAGCACGGACAGAGGGGGTGCCCAAGAAGGACAGCAATCTGGCAGTCATGCTCCCCCTGCTGCAGCATACTGCCAGGTTTGCTCCAGTGATGAGGAGGGAGGGGATGATGAGGTCACTGACTCAACGTGGGTGCCTGATAGGAGAGAGGAGGAGGAGGCGGCACATCACCAATGGGGCAGGATGCCCTCCAGGGGCTGGCCTAAGGGCAGCACCTTGACTGCATCACACCCCAAAGCTCCACATGTGCAGGGCGCTGCAGTCTCTGCGCGTTATTCAAAAAGTTCTTTGGTGTGGGCCTTTTTTGAGACGAGTGCATCAGATCGCACCGCTGCTATTTGCAACATATGTCTCAAGCGTATCTCGCGTGGCAAAAACATCTCCCGCTTGGGTACCACATGCTTGACCAGACATATGTTGACCTGCCATGCAGTTCGTTGGCAAGCGTATCTAAAAGACCCACACCAAAGAACAACCTCTCCTTGCTCCCCAACAGCTGAGATCTCCAACCCCACTATACCTTCAGTCCTCTCTGAGACCTGCACTGAGAGGAATAAAGGTGTAGGTTTAGGTGTGTCACAGCCAAGTACTTGTGGGCAATCTGCTTTTGGTACACCGACGTCAGATTGTACCAGGCAAATTTCCCTGCCCCAGTTGCTGCACCGCCAAAAGAAGTTTGCTCCCAGCCATCCACATGCCCAGCGGTTGAATGCTAGCTTGGCAAAATTGCTAGCACTTCAACTGCTGCCTTTTCAGTTGGTAGACTCTGCCCCCTTCCGTGAGTTTGTGGAATGTGCGGTTCCTCAGTGGCAGGTACCCAAACGCCACGTTTTCTCACAAAAGGCGATTCCGGCTCTCTACCGGCATGTGGAAGGCAATGTCCGTGCCTCGCTGGACAGGGCGGTCAGCGGTAAGGTGCATATTACTGCTGACTCATGGTCCAGCAGGCATGGACAGGGACGTTACCTAAGTTTCACGGTGCATTGGGTGACTCTGCTGGCAGCTGGGAAGGATGCAGGACAAGGTGCAGTAGTGTTGGAGGTTGTTCCGCCACCACATCTCCAAAATGCTAATGATTGTGACACACCTCTCTCCTCCACCCCCTCCTCTTCTTCTTCCTCCATGGCCTCTTCCTGTGCTTTGTCCTCGGAACCAGCGGTGCTCCGTAGCCGTTCAAGGGGCTACGCAAGTACGCAGGCCAAAAGATGCCATGCGATACTTGAGCTGGTGTGCTTGGGGGACAGGAGCCACACTGGGGCAGAGGTTCTGTCAGCTCTGCAGGGGCAGGTTCAGAGGTGGTTGACGCCACGCCAACTTAAGGCAGGAATGGTGGTTTGCGAGAATGGCACCAACCTCCTCTCTGCCCTCCGACAGGGACAAATGACCATGTGCCCTGTTTGGCTCGCGTCCTTAACTTGGTGGTGCAGCGGTTCTTGGGCAGGTACCCGGGCTTACAGGATGTCCTGAGGCAGGCCAGGAAAGTCTGTGTGCATTTCCACCGGTCATATAATGCCAGTGCTCGGCTAACGGACCTCCAAAAGGAGTTTAACCTGCCCAAGAACCGCCTAATCTATGACATGCCCACAGGTGGAACTCAACGTTGGCCATGCTGCAGCGGCTGCACACGCAGCAGAGGGCCATCAATGAGTACCTGTGCAACTATGGCACCAGGACAGGGTCAGGGGAGCTTGGTTTTTTTCCCCAGGCCAGTGGGCCATGATCAGGGATGCATGCACTGTCCTGTCACCATTTGAGGAGGCCACGAGGATGGTGAGCAGTGACAGTGCATGCATCAGTGACACTGTCCCCCTTGTCCACCTGTTGGAGCACAAGCTGCGTGGAATAATGGACAGGGCACTTGAGGCAGAACAGAGGCAGGAAGAGGAGGACTTCCTTAGCTCTCAAGGCCCCCTTTATCCAGACAGTGTTCCTGCATGCCCGCCGATCACACAGGAAGAGGAGGAGGAGGAGGAGGAAGATTGTGTCAGTATGGAGGTGGTGCCTGGCACTCAGCATCAGCAGCAGCCTTTAAGGGATCAGTCCCAAGAAACACATGGACTTGTACGTGGCTGGGAGGAGGTGGCTGCGGACCATGTCGTCCTTAGTGACCCAGAGGACTCCGGACCGTATGCCTCAGCAAACCTACGCTGCATATCCTCCCTGATCCTGCAAAGCCTGCGTAAGGATCCTCGTATTCGTGGTATCAAGGAGAAGGACCAATACTGGTTGGCAACCCTCCTTGATCCACGTTACAAGAGTAAGGTTGCGGACCTTATCTTGCCATCGCAGAGGGAGCAGAGGATGAAACATCTTCGGGAAGCCTTGCAGAAAGGTCTGTGCAACGCGTTCCCAGAGACTGGGAGGTTACAAACTCCTGTTTCTGGACAACGTGTTGCTGAGGCTTCGGTCAGTCAAAGAAGGAGCGGTGGAGAAGGTGGCCATCTGACCGATGCGTTCAGACAATTTTTTGGTCCGCAGCCCCAAGGTATGATCGGTTACAGCAACCATCGCCAGCGTCTGTTTTACATGGTGCAGGAATACCTAGGGGCAAGATCTGACTTGGACACCTTTCCCACCGAAAATCCTCTGGGTTACTGGGTCTTGAGGATGGATCACTGGCCAGAGCTTGCACAGTATGCAATTGAGCTACTGGCCTGTCCTGCATCCAGCGTTCTTTCGGAAAGCACATTCAGTGCTGCTGGAGGCTTTGTAACCGATCACAGGGTGCGTCTGTCCACCGACTCGGTCGATCGACTGACCGTCATAAAAATGACTCAGTCTTGGATCACCACCAGCTACCAAGCACCTGATGCTGATGTAACCGAATAATTTTTTTTGAAATCTCAGATCCCTTCAAAGACTGCCTATGCTGATGCTGAGTGGCTATCCCTGAGTAATTATCCTCTTCCTCCTCAATCATCACGCTGATAGCTTGTAAGAACATTTTTGGTTCTGGGCGCCACCACCAGTGCCTAAGGCCCAATTTTTCAGCCCCTGTTTAACAGGGGCGTGTAATTACAATTTTTGATGCAATACTTTGCAGCAGGGCTCATTTCTGCATTCCAACTAGAGTATCTGTGAGAGGTTGCAGTGTTGTGGCACCAGCACCAGTGCCTAAGGCCCAATTTTTCAGCCCCTGTTTAACAGGGGCCTGTAATTACAATTTTTGATGCAATACTTTGCAGCAGGGCTCATTTCTGCGTTTCAACTAGAGTATTTGTGAGGGGTTGCAGTGTTGTGGCACCAGCACCAGTGCCTAAGGCCTAATTTTTCAGCCCCTGTTCAACAGGGGCATGTAATTACAATTCTTGATCTAATATTTCACAGCAGGGCCCATTTCTGCACCCACCAAGAGTGAGTGAGGACTTACAGTGTTGTGGCACCAGCACCACCACCACCAAAGGCCCAATTTTTCTGCCCTTGTTCAACAGGGGCATGTAATTACAATTCTTGATCTAATATTTCACAGCAGGGCCCATTTCTGCACCCACCAAGAGCGAGTGAGGACTTACAGTGTTGTGGCACCACCACCACCAAAGGCCCAATTTTTCTGCCCTTGTTCAACAGGGGCATGTAATTACAATTCTTGATCTAATATTTCACAGCAGGGCCCATTTCTGCACCCACCAAGAGCGAGTGAGGACTTACAGTGTTGTGGCACCAGCACCACCACCACCACCAAAGGCCCAATTTTTCTGTCCTTGTTCAACAGGGACATGTAATTACAATTCTTGATCTAATATTTCACAGCAGGGCCCTGTGAGGGCTTACAGTGTTGTGGCCACAACAACACCTAAGGCCCAAATTTCTGCTGAGTATATAGGGCAGGCCCCTACTTTCAGACATCTAACTTACAAACGACTCCTACGTGCAAACGGAAGGAGACAACAGGAAGTGAGATGAAATCTACCCCTAGGAAGGGAAATTCTCTCCTGTAAGAGTTAATATGGGAAAAACATTTCTCCTTTCCACTGATGCTTTCCAATCCTTGTTCCACAAAAAACCATACATTTTCAAAAAACATTTGTCATTGGGACAAAAAGTGAGGTGAAATCTTCTGAAGAGGAGGAAAGACAGCAAAACAAATGTCACAGGGGTGATAACCCTTCCCTATGTTTTCCAAAAAGCTTAAAAAAGATTTTTTGGCTGGAGCTAAACACGTTAAAAATGTACCCGTTAAAAATTACAAACAGATTCTACTTAACAACAAACCTACAGTCCCTGTCTTGTTTGCACCGCCTGTATACTGCTGTTCAGAGTATATAGGGCCTGGTGGCCCCACACCTTTCCTTATTTTAATTTGGGTGCGGGGTTCCCCTTAATATCCATACAAGACCCAAAGGGCCTGGTAATGGACTGGGGGGTACCCATGCAGTTTGTCTCACTGATTTTCATCCATATTGCCAGGACCCGACATTACATTAAACCCGCAAGCAGTTTTAAATGAGATTTTTTCCTTTAAAAATGACATTTTGTGCAGGGACTGTTCTAAACACGGGAAACACGCGCCACTTTACAGGCATACTATAGACACACCCCAGGTACGATATATTTAAAGGAATATTTCACTTTTTTTTTTTTTTACTTTAAGCATCATTAAAATCACTGCTCCCGAAAAAACGGCCGTTTTTAAAAGTTTTTTTTGCATTGATACATGTCCCCTGGGGTAGGACCCGGGTCCCCAAACCCTTTTTTAGGACACTACCATGCAAATTAGCCTTTAAAATGAGCACTTTTGATTTTGAACGTTCGAGTCCCATAGACGTCAATGGGGTTCTAACGTTCGCAGTCGGGGGTGTTCGGCTCATCCCTACTGATCAGATATCGATCAGTTCAGACACTATACCACTAAGGGAGATGTATGCTGCGTGCGTGGGTGTTAGAGGTACTGGCACTAATCTGACACTGCCTGGGGCAACGCAGACCCTATCTGACCCTAAACCTGCCGGGCGATCAGGGGGTTAAACCTTTATTGGGCAATAAACGGCGGGTATAAAAAACTAACTAACCACCCGTAATACTTATACGGTGATCATTGGTGAAAGGGTTAACTAGGGGGCAATCGGGGGGTTAAAACCTTTATTAGGTAGTATATGGGGGTACCTGACGCTATAAAAAGCTGACGGTGAACATAAATAACTAACAGGCTAACTAGCGTCACCCGTGACAATTATACAGTGATCAGAAAAATGATCGATTCGTGACACTGGCGACAGGGGGTTAAAGGGTTAACTGGGGGACAATCAAGGGGTTAAATCTTTATTAAGAGGGGTTAGGGGGTACCCTAGACCTAAAAGGGCCTAACACTAACAGCCCTAACACTTATAACAGTCACAAAATTGTCAGAAACCATGAATCAGACAGAAGTACAGTTAATCACACTTGTTTAATAATAATAAAAAGGTAAACAGAGTAAGCGTAGTCAATACATAGCCAGAGTTCAGTAACCAGATCGGGTAGTCAGCCAATGCCAATGTCAGAGAGCCAGAGATCAACGTAGTAGTACAGCAAGCAGGATCAGGAGCCAGAAGAGACGTCAGCCGAGCAAGTCTTCAACAGGAACACAGGAGAAAGTCTCTGAGATGTGACCAAAGGCGAAGGCAGAGATGAAGTGAGCTGGATGGCTTTAAGTAGCCAGGACTGATGAGCAGATCATCAACAGCTGAGTCACCATGGAGATAAAGAAGCTGGCAATTAGCCGACAGCTGAGCAGCCAGCTCAGAGAAGGAAGGGCTGAGCCCAGCACTGACAGTACCCCCTTCTCAACGACCTCTCCCCATCGGAGGACCACCGGGCTTGAGGGAAAAACATCTATGGAAATCACGGAGGAGGACAGGGGCATGTAAGTCTGAGGATAACACCCAAGAGCGTTCCTCCGGACCGTACCCCTTCCAATGCACCAGGTATTGTATGCGCCCACGGAACCTACGGGAGTCAACAGTGGATTGTACTTCATACTCCTCATGGTTCTCAACCTGTATAGTGTGAGGACGTGGCACCAAGGTGGTAAAGTGGTTGCAGACCAAAGGTTTCAATAAGGAGACATGAAACACATTAGAGATGCGCATACTAAAAGGAGGGTCCAACGCGTAAGCCACTGGGTTAATCCTGCGAAGGATAAGGAAAGGCCCAATAAACCGAGGTGCAAACTTCAAAGAAAGAACACAAAGTCGGAGGTTGTGAGACGACAGCCAGACTCTGTCCCCAACCTGGTAGGAAGGCGCAGGCAGGCGTCTGCGGTCAACATGGAGTCTGTACCTATTGTTAGCATGTCGCAAAGCCTCCTGGACTTGTGCCCAAGAGGAATAAAGGCCACGGAGATGCTCATCTAATGCAGGAATCCAAGTAGTACATTATAAATATCAGGAAATAACATCCACTTGGATGTATATTTCCAACTGGCATCTAGGTTGAAGTCATATGGTCTTAAGTATAACCTATATTAGTAATATTAAATATGCATAAACAATAAAAGCCAGAGGGATCTAATATCAGAAGTATTAATATTGTTATCTAAACCTCTGTCCTCCAGTGTAACAATAGCTAAAAATATTTTCCTATACAGGACATACCCTCTGATAGGTTGGTCACTACGTGATCCGACACCCCACTGTCCAACCCCTTAGGCTCTGACTGCCCTGGGGTAAAGATCGCGATCGGCTGATAACCCATTGGGCTTTTGGTGTGAGTCTGGCTACGCACGCCCTATTGTAGGCACTGGTAATTATGATTGGGTAAGCACTTTTATTAGCCAAAGAAAATATATTCGGATGTTGTACTGTAGAAATTATGGCTTCTAATATGAATTTATGTAATTTAGAGATATCTACAGATGCAAGCGACGCCCTTGAAGAAGCAGGAAACTGCGAAACATGTTGGCTCACCGCATACTCTAGCATCTCTCCAGCACTTTGCGTAACAGCGATTTTAGTATCAAGTACTTATAATGTACTCTTTGTAGCCTGTGATTTTATTATATCAGATACTACATGTTTTGTAATCAATAAAATGTATTTTTTTTTATTATATTATTTGAGTTTGTGCTTGCCTTACTATACAGATATAAAATGGTCCACTAAAAAATCCCACCTCTCATGAGGCAGCCTAGGCTCCCTCCCAATATTTCTGTTTGTGAGTAGAAGAGCATTGATTGTGGGAGGTGAAATTGCTCCCTCAACTCAGGAAAGGAAATCAATTTTCCTGTGGCAAATGTATGTCGCATGTGTGTGACCCCGTGTCTTCTCCACCGCGCGCCACAATCCAACGACTGCAGTTCCTCATAGTATCCATTTGTCAGGGCTGGGCTCAGCCCTTCCTTCTCTGAGCTGGCCGCTCAGCTGTCAGCTAATTGCCAACTCCTTTCTCTCCACAGTGACTCAGCTGTTGATGATCTGCTCCTCAGTCCTGGCTACTTAAAGCCGTCCAGCTCACTTCATCTCTGCCTTCGCCTTTGGTCACATTTCAGAGACTTTCTCCTGCGTTCGTGTTGAAGACTTGCTCGGCTGACGTCTCTTCTGGCTCCTGGTCCTGCTTGCTGTACTACTATGTTGATCTCTGGCTCTCTGGCATTGGCATTGGCTGACTACCCGATCTGGTTACTGAACTCTGGCTATGTATTGACTACGCTTGCACTGTTTACCTTTTTATTATTATTAAACAAGTGTGATTAACTGTACTTCTGTCTCGGTCTGATTCATGGTTTCTGACAGTAGGCGAAGGCCAGGAATTCAGAAGATGCAGTCAGTCCACTTGTTGGTAATATTTTCTCCAGATTGGATGACCAGGATCACTGCATGGATCAGTTTGCCTTGGCGTTACAAACGTTCCTGAGTCACACGGCTCACCTGGAATCTTCCACTATGGCTGCTCTGGTAAAGCCTGTGTTACAGGCTGCCCTTGCTGCTGCTCCAGTCTCTGTGCAGGCACCCGCCTTGAGCATTACCTCTATAAGAGGCTTGTCTGGTTCTGCTCTGCTTCCCCAGCGATTTGGGGGTGATCCAGTTCAATGCAGAGTGTTTCTCAACCAGGTTGAGATATACTTTGAGATGCTGCCCCAGGCGTTTCCCACGGATAAAAGCAAAGTAGTTTTCGTGATATCTTTGCTTTCTGAGAGAGCCTTAGCCTGGGCAAACCCTCTATGGGAGACGCAAAAACCCGTGGTCCTGAGTTGACGTTCCCACACACTCCGCTTTTGCTGCCAAGAGCCTCATGTCCATCAAACAGAGTACGAGAACTGTTGCCGATTACGCCATTGAATTCCGTACTCTGGCAGCAGAGGTTGCTTGGAACAACGAGGCACTCGTGGCTGCCTTCTCTCATGGTCTCTTGGATAACATCAAGGATGAGATAGCAGCCCGAGATATACCCACTGAGCTGGAGAGGTTGATCACATTTGCCATCCTCATTGACTCCAGACTCAGAGAAAGACTCTCTTTTAAAGGAGCGCTGGCGCAAGACTCCTGTACATTTGTCTCCGAGCTTTGCAGTCCCACCTTTGACTCCCTCGCCTCTCATGCCTCCTGGTACCGAGTTGGTCTGTGAAGATGAACTCACGCACTTGGGCTTCACGCGTCTCTCTGCGGATGAGAGGGCCCTTAGGAGGAGGGAGAGATTGTGCCTTTATTGTGGCCAGGCTGGTCACTTTTTTGAAGTCTTGTCCTACCTGTCCAGGGAACGCCTGAACCTTGAGGTCCTGTCACGGACAGACCTCAGGTGGCCTTGTTTCATCTCCAGTTTCTCAAAAAGAAAAGCCCCTGGTTTCGATTACCCTGTCTTGGGCTGAGTCATCCGTCGGGATACAGGCTCTAATCGACTCTGGGACTGCAGGCCTGTTCATTGATGCTGCCTTTGTATTGAAGCACTTGATTCCGCTGCAGCTGCATGACACTCCACTTGCCATTGAGGCTCTTGACGGGAGACCTCTACTGCCTGCCCATCAGACTCATGAGACTGTTCCGTTGTCCATGGCCGTAGGGGCCCTTCACCGTGAGATAATCCAATTCCAAGTTATTTCCCCACCTAAGTTTCCACTGGTTATTGGTTATCCTTGGTTACAGAGGCACAACCCTTCCTTTGATTGGCTCAGTGCTGAGGTTCTGTCCTGGTCGCCACAGTGCAGTGTGAGATGCTTTCAGAAGGTAGCCAAGGTCCTGTGCACCTCTTCACTATCCTCCCTGCCGGAGGAGTACTGCGATTTTAGCAATGTCTTTGACAAAGGTCAAGCTGGTACTTTGCCTCCACACCGGTCGTATGATTGCGCAATTGACCTTCAACCTGGTGCCATACCCCCTCGTGGTCAGGTTTACCCTTTGTCGGTCTTGGAGGATAAGGCCATGGAGGAGTATGTTGCAGATGCACTTTCTCGAGGTTTCCTCCGCAAATCCTCATCTCCTGCTAGTTTCTTTTTTGTGAAGAAGAGTGGTGAACTGAGACCTTGTATCAATTATAGGGGTCTCAATCGTTTCACAATTAAGAATGCCTATCCCATTCCATTGATTACGGAGTTATTTGACCGCCTCAAGGGAGCAACAGTTTTCACAAAGCTTGATTTGAGAGGGGCATACAATCTCGTCAGGATTAAGGAGGGCGACGAGTGGAAAACTGCGTTTAATACCAGATCAGGTCATTATGAGTATCTCATAATGCCTTTTGGCCTTTGTAATGCTCCGGCAGCTTTCCAGGAGTTCATTAACGATGTCCTCCGAGATTTGTTGCAGTTATGTGTGGTGGTTTATCTCGACGATATCCTCATATTTTCCAAGTCCCTGGAGAGCCACCACACAGATGTCTGTCGTGTGCTTCAGAGACTAAGAGAGAACAATCTCTACTGTAAATTGGAAAAGTGCGAATTCCATTGTGAACAGGTTAAATTCCTAGGCATGTCATTTCCACTGCTGGTTTTTCGATGGACCCAGTGAAACTTTCAGTGGTCCTACAGTGGCCTCGAACCGTGGGTTTACGTCCTATGCAGCGTTTTCTTGGCTTTGCCAACTATTATCGGAAGTTTATTCGTAACTTCTCATCTCTGGTCAAAACCCTCACTGATGTGACCAGGAAAGATGGCAACCCACAGAGTTGGTCTCCAGAGTCCATTAAGGCCTTTGAGAGTCTCAAGGCTGCCTTTGTTTCTGCTCCTGTGTTGGCACACCCTGATCCTACGTTGCCTTTTATCCTAGAAGTTGATGTTTTTGAGACTGGAGTTCTGCTCAATGTCCTAACTCTGAGTGCGCTATGCATCCGTGTGGCTACTTTTCCAAGAAATTGTCACCGGCAGAGTGCAATTACAAGATTGATGACAGAGAGCTGTTGGCAATCATTTTAGCCCTGAAAGAATGGAGACATCTACTTGAAGGTACCACTGCGCCAGTTCTCATTCTTACTGACCATAAGAATCTCACATTCTTGTCTGAGGCTAAGCGCCTCTCTCCCAGGAGGGTGCGATGGGCTCTTTTCTTGTCGAGTTTTAATTACATTGTCTCATTCTTACCCGGTACTAAGATTGTAAGGGCTGACGCCTTGTCACGACAATTTTCCTCCACTTCCAAGATGGAGTCGGTTACGGTCCCTGTGATTCCTCCTGATCATATTCTGGCTACGGTTCGCACCAGTCTTACTTCTCCTTTGGATGACAAAATTCTTGCTGTTCAGGTCGATGCTCCTCCTGAGAAACCTTGTGACCTCTGCTTTGTTCCGGAGAGTCTCCGTACTGCTGTGCTCCAGCCTTACTATTCTCCCAAGGCTGCTGGCCACACCCTGGGAAGAATCAATTCTTTTGGGTAATTTCCCAACAATTCTGGTGGCCTAGTCTACGCGCTGATGTAACCGCCTTCGTAGCTGCCTGTTCCGTGTGTGCACAGAGTAAGACTCCATGACACGTTCCAGTGGGCCTCCTACATCCCATACCCAATGGAGAGAGGCCCTGGACCCACCTGTCTCTGGATTTCATTGTGGAGTTACCCAAATCCCAGGGCAACACAGTTATCCTTATGGTGGTTGACTGGTTCTCGAAAATGTCGCATTGTATTCCACTCAAGAAGTTGCCTACTTCTAAGGAACTGGCTTCTATTTTTGCTCGGGAGATCTTCCGCTTACATGGGCTACCCAAGGTGATTGTTTCAGACAGGGGTAGTCAGTTTGTGTCCCAGTTCTGGCGAGCCTTTTGTGCACAGTTTGGTACGCAGCTTGCTTTCTCCTCTGCGTATCACCCGCAGTCTAATGAGGCCGCAGAACGAGTCAATCAGTCTTTGGAACAATTCCTACGTTGCTCTATTTCTGACCATCATAACAACTGATCAGACCTCTTACCATGGGCGGAGTTTGCTCACAATAGTGCCTTGAATTCAGCTTCCCGTTTGTCCCCATATATGGCGAACTATGGTTTCCAACCTTCCGTGTTGACTGCCTCATTTGTTCCGCAGAGTATTTTAATGTAGACCGATATACATTATATCTATATTCTTGGAATTGGAGGTAAATGATATATGTATATTCCCCGTGCTTTATTATTATTGAGAAATCTTGATACGGTTTAACTGTGACTGCACACTACACCCAGGGTTGTCTATTAAGTTGTGTAGACAGTAGCCCAATATTACTTCACTCTGTCCACTAATAGAAACCCATATCAGAGGGTATACACAACGTTTTACATATCATTATTGACCAGAAGGTTGTACCTTGTTGTTGGTGCTAAGTGTGTGTCAGCTATTTAAGTTAGCTGACACTTTGGCATCCACAAGAATATAGATATAATGTATATCGGTCTAGATTAAAACTAACTAGTACATCATAAATATCAGGAAATAACATCCACTTGGATGTATATTTCCAACTGGCATCTAGGGTGAAGTCATATGGTCTTAAGTATAACCTATATTAGTAATATTAAATATGCATAAACAATAAAAGCCAGAGGGATCTAATATCAGAAGTATTAATATTGTTATCTAAACCTCTGTCCTCCAGTGTAACAATAGCTAAAAATATTTTCCTATACAGGACATACCCTCTGATAGGTTGGTCACTACGTGATCCGACACCCCACTATCCAACCCCTTAAGCTCTGACTGCCCTGGGGTAAAGATCGCGATCGGCTGATAACCCATTGGGCTTTCAGTGCGAGTCTGGCTACGCAGGCCCTATTGTAGGCACTGGTAATTATGATTGGGTAAGCACTTTTATTAGCCAAAGAAAATATATTCGGATGTTGTACTGTAGAAATTATGGCTTCTAATATGAATTTATGTAATTTAGAGATATCTACAGATGCAAGCGACGCCCTTGAAGAAGCAGGAAACTGCGAAACATGTTGGCTCACCGCATACTCTAGCATCTCTCCAGCACTTTGCGTAACAGCGATTTTAGTATCAAGTACTTATAATGTACTCTTTGCAGCCTGTGATTTTATTATATCAGATACTACATGTTTTGTAATCAATAAAATGTATTTTTTTTTATTATATTATTTGAGTTTGTGCTTGCCTTACTATACAGATAAAATGGTCCACTAAAAAATCCCACCTCTCATGAGGCAGCCTAGGCTCCCTCCCAATATTCCTGTTTGTGATTTAATATTAGGGATTGGGGACCCTTATCTGTATCTGGAAATAATCCAACATTTTCCAATATTCATTGCTCTTCTACTGTATACAGCTGCAACACGCAGTAACAGCGCAGATCGGGGGACCCTGTGGACTCTCTCACCGACCCCGATATTCCGATATATGGCTGAAGGGTCCCAGTTTAAGGGCTTCATATCTAAAACTTATTCCATGCTTCTCAATATCTACCTAGAAGAATTTCCCTTAGGGGCGTCGAGAAAATGGGAAAAGGATGTGGGATCATTTGAGGACGAAAAATGAGAGGAGGAACTCCAGGCAGTACAACTTTGCTCCCTAAATGTGGCCCAACAGTTATCTCAGTTATACATCATACTTAGAGTACACTACACACCTGACAGGTTGTTCAGGATGGGAGTAAGACTGGATTCTAAATGCCCCAGGTGTGCAAGAGATCATGGGGACCTGATACATCTGCTCTGGAGGTGCCCCAAACAACATTTGTTCTGGATAGGAGTTCTGGCCACCATTAACAGAGTCTATCAGACTACCATACCAAAACAGACCAGAAGCCATGCATATTGGGAATACCAGATGAAATTCCTATGGAGGACAATTTCAAACAGGCCATAGCCAGGGCCCTGTTTCAGGCTTGCAAGCTGATCGTTAGACATTGGAAGGCGGTTGAACCTCCAACGTTAAAGAAATGGTTTGCCCACATGGGAGACACCATAAGGTTGGAGAAATAAATTTTTCAACATAGAGGTCACCCGGGAAAGTTTCATAAACTATGGGCACCCTGGTTGGATACCCCAGGCCTCTCCCCTGTTGATCTGGTGATGGACAGATTGCTGAGGTAATAGCTAGGAAAGCGAGAGACACACTGAGAGGGTGGAGAAAGGAAAGCATTTACAGTATAATAATCAGTTCCCGTAGAAGAAATACCTGAACTGCATAATATGAGCTGGTATTGGATGCTAATGTATAAATATGCCTCTTGCGATGATAATTGAAATGTATGACAAATTCTGTGCTCTAATTGTTGCTGTAAAGTTTTTCTGCTTGTTTTGTTTTCTAATAAACATCTTTGATTAAAAAAAAAAAAAAAAAAGATGATGCACAAGAAAGCCCTTAAACAGTTTGAAGACAAGCAGACTAAGGACATGGAACTGGAACCATGTCCTGTGGTCTGATGAGACCAAGATAAACTTATCTGGTTCAGATGGTGTCAAGCGTGTGTGGCGGCAACCAGGTGAGGAGTTCAAAGACAAGTGTGTCTTGCCTACAGTCAAGCATGGTGGTGGGAGTGTCATGGTCTGGGGCTGCATGAGTGCTGCCAGCACTGGGGAGCTACATTTCATTGAGGGAACCATGAATGCCAACGTGTACTGTGACATACTGAAGCAGAGCATGATCCCCTCCCTTCGGAGATTGGGCCACAGGGCAGTATTCTAACATGATAACGACCCCAAACATACCTCCAAGATGACCGCTGCCTTACTAAAGAAGCTGAGGGTAAAGATGATGGACTGGCTAAGCATGTCTCCAGACCTAAACCCTATTGAGCATCTGTAGGCCATCCTCAAACGGAAGGTGGAGGAGCGCAAGGTCTCTAACATCCACCAGCTCCATGATGTTATCATGGAGGAGTGGAAGAGGACTCCAGTGGCAACCTGTGAAGCTCTGGTGAACTCCATGCCCAAGAGGGTTAAGGCAGTGCTGGAAAATAATGGTAGCCACACAAAATATTGACACTTTGGGCATAATTTGGAAATTTTTACTTAGGGGTGTACTCACTTTTGTAGCCAGCGATTTAGACACTGATAGCTGTGTGTTGATTTATTTTGAGGGGACAGCAAATTTAAGCTGTTATACAAACTGTACACGAACTACTTTTCATTGTCACAAAGTGTAATTTCTTCAGTGTGGTCACATGAAAAGATATAATACATTTTTACAAAAATGTGAGGGGTGTACTGACTTTGCTATATATATATATATATATATATATATATAGAGAGAGAGAGAGAGAGAGAGAGAGAGAGAGAGAGAGAAAAAAGTCCAAGAGGTTGCTGCACTTAAAAACTTTCTTGCTTTATTTCACAACATCTTCAGGAAAGATTTACAAAGCAAGCTTAATCATTCCAAACAATATCATGGCAACAAGTGCCTATATGGTTTCAGATATGAATGGATTACGTTTCAGGCTAGTATGCTTACGCCCTTCCTAAGGTGCTTCAACGGATCTTAGGAAGGGCGTAAGCATACTAGCCCGATAGGCACTTGTTGCCATGATATTGTTTGGAATGATTATGCTTGCTTTGTAAATCTTTCCTGAAGATGTTGTGAAATAAAGCAAGAAAGTTGTTAAGTGCAGCAACCTCTTGGACTTTTTTCTCTATATATGAGGTCGGTGGGAAGACCTGATTGCTGGCACTAAATTGTAAGCTGAGTGCGGTTCTCCTCTACAATCAAATATATATATATATATATATATATATATATATATATATATATATATACAGTATCTCACAAAAGTGAGTACACCCCTCACATTTTTGTAAATATTTTATTATATCTTTTCATGTGACAACACTGAAGAAATGACACTTTGCTACAATGTAAAGTAGTGAGTGTACAGCTTGTATAATGGTGTAAATTTGCTGTCCCCTCAAAATAACTCAACACACAGCCATTAATGTCTAAACCGCTGGCAACAAAAGTGAGTACACCCCTAAGTGAAAATTTACAAATCGGGCCCAATTGGCAATTTTCCCTGCCCAGTGTCATGTGGCGTGGACTCGTTGGTGTTACAAGGTCTCAGGTGTGAATAGGGAGCAGGTGTGTTAAATTTGGTCTTTACGCTCTCACTCTCTCATACTGGTCACTGAAAGTTCAACATGGCATCTAATGGCAAAGAACTCTCTGAGGATCTGAAAAATGAATTGTTGCTCTACATAAAGATGGCCTAGGCTATAAGAAGATTGCCAAGACCCTGAAACTGAGCTGCAGCAAAATGGCCAAGACCATACAGCGGTTTAACAGGACAGGTTCCACTCAGAACAGGCCTCGCCATGGTTGACCAAAGAAGTTGAGTGCACGTGCTCAGCGTCATATCCAGAGGTTGTCTTTGAGAAATAGATGTATGAGTGCTGCCAGCATTGCTGCAGAGGTTGAAGGGGTGGGGGGTCAGCCTGTCAGTGCTCAGACCATACGCCGCACACTGCATCAAATTGGTCTGCATGGCTGTCGTCCCAGAAGGAAGCCTCTTCTAAAGATGATGCACAAGAAAGCTGCAAACAGTTTGCTGAAGACAAGCAGACTAAGGAAATAGATTACTGGAACCACGTCCTGTGGTCTGATGAGGCCAAGATAAACTTATTTGGTTCAGATGGTGTCAAGCGTGTGTGGTGGCAACCAGGTGAGGAGTACAAAGACAAGTGTCTCTTGCCTACAGTCAAGCATGGTGGTGGGAGTGTCATGGTCTGGGGCTGCATTAGTGCTGTAACTGGGTGACCCCGTCACCTCTGATGTCACGGGGAAACCCATAGGGAAGTCCCCGTCAATTCCCCGTGCGTCAGAGGGGGGCGGGGTCACCGGGGGGCCCCGTCCTCCGTTATTTAAGAAGTGTCAGAAGACGAGAAGCGTCACACAGCGGGAGCCTCCCATCATGGATGCAGAGCGGCCCAAGAGCGAAGAAGGGAAGGAGACGCCGCAGAGGAAGATGCCGGACTAGAACATCAGAGCAAGAAGCAGAGGATCGGCGGAAGAACCAGAGGAAGAAGAAGATGGAGGAAGATAGAAGAAAGAAGATAGAAGAAAGAAGATGGAAAGAAGAAGACTTTAAATAAAGGAATTGTCAAAAACTGTCTCTTGTCATTTTTAACACTTTTGACACTTTTTTTATGAAATGGTATACCCCCTTACCATTTCACACAGGGGGGGGCAGGATCTGGGGGTCCCCTTGTTATAGGGGGCTTCCAGATTCCAATAATCCCCCCGCCCGCAGACCCCCACAACCACTGGACAAGGGTTGTGGGGATGAGGCCCTTGTCCCCATCAACATGGGGACAAGGTGCTTTGGGGGGACCCCAAAGCACCCTCCCAATGTTGAGGGCATGTGGCCTGGTACGGTTCAGGGGGGGTGCTGTCTCGTCCCCCCTCTTTTCCTTCGGCCTGCCAGGTTGCGTGCTCGGATAAGGATCTGGTATGGATTTTTGGGGGGACCCCATGCCATTTTTGTTTTTTAATTTTAGCACGGGGTTCCCCTTAAAATCCATACCAGACCTGAAGGGTCTGGTATGGATTTTGAGGGGGACCCCCACGCCATTTTTGTTTAAAATTTTGGCCTGGGTTCCCCTTAATATCCATACCAGACCTGAAGGGTCTGGTATGGAATTTAGGGGGACCCCCATGCCATTTTTTTAAAAAAATTTGGTTCGGGGTTCCCCTGTGGGGAAATCCCATGCCGTTTTTATCAATGAACTTTTAAGTGTATTGTCGGACCGACAATTCAATAATAGCCGCGAGTAGTTTTAAATGACTTTTTTCCTTTGAAATGTCATTTTGCTGTCAGACTGTTCTAAACACGGGAAACATGCGCCCCTTTACAGGCATACTATAGACACCCCCCAGGTATGAAATTTAAAGGAATATTACACTTTTAAAAAATATTTTTAAATCTTGTGACGTGATAATGATGTATTGCAACCCACGTGAAGAATAAAAATGTGGCGCTATTCTAATCACTCTTTCCGTAATATTGCCATTACAAGTGAATATCCTAAATTCATAACCCTTTTGTTCAAAGGGTGTGAATCAAACACATAATTAGTGAAAAATAGTGATAATAAAAATCAGAAAATACAAACAAAAAAACAAAAAACAAAAAACACCAAAACGCAATGAAGTGACTTCAGTGACTCAGTGATATTGCTGAAAATCGCAGATGTGTCAATTCTATAATCAAGTGTGCAGTTGATCAATACCACACTCAGCATGAACTTCGTGACTAAATAACAAAAAAGGTCCAATAGTAAGTGCACATGTGTGAAATAAAAAGTCCGTGTTGAAGATGCACAATAAATAGTGTCACAGCAAATCTTGGAAGATCCTGCAGTAAACTTGAACTCTCCACCACACCTCTGTGTTCAGTGTTCCCTCTCCCAATAGACAGTCTCTTACCAACTCTGTATGCCTCCACTTTCGTATGAGGCTAGCAAGCATAAGAATATCCAGGCAATCAGAAGAGGTTAAATGTATTCCATTCAGGGACTCGTTCCATATGTAAATGAGAAAGAACTCCCAATAGTGTGATAACGTAAAAACTTTTAATATCCACACTATAAAATACACTACAAAGGGTACACTCACATTGTGTCAACTTTATAACAGCACATCAAAACACTCCACGGCACTCTGTGCACAGCAATCTCAACAAGGTAATCTGGGTGGTCTATCCTAAGGTTTTCACATAGGGTGTGTGGTCACGGCGGACCTCAATGCCAGCAGTGTGTGTAGGGGTCTATCTCACCCACTCCTCGCTCGCTCTTCCAATGACTCCTCCGTCTCCCTGACAAGTGAACCGCAGCTCCTTGTTCTATTAAGCCACACAGTCTCTGGTGTTTTATCCTTCTCTCGGCCTTGCCCCCGACATGTTTCGCTACAACTGCAGCTTATTCATGGGATAGGCCGCTCAGATTGTCAATCTACTTATATAACCTCCCTCCCCTCTGTCTAACTAAGGGGATCTCAGTGCGCATGCGCGTCCCGCGTGTCCCGCGCATGCGCAGTTAGAGTGTCCCCATAACGCGCAAACCACAGCTAAATACAGCTGTCTGTTTATCCTGTCATGTTATTCTCTGCAGCGGTTTCAAGTTATTAGCATCCCCCTGCTCAATATCTATGGATCTAAGTGTCCTAAAGCCCAATGACAGTTTAAAAGTTATATTGAATGTCCTGGAATGTATTTCAGAGCGCTTTATGCGCTTAATACTGACACAAACTAAATAAATAATATAGGAGTGCTTTAATCCCCTCTCCATTAACCCTAGGGATTCAAAGCTTCTCAAATTGTCAGCTAATACTCTCATTGGTCTGTAACATTGAGTGTCCTCACTACCATACATCAAAAAGAGGTGTAAAACCATATATTAATAATCTGTAGCTCTAAAAATTAAAAATTATAAAAATATATATATAATGCATAAAATTATATCAAATGGAAGAATAGGCTTGGCTAAATTCAAAATAAAATGAGATCAGACATATTGCATCTGATGTTACTACAACTGCCTCTATTAATATCAGTCATATGTGACCAATTTCAGGAATACTATTGCAGTATTCCAAACAATTCTGCCTGAAACCATTGTATATCTATAGCTATATCACATATCATTATATCAGGATATCTATACTCCATATTCTCACATAGGTAATATATCCATTACTTCTAATTGGCATGGTCATAACTCGAAGTTATCATCTGATTATCTTCAAAGAATAATAAATCAGGAACATACATACAGTCCGTGCACAAATATATATAAAAATATAAAAAATATATATATATATATAAAGATAAAAAATTATATTATGTAAAAAACTGGACAATCTACTAACAGGCATCGCATTATCTTACTGTTAGGATAGTTCTGTATTCATCTTATCTCAAAATAACCCTATTTATCCTGCAGGAAGTATGAATACAACTCTGGGGTATATGGGGAAACAGTACCATTTTACCTGGAGGCAGGTATTAATGTGCCAATCTTAAACCCGGGAGAATATGCCTACTCAGCTAAAAATCGTTGATGAAGCAATTGAGGTCTAGCTCAATGTTGAGCCCCCTCGGAGTGAGGCTTTTAAACAGGAATATCCATTCCGTTTCTCGGCGTGACAAATCCCTCACTCTGTTCGAGCCTCTCCAGGAGGGGTATACCACCTCTAAGCCACAGAATTGTAGCAAGGATGGGTCCCGTTGATGTTTCTCCCTAAAGTGCATAGACACGCTATGATACTTGTACCCATTTCTTATGTTGGTCAGATGCTCACTGATCCTAATCTTTAGTTGCCTTTTCGTTCTACCAACATAATACAAGCCACAGGGGCACCACATGAGATATACTACATGTGTGGTGGTGCACGTGCTAAATTCCTTGATCTCAAACCTATCCCCCTCTCTGTTGGTGACAGTGGTGACACCTCTATTCCTAACCTTTACTGTCTTACAACAGATACACTTCCCACAGCAGTAAAAGCCCTTAAAACCAAAGGACAAAGATCTTGAATTAGGTGGATCAAGGATCTTTTTCACTATCTGGTCTCCTATACTCGGGGCTCTTCTATATATAAACCTCGGCTGAGTTGACAAGATATCACCCAGATATTTGTCTCTACATAGTATGTGCCAGTATTTTCTAAAGATATGCTCAATGTCCTTATACTGACAATGGAACCCGGATATAAAGCTTAATTGATGCCTGGTTTCCTCATTTTGTACTCCTTTTTCTTTCAGGCATTCCTCTCTAGGGATTTCAGCAACTTCCTCTATTATTTCAGCTAATACGTCTTCCTTATAGCCCTTCTGCATAAATTTTTTCTTCAGGATATCAGATTGAGTTAGGAAGTCTTCCTTCAACGTACAATTCCGACGGATCCGCAGCAGTTGGCCCTTCGGTATGTTTTTTATCCATGATGGATGATGTCCACTAGCCACGGACAAATAACTGTTGCGGTCCGTCGGTTTGAAATACACCTTGGTTTTCAGTGATCCATTCATTTTTTCTATAGTGACATCAAGAAAATTGATCGACTCCTCACTAACTTGGTATTCCAATTTAATGTTGTTTGTGTTGTTGTTAAGATGTTTCAAGAATACCTCCAACGATTCCTTCGTGCCCTGCCATATTAGCAAAATGTCATCAATGAACCTTCTGTAAAAGACCATTTCAGGTCTATTGATGTTAAAAATACGTCTGTCCTCCCATTCAGACATAAACAGGTTGGCGAGGCTGGGGGCATATTTTGCCCCCATTGCCACGCCAACCTGCTGGGAATAGAAGTGTCCATCGAACCAGAAGTAGTTGTGGGACATGCAGAAATCTAGTGCATGTCCCACAAACTTCTTCTGCGCGAAAGGAATGTCGTCCCGTTTGCTGAGCGCCCAATTGAGGGCCAGCGCTGCATCTTCATGCTGTATATTGGTATACAGCGACGCTACGTCAGCTGTCACCAAATAAGATGTCACTGTGGGGTCAAGCTTCACTGGTTCCAACAATCGTAGCAAGTCCGAGGTATCCTTCAGATATGCTTTCGTTGTCTTCACACTGGGTTGCAGGAACTTGTCTAAATATTCTCCCAGTCTCGCAGTAACAGAACCAATCCCGTTTACTATAGGTCGCGGAGGTGGATGTAGGGTGTTTTTATGCACTTTAGGTAGTGTATATATCACTGGTATGCGACTTGCGCTTGGAACTAAATACCTTTTTTCCTTAGGGTTCAGGGCCCTCATCCCAAATCCCCATTCTACAAGCGCAGCCAATTGTGTACTATATGAATCTGTGGGATCTGACTTCAATTTCATATAAGTATTTTGGTCACTCAGTAGTTCCACCAGTTGATCATGGTAAAATTTCTTATCCATAATTACCACACCACCACCCTTATCCGCTGGACGGATAATAATGTTTTTCCTATTTTCCAAGGATTCGATCCCCTCCTTAATGTAATAGGGATTCACCCCTTTTCTAACAGGTAATTCCTCGATCTCTTTTAAGACGAGATTTTTAAATACCTCCACAAAGTGGTTGTTTTGAATCAAGGGGTTGAAGATGGACCTGTTCTTTAGGCCACTGTCTATATTAACCGGGGTCCGTGAAGCCCTCATACTTGCTTCCACTGGGTGACTCAGAAAGTGCTTTTTTATGTTCAATGTCCGAATGAACTTATGTGTGTCAATGTATACCTGGAATTTATTCATTTGTTTTTTAGGTGCACACTTTAGGCCTAAATTTAAGATGTTAATCTCCTTGTGGTCTAACGTCACCCCACTTATATTATAAATACCGGTATTCACATGTCCCTCGGCCGTTTTTTTGGGTTGCCTTGATCGGCCAGCCCTACATCCCCTCCTTCTCTTGGTGGGGGCCCTGCGTATGTGCCTTGCGTATGGGGGGGTCCAAACTTTCCCCCCTTCTGATATTGTGTTCGGGACCCCCCCATACGCAAGGCACATACGCAGGGCCCCCACCAAGAGAAGGAGGGGATGTAGGGCTGGCCGATCAAGGCAACCCAAAAAAACGGCCGAGGGACATGTGAATACCGGTATTTATAATATAAGTGGGGTGACGTTAGACCACAAGGAGATTAACATCTTAAATTTAGGCCTAAAGTGTGCACCTAAAAAACAAATGAATAAATTCCAGGTATACATTGACACACATAAGTTCATTCGGACATTGAACATAAAAAAGCACTTTCTGAGTCACCCAGTGGAAGCAAGTATGAGGGCTTCACGGACCCCGGTTAATATAGACAGTGGCCTAAAGAACAGGTCCATCTTCAACCCCTTGATTCAAAACAACCACTTTGTGGAGGTATTTAAAAATCTCGTCTTAAAAGAGATCGAGGAATTACCTGTTAGAAAAGGGGTGAATCCCTATTACATTAAGGAGGGGATCGAATCCTTGGAAAATAGGAAAAACATTATTATCCGTCCAGCGGATAAGGGTGGTGGTGTGGTAATTATGGATAAGAAATTTTACCATGATCAACTGGTGGAACTACTGAGTGACCAAAATACTTATATGAAATTGAAGTCAGATCCCACAGATTCATATAGTACACAATTGGCTGCGCTTGTAGAATGGGGATTTGGGATGAGGGCCCTGAACCCTAAGGAAAAAAGGTATTTAGTTCCAAGCGCAAGTCGCATACCAGTGATATATACACTACCTAAAGTGCATAAAAACACCCTACATCCACCTCCGCGACCTATAGTAAACGGGATTGGTTCTGTTACTGCGAGACTGGGAGAATATTTAGACAAGTTCCTGCAACCCAGTGTGAAGACAACGAAAGCATATCTGAAGGATACCTCGGACTTGCTACGATTGTTGGAACCAGTGAAGCTTGACCCCACAGTGACATCTTATTTGGTGACAGCTGACGTAGCGTCGCTGTATACCAATATACAGCATGAAGATGCAGCGCTGGCCCTCAATTGGGCGCTCAGCAAACGGGACGACATTCCTTTCGCGCAGAAGAAGTTTGTGGGACATGCACTAGATTTCTGCATGTCCCACAACTACTTCTGGTTCGATGGACACTTCTATTCCCAGCAGGTTGGCGTGGCAATGGGGGCAAAATATGCCCCCAGCCTCGCCAACCTGTTTATGTCTGAATGGGAGGACAGACGTATTTTTAACATCAATAGACCTGAAATGGTCTTTTACAGAAGGTTCATTGATGACATTTTGCTAATATGGCAGGGCACGAAGGAATCGTTGGAGGTATTCTTGAAACATCTTAACAACAACACAAACAACATTAAATTGGAATACCAAGTTAGTGAGGAGTCGATCAATTTTCTTGATGTCACTATAGAAAAAATGAATGGATCACTGAAAACCAAGGTGTATTTCAAACCGACGGACCGCAACAGTTATTTGTCCGTGGCTAGTGGACATCATCCATCATGGATAAAAAACATACCGAAGGGCCAACTGCTGCGGATCCGTCGGAATTGTACGTTGAAGGAAGACTTCCTAACTCAATCTGATATCCTGAAGAAAAAATTTATGCAGAAGGGCTATAAGGAAGACGTATTAGCTGAAATAATAGAGGAAGTTGCTGAAATCCCTAGAGAGGAATGCCTGAAAGAAAAAGGAGTACAAAATGAGGAAACCAGGCATCAATTAAGCTTTATATCCGGGTTCCATTGTCAGTATAAGGACATTGAGCATATCTTTAGAAAATACTGGCACATACTATGTAGAGACAAATATCTGGGTGATATCTTGTCAACTCAGCCGAGGTTTATATATAGAAGAGCCCCGAGTATAGGAGACCAGATAGTGAAAAAGATCCTTGATCCACCTAATTCAAGATCTTTGTCCTTTGGTTTTAAGGGCTTTTACTGCTGTGGGAAGTGTATCTGTTGTAAGACAGTAAAGGTTAGGAATAGAGGTGTCACCACTGTCACCAACAGAGAGGGGGATAGGTTTGAGATCAAGGAATTTAGCACGTGCACCACCACACATGTAGTATATCTCATGTGGTGCCCCTGTGGCTTGTATTATGTTGGTAGAACGAAAAGGCAACTAAAGATTAGGATCAGTGAGCATCTGACCAACATAAGAAATGGGTACAAGTATCATAGCGTGTCTATGCACTTTAGGGAGAAACATCAACGGGACCCATCCTTGCTACAATTCTGTGGCTTAGAGGTGGTATACCCCTCCTGGAGAGGCTCGAACAGAGTGAGGGATTTGTCACGCCGAGAAACGGAATGGATATTCCTGTTTAAAAGCCTCACTCCGAGGGGGCTCAACATTGAGCTAGACCTCAATTGCTTCATCAACGATTTTTAGCTGAGTAGGCATATTCTCCCGGGTTTAAGATTGGCACATTAATACCTGCCTCCAGGTAAAATGGTACTGTTTCCCCATATACCCCAGAGTTGTATTCATACTTCCTGCAGGATAAATAGGGTTATTTTGAGATAAGATGAATACAGAACTATCCTAACAGTAAGATAATGCGATGCCTGTTAGTAGATTGTCCAGTTTTTTACATAATATAATTTTTTATCTTTATATATATATATATATTTTTTATATTTTTATATATATTTGTGCACGGACTGTATGTATGTTCCTGATTTATTATTCTTTGAAGATAATCAGATGATAACTTCGAGTTATGACCATGCCAATTAGAAGTAATGGATATATTACCTATGTGAGAATATGGAGTATAGATATCCTGATATAATGATATGTGATATAGCTATAGATATACAATGGTTTCAGGCAGAATTGTTTGGAATACTGCAATAGTATTCCTGAAATTGGTCACATATGACTGATATTAATAGAGGCAGTTGTAGTAACATCAGATGCAATATGTCTGATCTCATTTTATTTTGAATTTAGCCAAGCCTATTCTTCCATTTGATATAATTTTATGCATTATATATATATTTTTATAATTTTTAATTTTTAGAGCTACAGATTATTAATATATGGTTTTACACCTCTTTTTGATGTATGGTAGTGAGGACACTCAATGTTACAGACCAATGAGAGTATTAGCTGACAATTTGAGAAGCTTTGAATCCCTAGGGTTAATGGAGAGGGGATTAAAGCACTCCTATATTATTTATTTAGTTTGTGTCAGTATTAAGCGCATAAAGCGCTCTGAAATACATTCCAGGACATTCAATATAACTTTTAAACTGTCATTGGGCTTTAGGACACTTAGATCCATAGATATTGAGCAGGGGGATGCTAATAACTTGAAACCGCTGCAGAGAATAACATGACAGGATAAACAGACAGCTGTATTTAGCTGTGGTTTGCGCGTTATGGGGACACTCTAACTGCGCATGCGCGGGACACGCGGGACGCGCATGCGCACTGAGATCCCCTTAGTTAGACAGAGGGGAGGGAGGTTATATAAGTAGATTGACAATCTGAGCGGCCTATCCCATGAATAAGCTGCAGTTGTAGCGAAACATGTCGGGGGCAAGGCCGAGAGAAGGATAAAACACCAGAGACTGTGTGGCTTAATAGAACAAGGAGCTGCGGTTCACTTGTCAGGGAGACGGAGGAGTCATTGGAAGAGCGAGCGAGGAGTGGGTGAGATAGACCCCTACACACACTGCTGGCATTGAGGTCCGCCGTGACCACACACCCTATGTGAAAACCTTAGGATAGACCACCCAGATTACCTTGTTGAGATTGCTGTGCACAGAGTGCCGTGGAGTGTTTTGATGTGCTGTTATAAAGTTGACACAATGTGAGTGTACCCTTTGTAGTGTATTTTATAGTGTGGATATTAAAAGTTTTTACGTTATCACACTATTGGGAGTTCTTTCTCATTTACATATGGAACGAGTCCCTGAATGGAATACATTTAACCTCTTCTGATTGCCTGGATATTCTTATGCTTGCTAGCCTCATACGAAAGTGGAGGCATACAGAGTTGGTAAGAGACTGTCTATTGGGAGAGGGAACACTGAACACAGAGGTGTGGTGGAGAGTTCAAGTTTACTGCAGGATCTTCCAAGATTTGCTGTGACACTATTTATTGTGCATCTTCAACACGGACTTTTTATTTCACACATGTGCACTTACTATTGGACCTTTTTTGTTATTTAGTCACGAAGTTCATGCTGAGTGTGGTATTGATCAACTGCACACTTGATTATAGAATTGACACATCTGCGATTTTCAGCAATATCACTGAGTCACTGAAGTCACTTCATTGCGTTTTGGTGTTTTTTGTTTTTTGTTTTTTTGTTTGTATTTTCTGATTTTTATTATCACTATTTTTCACTAATTATGTGTTTGATTCACACCCTTTGAACAAAAGGGTTATGAATTTAGGATATTCACTTGTAATGGCAATATTACGGAAAGAGTGATTAGAATAGCGCCACATTTTTATTCTTCACGTGGGTTGCAATACATCATTATCACGTCACAAGATTTAAAAATATTTTTTAGATACTATTATACACTAAGTGGCAGCTTTAGATAGGCTTTACCAATTGATGTTTATCACCATTTAATTTATTTGCTCCGAGGCGCAGTGGTGGTTGGTTGTGTGTATGTAGGACGTTACACATAGAAGGACCGTTTATTCAAATATTACACTTTTATTGTTTCACTTTAAGCATTATTAAAATCACTGCTCCCCAAAAAAACGGCTGTTTTTAAAACTTTTTTTTGCATTGATCCATGTCCCCTGGGGCAGGACCCAGTTTCCCAAACACTTTTTATGACAATAACTTGCATATAAGCCTTTAAAATTAGCACTTTTGATTATTCATGTTTGAGTCCCATAGACTTTAACGGTGTTCACGTTTTCGAACAAATTTTTTGCCTGTTCGCATATTCTGGTGCGAACTGAACAGGGGGGTGTTCGGCTCATCCCTAGTGGCAACCTGTGAAGCTCTGGTGAATTCCATGCCCAAGAGGGTTAAGGCAGTGCTGGAAAATAATGGTGGTCAATATTGACACTGTGGGCCCAATTTGGACATTTTCACTTAGGGGTGTACTCACTTTTGTTGCCAGCGGTTTAGACATTAATGGCTGTGTGTGGAGTTATTTTGAGGGGACAGCTAATTTACACTGTTATACAAGCTGTACACTCACTACTTTACATTGTAGCAAGGTGTAATTTCTTCAGTGTTGACACATGAAAAGATAGAATAAGATATTTACTAAAAACCACCAAAAAATTTACACCACCTCTGGCTCTGTGCCTACCACTATCACCTGTAAACACAGAAGTCACCTACAGTGGAGGTACTAGAGCCGGCTGGGTTCTTCAGCTTAATACAGCAACAAAAGGAAGAGGGGGTTGCATGGAGAGGTCAGAGCTGAAGATGGGTGAAAGTGGGAAGTGGATGGGCGACGCAGAGGTAAGCGACTGTGAAAGAAGGCTGAACACTGCACTCTCTTTGTAGTGCACCCCTGAACTCTGCACTCTGTATGTAATGCACTCCTGGTGTTTAATGCCCCTTAAGACCCTTCCACTGTTAGGGAAATTTAACCACACTATTAACCCGCTATGTAATGAGGTTTGGATGGTGTGGGTGTGAGGGGATTTCGAGGGGGTCGTGATTGAGTTCCTGCACCTATTTTCTGAGAAAAAAAACCCTGTAGACATATAAACATAGCAGGGGGACATGGTTACTATCTTAGGGGGTCTATACAAGGTAGAAGGAAGTCAGTAGTATTCCTAGTTCCCCCGGGATACTCTCTTCACTACCCGATTCTCCACCTCTGAGCTGGTGAATCAGGGAGGGTGAATTCTGACAGAGATCGCCAGTGAAGTGCTGAGATCGCAGCACTTCATAAACTGGCTGTTTCTGTGTCAGTTAATGACAGCTTCACTGGGTGCGGAGATGATCAGCAGAGAAAATCTTCTTGACCGATTATCTCTGTTGAGATCAGCCTCTTCTTGATCACTGTTGTTCACAGTTTCATAAACAGACACCTGAGTGTACAAAATGCCCCTTTTAAGGGTGTTTGACTTTTTTTCTGTCTCTAAACATCCTTTCACACACATGTAAATGCCACACATAGCGGTTTACAGGTGTTTATAGGCAGGAGAGCTTAGAGGCTGAGAAAAAAAAAAAAAAAAAGAGTCAGTGCGCTCAGCAGAGGAGTGTTTTGCTGAAAAAAAAACACCTGATGCACTCAAGTGAATGTAAATGCACTTAATCTCTAGGCATGTTTAGTGTTTCGGTGTTCATTGATTCCAAAAGCCAGAATAAATTATTATTCTGGCCAATGGAATGAATGCCCAGATTCCTGATGCACCGAAATGCGTTGAAATGCGCTTAAACACAAAATTTGGCTTTACGGGACATTTTTAACACTGATCCCCCCCCCCCTCTGCCTTTGCATCCTGTATGCAAGAGGCCTAATACACTGTTTTAGACTGCATGTCAACTCCCCCCACCCACCCACCCAAAAAAAATGCTCTATATTATGAAACAAATACATAATAGTCTAGCTGAACCAGGATCCATGTCCTTCACTTCAATTCAACCCTTTAGTAAGACAAGGCTTATATCTTTTTGTATTTACACATATCTAACATACTTATACACAGTAAAATGATTTTTAAAAGCTCTTTTTAAATTTGCTGTATAATGTGTCCATGTTTTGTAAGGCTATATATGAAAAAAAAATGGAATACAAAAGATTTACATTTTCAATAACTATTCACATTCAATTGTATGAAGAAAATGTTCTATCTATTCCATTCAATTACGATTTTCTATTGTTCTTTTCTAGCAAAGTATTCTATTGTTATATTCTAACATTCTGCTGTAGGATCAAGCTGGTTTCACATATCACAGATTTTTGAGACTTTTTTCTTTGAAAATTTGGGAGAGCATAAGTTTTATCACCACTCTCGTACATATATTTGTGCCCTGTGCGCATTGTGAAGGCTAGAACTGGAAATTAGCATTTCCATGTAACAGATCATTTAGAAACTGTGTTTAAAGTTTTAGGTCAGAGGCGTCCAACCTGCAGCCCGTGGGCCACATACAGCCAGGGAGCTTAGAATGCGGCTAGGGCATGTCTAGAGGAATGCCGTACAAGCATAAAGACAAAGCATTTAACAGGGCAAGCTAGGCACATACATGTCTGAAGGAACGCCGGGGATGCTGTGCAAGCATAGCAGTCACAGCAGCTGACAATGAATAGCCAAGCACAGGCATGTCTGGAAGGGTGCTGAGACTGCCATGTTTGTAATGGCACTGGCAGCAGCGAATGCAGGGACTTCCGATAGTGCCAGACAAGTAAATGCCACATGGCTGTAACTAGGGGGTACTGGGAAGGTCTGTGCCCCCCTAGATTTCAGTTGTGCGCCCCTCAACCGCCTGCCCACAGACTCCCCTTTACCTCCCTACAGAGCACATATATAGTCGAAATCTAATCCCCTTATCTAAATATATTTTTAATTCTAGCATGGCTTCCACATCACAAAAGAAAATAGAACCCAAAAAAAGAAAAGTTGCAGGTGAAGGAATATTGCTCAAGGAAAATCATTACTCAGATAGGTACATTATCTTTATCAGTTATCATTAACTTGTGATCTGCCTGACCTTTTCTGCTTAGAAGTCATAAGCTAGCCTTATCGTTAGTGTATTTTAGACAATTCCTCTTGTTCCAATGTGACCCAGGAAGGTCAAAAGTTTGGACACCCATGCTTTAGGCAAATATAAAAAGCACAGCTGTAATCATTAGGCCTCTTTCACACGGGGCAGATCAGTCATGATCCGCCCCGTGAACATCCGCTTGCTCAGCGGGGATAGCTCCGCCGATCCCCGCTGAGCAGGAAGATGACAGGTGCATCGCTGCACACTGTGCAGCGACGGACCTGTCAGAGCGCCGCTCTCCCCTATGGGGGGATCGGATGATGACGGTCCGTAGTGTCCGTCGTCATCCGATCCGATCCGAAAACGGAGGAAAAAGTAGGTTTTTCCTCCGTTACACTTTTCGGATCGGAGCGGGTCGGATGTCAGCGGACATGTCACCGCTGACATCCGACGCTCCATAGGGATGACTGTATGTCCGTTTTTCATCCGAAAACGGATGGATGAAAAACGGACATACGGATCATCCGTGTGAAAGAGGCCTTAGACCCCTTTCACACTGGGGCTGCCCGTGCGTTAGCGCTAAAGCACTGCTAGTTTTAGCAGTGCGTTAGGGCTGTTTAAGTGGCACTTTTTGCCCACTAGCGTGGTGCTTTTAACCCCCGTTAGTGGCCGAAGAAGGGGTTAAAAAACGCCCGAGTTGCGGCGCTTCGGAAGCGCTGCCCATTCATTTCAATGGGCAGGTATGTTTTAGGAGCGCTGTGTACAGCGCTCCCAAACCGCCCCAAAGATGCTGCTTGCAGGACTTTTTCTAACGTCCTGCAAGCGCACCATCCCAGTGTGAAAGCAGTCAGGTTTTCACATTCGGGCGGCATGGGAGGCAGTTTTCAGGCGCTTTACAGGTGCTATTTCTAGCGCTAAAATGCCTGAAAACTGCCTCAGTATGAAAGGGGTCTTAAAGTGGTTGTAAAGGCAGAACGATTTTTATCTTAATGCAATCTATGCAAAAAGCCTTCTGTGTTCAGCAGCCCCCCTAATACTGACCTGAGCCCCATCTAGATCCAGCGATGTTACAGGAGTGTCTCAGCTGCCTGGGACTCCCCTCCTCATTGGCTGAGACAGCAGCGCTGTGCCATTGGCTCCCGCTGCTGTCAAAGTCAGCCAATGAGGAGAGAAGGGGGACGGGGCCGGGCCATGTCTGAATGGACACATGGAGCTGTGGCTCAGCTCGGGTGCTATTTGCTGTGAAGGCACTCATCAGGAGGGAGGGGCCAGGAGCACCAAAGAGGGACCCAAGAAGTGGAGGATCTGAGCTGCTCTGTGCAAAACCACTGTACAAGGCAGGTAAGTATGACATGTTTGTTATTTTAAACTAAAAAAACCCTGAGACTTTAGTATCACTTTAATACATTATATTAACTGTGGTTTTTTTTCTTAATACAAGAGTTCTAAGTATCAGGCTCTTGCAGTCTTCTGTACAGTCTGTACAGAAGAGCTCGGACTGGGGGAGAAAGAAGCAGCAGAGGGAGCCAATAAATTATACTGCAGTGCATGCATGCATTGATACCAACTGTCTAGCATTTGCCTGGACATTCCTATATCTAAGTGCTCTATCCTGAAGACTTTGGTGGTTATTTATGAAAGGCAAATCCACTTTGCACTACAAGTGCACTGCAAGTGCACTTGGAAGTTCAGTCGCTGTAGATCTGAGGGGGACACGCAAGGAAAATAAAAAACTGCATTTTAGTTTGCACATGATTGGATGATAAAATCAGCAGAGCCTCCCCTCATTTCAGATCTTCCCCTCAGATCTACAGCGACTGCACTTGCAGTGCACTTGTAGTGCAATGTGGATTTGTCTTTAAATCAATCCTTTTGTGTCTAGGGCTGCAACCCAAGATCACAGCATCAAGTTTGAGTTGCTGAGCATGTGCAGTAACTCAAAAAAGGGGTATTAACTGAGGGGATTACAGGAAGCTAGTGGGCAGTTCCCGCACAATTAGTGAAGGTACACCCAAAAAGTGGGTTTGGTCTGGAAGAGACTACTCAGAAAGTGAGTGTGATCTGGGACACTGAGCATGTTATTTGTGGGCTGTGGGTGGGGATGACAGTGTCCAGAACAATGGGAGGAATATGTTTGCAAGTATCTGCAGGGAGCATACTGATAGAAGAGGCAAGATAAGCTCTTCAAGGTGCGCTGCTTCTTCTTTCACTGTCCAGTCACAGAATGAAGGAGGGAAGGGTTACTGTAAGTAAAAGTGAAACTGCCGCAGAGAAAAAGTAGATCCTCTCTTTGCAAGACAGGGCTGTGCTATGAGGATGAGCTGTATAAATCTCAGGACTGAATGCACAGAAATATAAATTCTTTGGCAGGTAAAACAGCTCCCATATCTATTTAAATGTGAATTTAGCCTGGAGTACAGCTGAGTTTACGGTTGGGTTCACACATGTGCGGTGCAAATTGAAGCTCCGTTTTCACAGCTAATTGAAGTAGTTGTTCAGCGTTTCACGTCAGTTTTTGATCAGGATCAGGTCAGGATTGCATCAGTATCAGGTTAGGTTTACATCAGGATCAGGTCCGGATTTTATCCTGTTCACAACGGAATGCATCTGTGAATCAGATGCGTTCCTATAGAAGATAATGTGCATGCAATTCACACCGCAATGCCCAGAAAACGCACACTTTTTTGGGCAATGCGGAGTGCGAATGCAACGCACATATGTGAACCAGCCTCATTCAAATGAACGCATTTTAAAATGTCATGCGGTTTGGATGCGGTGTAAACCGCATCCAATTCGCATAGGTGTGAACCGGGCCTAAATATGCGATTATGACTTTTCATGGTCAGTGGTGGGTGATATATTTGTCTTTTTTTATTATCTGAAATATTGAGAGCTATGGTAAACCAAATCTCCATTAGTGGGTTAAAAGGTTGAAGAAAATTGTTAGGAATATTTAGGAGCAAAAATACAGTTTCTCGTCTGAATTATATTCTTATGCTTTGGCCATTACTGACTTTCATTAAAACACTGTTGATTTATGTAGAATATGATCTTCCAAAAGCCGAATTATAGATAGAGAAGATAGAATCATAAAATACTTTTTTTTACTAGCAAGTCTTTTTTTTTTTTTTTAATGACCACATGATGGTGCTATGCATCTATTTTCAATAATTTCTACCCAGGAGGACAGCATAGTTAACAGCGTATCTAAACCCAAAAATATAATGAAATATTTTAAATTAACAAAATTGCAGTGCTAAAAAAATTCATTATGACACCAATATATTTCTATTTAAACAAAGACATCTATCCAAACAAATTGTAATATAATAAAAAAAAATGTATCCAGTGAAGGTCTTAATGCATGAGAAGATCTCCATATGGTGAAAAAGTGATCCATCAAGGGAATTTTTCTTCTGGTGTGACTCCAATCACCAAAATAAGTATTGCAGACTCACCAGATGTAGGACCTGAAAATAATGAGATATATGCGTTTCATAACTATAGTGGAATCTGTCTCCACTTCCTGCAACTGCACCTTTTACACAAGCACTCTTATATAGGGATAAAAACAACAATCAACCCAGTAATTTTTATTCAGCAGGTATGAAGGTGTGCTCTCCATCAGGTAGATGTAAAAGACATAAAAGGCAGTATCATACAGGGCCGTCTTAATAGCATCATGGGCCCCTGGGCAAAGTAATGCTCCGGGGCCCCTACAATGGAGACAGCGCAGGTAAACAGATATCAAGTAGGAGGCAGACAAGCAAAGCTTCCCCTTTTGGGTGGAGCTCCGCTTTAACTACATGAACAATCATTCTGTACAGCAAAGAAACAGTGGGAAAATACTCCATACATAAAGTAACAACGATGTCCTGTGCATATAAGATATCTGCTAGAATGATGCTCAGGACAGTTGTAACAAGTATAGACACGGCCGCCAATAAAAATCATGAAAAACCATCCAGCCTGACAGGGCCTCAGATACCCCCAACATTGTAACCCCTCTACATCTTATATACATCCAGCACTCCTAACTCCACCCAATCAACCCCCCCCCCCCCACACACACACATACACACACCAGGTTTCCCCCTACCATTGTTATCCTGTTGCCACCTCCACACCCCTGGATTCTCAACCCCAAATAAATAACTCCCCAGCACTGTGACTCCTCTACACCCTAGATATCCCCCCAGCACTGTGACCCCTCTACACCCCAGATTTTCCCCCCAGCACTATGACCCATCTACACCCCAGATATCCCACAGCACTCTGACCCCTATACACCCTAGATAACCCCTTGGACTCTGACCCCTGTACACCTCAGACATCCCCCCAGCACTCTGACCCCTCTATACCCCAGATATCCCCCCCAGTACTCTGATCCCTCTCTGCACCCTAGATATTCTCCCAGCACTCTGATCCCTCTCTGCACCCCAGATATCCCCCCAGCACTCAGACCCCTCTACACCCCAGATATCCCCCCCAGCACTCTGATCCCTCTCTGCACCCTAGATATTCCCCCAGCACTCTGCTCCCTCTCTGCACCCTAGATATTCCCCCAGCACTCTGATCCCTCTCTGCACCCTAGATATTCCCCCAGCACTCTGATCCCTCTCTGCACCCTAGATATTCCCCCAGCACTCTGATCCCTCTCTGCACCCCAGCTATCCCCCCCAGCACTCAGACCCCTCTACACCCCAGATATCCCCCCCAGCACTCAGACCACTCTACACCCCATATATCCCTCCAGCACTCTGATCCCTCTCTGCACCCTAGATATTCCCCCAGCACTCTGATCCCTCTCTGCACCCTAGATATTCCCCCAGCACTCTGATCCCTCTCTGCACCCCAGATATCCCCCCAGAACTCTGATCCCTCTCTGCACCCCAGATATCCCCCCAGCACTCAGACCCCTCTACACCCCAGATATCCCCCCCCCCCCAGCACTCTGATCCCTCTCTGCACCCCAGATATTCCCCTAGCACTCTGATCCCTCTCTACACCCTAGATATTCCCCCAGCACTCTGATCCCTCTCTGCACCCTACATATTCCCCCAGCACTCTGATCCCTCTCTGCACCCCAGATATCCCCCCCAGCACTCAGACCACTCTACACCCTATATGTCCCTCCAGAACTCTGATCCCTCTCTGCACCCTAGATATTCCCCCAGCACTCTGATCCCTCTCTGCACCCTAGATATTCCCCCAGCACTCTGATCCCTCTCTGCACCCCAGATATTCCCCCAGCACTCTGATCTCTCTCTGCACCCCCGATATCCCCACAGCACTCTGACCCCTCTACACCCCAGCACTTTGATCCCTCTCTGCAACCTAGATATTCCCCCATCACTGTTACCATATACCATAAGATACTCCTTGTATTGTGACCCCACTAGATCCCTGATACCTCCTACACTGTGACCTCTCTATATCCCTGATACCTCTAGCACTATAGCCACCTAAGATACCCCAAGCATTGTTACCCCCTATACACTTCAGATCCCCCCTCAGCATTGTTTTCCCCCATACACACTTGATATCCCCCAGCACCAATATTCAATCCATGTAGTACCCCCTTTTCCAGTGGAGATACGGTGCATGTGAACTTTTGGCTATGTGCCCACCTCCAGCACTGGGACAAGGACTCACCTATACCAATCAAGTCATGCAGGCAGAAGGAGGGGTGGAGGAAGGAGCATCCCTCTGGGCATTCCAAGCCCTTCGGTGCAAACAGTGCTGGACAGCTGGACTCACTATGACACCATCCACAATGCCACTTCCACGGGCGGGCTCTCAGTGCAGCTGACTCAGCAGCTCCCACTCCAGCTCCTACCCCATGGACTCTGAGTCCCGAGCATTCAAGCTGCATGGGGCAGGGTCAGAGCATCACTGGCGCTCTGACCCTGCCCCTCCCTGCTGGCTGTGAAATAAGTATCGTTCTGCACAGCACGGCGCACCGCTGCCAGCCTGTCTCCCCTGTGTATCCCTCTCAGTGCCATCATGGGGCCCCCAATTTCCGGGCAGCCTGGGCTCAAGGAGCAGCTTCTTTGGGGAAAGTGCAGGGGCCCCCCATGCAGCTGGGGCCCCTGGGCAGTGCCCAGGTCTGCCCTCTCATTAAGATGGCCCTGGTATCATAGTGCAGTAAATTTTTATTTAAAAAAAGATTAACCACCTCAATACCAGACACATTCACCTTCCTCCTGTCCAGGCCTTTTTTAAGTCTTCAGCGCTGTTACACTTTGAATGACAACTACTCAGTCATGCAACTGTACCTAAATGACATTTTTGGAGTTTTTTGAGACAGATATAACTTTCTTTTGGTGTTGTTTAATCACCACTGGGTGTTTTTTTTTCCCTAAATGAAAAAATACTGCAAATGTGAAAAAAATGACATTTGTCTTATTTTGCAAATAAATAATCTTTCTTTATAAATGTAGGCCACAATTTAGTCTATAATCCATTGTTCACTCCAGCCCACTACAGCGCCCACACCCCCTCGTTACCGTGTGCTGCCGAGGGATGCCAACTTGCTGAGGTCAGCGGCAGGGGGTGTGTGTGCTGACACAGGGAAGATCCGTGGAAGAGCTGACAGCACTCTGCATGGAGGGGTCGGAGGATCGGACTTCGCGGCTGGTGGGTTGGTCGGTCCTCTGCATCATGTTGGCAGTGCGTCTCTTCCTTCCTCCTCCTAGGCCAATCGGAAAAATGGCCAATCGGGAAATGGGTCTCAGGCCCAGGGCTGTCTTTTCGCATGGGCAGACTGGGCAGTTGCCCGGGGGCCCCACTTGCCTGAGGGGCCCCACCTGCCCAGCGACCCCAGCCAAGCATTGAACATACCTCCCAACAGTCCTGGATTGAACTGCAGCAGTGTGCACATCCAGTACAGCCAGGGATTGGCTAGCAAGTCACCTGGATGTGCACTGTGTAGCCCCAATGACAGACTTCACCTGTCAAAACGAGAGTGTGATGTCGGGTAGGAGCGGGACTGTTACCCAGACCTGTGTCAAACCAGTGCATAGCGAAAGAGGCGGTGACACAACACCGGCATTCATACATTGCTGGCCAGGACAGAGTTGCAGAGGGTCAGGATCAGCTGTCTATTCCTCTCCCCCCAGGGATTTTTCAGCCTCCGTTAGCCCTGCACTCACAGGCAGCTCCCCACTTTCACTTAAACACAGAAGCCTGGCTTCTGTAGTTGAAAGTGAAAGTAACAGCTCGGCTCCTTCAACAACCTCTCTGCTCTGCACTAGAGTCGGGACAAGTGAAAGGCTGACTGCAATGTGTTCGAGGAGGGAGGATTAGGGTGAGCTGCCCCCTAATCCTTATCTCCTTCCTGCTCCAGGAGCCGAAAATACCCAGTTCCCCTGAAAGGAGAAGGAAGCTGTGGCTGCACTGGATAGAATACATCTACAGAAAGGGGCTACTTTTACAAAAGTGTGTGGTATGCATGTGTGTGTGTGTGTTATGTATGTGTGTGTGTGGTATGTGTGTTATGTATGTGTGTGTGTGTGTGGTATGTGTGTGTGTTATGTATGGGTCTGTGTGTGTGGTATGTATGTGTGTGTGGTATGTGTGTGTGTGTGTGTGGTGTGGTGTGTGTGTGTGTTATGTGTGTGTGTGTGTAGGCAGGAGAGGTTATAGTTGAGGAGAAGGGCAATAGTGAGATGTGGATGGATGACTGCACTTTGTACCTAGCGCTCTTGAACCCTTGCACTCTGTACGTAACGCACTCCAGAACCGTGCACTGTGCCTAACACTCTCCTGCACTCTGTACATAACACACGCCAAAACCCTGCACTCTGTATGTAACTCCAGAACCCTGCGCCCTGTGCATAACACACTCCAGAAACCTGCACTCTGTACCTAGCACTCTCCTGACCCCGGCATGCTGTACATAACGCACTCCTGAATTCTTCCACACTTTGTGTAACGCACACTTCCATAGTTTATGCAAAATCATTTGTAATGGAAGCTTTTTATTCTTATTGTTTTAAATGACTGTGCTGGGCTTTTTGTAAGCATCAGTGAGAATCTTTCTTTTTGCCATTGGTCGCTTCCTCCCATAAGTGTCCCTGATTCTGAAGTTCAAAAGTTGGGAGGTAGATCATCATTCATATGTCACAAAGTTCGCTGCCGCATTGTGCCAGTGCTGTACGGTGCCGCTCCCTCACAGAGACAGAGTGCCGCGCGATCAGTCCCGATATCAGTCAGCGACGGGCAGTGTGCATTGTGAGTCAGCTGTCACTGTGAAGAATGAAGCCGATGCTTTCTGTGTAGTTCCGGCTCTTCACAGGCGGAGTGATATGAAATGCACTCCGCCTGTGACAGATACAGGAAGCATCGGCTCTGCTCTCTACTGCAGCCGCATGCTTCCTGTCACACTTCCGCGTCTCAGAGGAGCCAGTCAGCAGTACACACGCCAGCATTATTACTCACCAACACCAGCAGTACCCACGCCAGCATTAATACCCACCAGGCAGCACCAGCAGCACCAGAGTGTGAGTGTGTACATTTATATATATTTATTTAGTTTTTTTTAGTTGTATGATTTAGTGGTGAAAGTTATTAGTGCTCGGGCCCCCCCAAGTTTTGACTGTAATATCTTATGTGTCCCCCTTATATATCAATCTTGGAGTTGCCACTAGTTCGAGGAAGTAATTAGTGCTTTTGTACTGTCCCATTTCAATCTGTAATTTCTTGTTTTTCAATTTCCTGCTTTTCAAGCTCGTGTTATATTGTCCAAACGTTGTGTTAATGTTTAAACACTGATTTTGTTGGAAGTACCAATAAATATAGCCTTATTGATAATTTGCATTTTTATTCTCGTGTGTGATTGTGTAGACAGGGCCCCAATGCACTGTATTGCCCGGGGCCTATAATGCTCTTATGATGGCACTGCTCAGGCCGAGAGGAGAATCAGTGTGACAATAGCAAATATTCATTCGCTTTTGTCACACAACTGCTCTGCGCCCCAAGCCCACCATTTTTTGAAACCTATTAAGGCCTCTGGCTCTGATCACAAATTTGAAAAACAATTAGTCCTGATGTACTAGGGTGGTAACACTGATCCTTAACAGATACAATACAGTGAGTAAGCCCAAGTTCACACTGTTCCAACATGATAGTCATGCAACTTCCGATCCAACTTTGCCCTGCAACTTAATATACTTTTTTACACTCTATGGCATTGAAGTCGCATTAAAGTCAGACCAAAGTAGTGCAGGAACCTTTTTTGTTCACACTGCCTCGACATGAAAGTAGTACGACTTCCGATCTGACTTTACTTTTTATTGTGACTTTTTACACTCTGTGGCATTGAAGTCGGACTAAAGTAGTGCAGGAACCTTTTTCAAAGTCGGACCAGCTTGTGTCGGACCAGTTAAGACGGCTCTTATAGGGAACCATTGATTTACACATGTCATGCGACATGTGCTCTTAAAGTTAGAGCGTATTTTGCACCAGTGTGAAATGGGCCTAAACTCGGATCAGTTAAGACAGCTCTCATAGGGAAACATTGAATTTGACATGTCACGCGGCTTGGGGTCTCACAAGTCGGATACCATGTCACAGCAGTGTGAACCGGGAATAATGCCGCGTACACACGAGCGGACTTTACGGCACACTTTGCCCGGCGGACTTTTCGACGGACTTTACGAATGATCAGACTTGCCTACACACGATCAACCAAAGTCCGATGAATTCGTACTTGATGACATACGACCGGACTAAAACAAGGAAGTTCATAGCCAGTAGCCAATAGCTGCCCTAGTGTGGGTTTTTGTCTGTCGGACTAGCATACAGACGAGCGGACTATTCGACCGGACTCGAGTCCGTTGGATAGATTTGAAACATGTTTCAAATCTAAGTCCGACAAACTTTTGAGAAAACAAAGTCCGCTGGAGCCCACACACGATCGAATTGTCCGACGAAATCCGGTACGCTGGACCAAATATGCCGTAAAGTCCGATCGTGTGTACGCGGCATTAGTCTTTGGACAAGAAGTTTGTTCCTGGTAGGATCACCAGGTGAAAATAAAATGATAAAAGACAAAAACCCAAAAAAAGAAAACGATTATAGGTGAATAGTGTCACCCCAATATGAATAGTGTCACCCCAATATGTTTAGTGAACCAACATCCCTAATATGGTAGAAAGCAAGAATCACTCAAAGAGAGTGTAGATCCTCTAGTGCAGTGATGGCGAACCTTGGCACCCCTGATGTTTTGGAACTACATTTCCCATGATGCTCATGCACTCTGCAGTGTAGTTGAGCATCATGGGAAATGTAGTTCCAAAACATCTGGAGTGCCAAGGTTCGCTATCACTGCTCTAGTGGGACTTTAGATTGGGTCACTAACAACTAGGTGTAAATACAGGAGTAGAAGAAAGTATTAAAATATATTATATTTATTTGGAAAAATATAAAAAATAGATAACTATGACATATGACAGATATACATATCTAAAATGGATGCACGTTGACAGATGTTGGATATAAACATAGGACAATAACCAATTCTATTGAAAAAATTACAACGATAGAGATAACGTAGGTATTTGAAGGTGAACCTCTTCTTCAGGGGTGGTAGGTTTGGTCACTATGAATTTTAAATCTAAAAATTTCAGAGCTTTTTCTCTGTTTACCTTTATTTTGCTGTGAAATTTTTGGATTTAAAATTCATCGTGACCAAACCTACCACCCCTGAAGAAGAGGTTCACCTTCAAATACCTCGAAACGTTGGGTTATCTCTATTGTTGTAATTTTTTCAATAGAATTGGTTATTGTCCTATGTTTATATCCAACATCTGTCAACGTGCATCCATTTTAGATATGTATATCTGTCATATGTCATAGTTATCTATTTTTTATATTTTTCCAAATAAATATAATATATTTTAATACTTTCTTCTACTCCTGTATTTACACCTAGTTGTTAGTGACACAATCTAAAGTCCCACTAGAGGATCTACACTCTCTTTGGGTGATTCTTGCTTTCTAAAAAAGAAAATGAATGCAGCCACTACTGTACATCTAAGTATTGGTAGGATTAAATATATCAACTTCTGGTTGTAAAAGGTCTGGGTTGTAAAATAATTTATTAATTCAGAAGTGAGCTTAAAATTTCATTGCCAACATAATAATTAAAAAGAAGGGTACATAGATATGGAAAGTTGGGGCAACAGATAAATGGTAAAAAATTAATTTGTGCTGGACATAAAATACTATGTGTCAAAAAATATACAAATGTAATAGATATGAAATAAACAGTACTAGACAAATATTGAACACAAATAATGATTCATCTTTTTTCCAGTAATCTTCGTCTTCGGTTAATTACTATTTTCTTTTAGCAACTATGGAGAAAGGGAGCGGTAGGACTTTATTTTTAATTACATTTTTTGCTCACCCCTCCTTATGAAAATGCTAACTGCCTGGCTTTCATGTGGATCCAAAGGCTTCAATGCCGTTTGAGTGACTGACCAAAAAAAGTATGAAGGCCTTCTGTGTGACTTAACCTTCTGCTTGCTTAGTCAGAATCAGAAATTCAGAAAGCCTTGAAACCTTACATCTTTCGCATTTCTCACAAGTCAGACTTTCTGTAAAGAGAATTTCCATTTAGGAAGGGAGATTTCTTTTTTGTAGTTCCCTTTTTGTAGTGTCACCAAGAATTCCAGTCCTTGGTTTTACTAATGTAAGGAGATTCTGGCTGCAGATGTCTGATACTTTTTCCCTTTTAAACAGCTGATAGACTTTAGGACAGATGGAGCTCTCTATCTCCAGAAAGGTTCATACTAGCATGGAAAAAAAGGATAAAAATGGCTCTTTGTGCTTACCTCAAAGCACTCTTGTACCTGAAAGCTTCTATGGATAGCATACAGTCAGTAACATTTGAAGATCACTCATGCAGTAATCTTCTTTTTGGAAACTCTTTTCTTTGCACAAGTATTCTACAGTTACACTTTAAAATCATGGTAAATGGAACAAATTTGTGGTCACAACAGCATGTCTAGCTTGTATACATCTATTTTTGTCTTTTTTATAAATGAATTCATATTGCTTTAATTTATTTTATTTTTTTACCTCTGGCTAATCTAGTTAATGTAGCAGCTTCTCCCTAGAGCCTTGGAACTTGACGTGATGCTGACATAAATAATGATAATGTTTCCAGAGACAGCTCCAATTTATGTGTCGAGGTTAATTAGGTCAATCAAGAAGATCATATCTAGTTGATATAAACTTCAAAATCAACTGGATCCTCTGAATTGGCTTTTGAAAATACACTATATTAACAAAAGTATTGGGACGCCTGCCTTTACACACACTTGTACTTTAATGGCATCCCAGTCTTAGTCCGTAGGGTTCAATATTGAGTTGGCCCACCCTTTGCAGCTATAACAGCTTAAACTCTTCTGGGAAGGCTGTTCACAAGGTTTAGGAGTGTCTACAGGAATATTTGACCATTCTTACAGAAGCGCATTCAGGACTTTTTTTCTGACGGAACTTGCCGGAACGGAGTTCCACCACCTCTGGCAGCCCTGTCCCCTCCCCCTTGTCACGTAACATAGAAAAGTAAAGGAATCACTTCCTCCACCAGCTTCTGTGTGCTAGTGTCGGCACTGCATCCAGGGCACATGATGCTGGATACTTACAGATAGATGTCCCGGGTCTCGACGCTGCAATCGGCCACATTGTTTGTACATATGGGGCTTGGGGAGGCAGCCTGTTACAACTGTGTGTAGCACAGAGAGGAGCGAAGTGCTGTGAAACTCCTCCCCTGCCCCGTGCTACATTGTTAATAGGCAGAGCTGCAGGAACTTCACTGTGTTGAAAAAAAAGCCCGGGCACAATTAACAGAGCTGTGATGGCTGCATTCTGCAAGAGGTGACAGAGAGCCGTGGGGGAGGAGGACAATCTGTGAACAGGTGAGAGAGCTTTTTGTGTGGGGGTGAGAGGATTTGTAAGAAAGCTGGAAGGAGGGATCTGCGAAAAAAGTGAGAGAGCTGGGGGGAGGATGGGTGTTTGTGAAAGGATGAGAGAGCTGGGGGAAGGGGGATCTGTACAATGGTGAGAGATTTGTGCAAAGGGGAGAGCTGGAAAAGGGGACATTTGTGTAGGGGTTATAGCAGCGAAGGGGGTTTGTAGATTGTGCAGAAGTGAAAGCTGTGAGGATAAGCTGTAGATGAGGGTGCTGAGGTGAGTTGTGGACTGGGGGTGTAATCTGTGGATGGAGGGGTGCAGATGTGAGATGTTAATGGGGTACAAAGGTGAGTTGTGGACGGGGTGCTAAGGTGAACTGTGGAAAAGTGCAGAGTTGAACTGTGGATGGACAGAAGAGGTGGGTTGTGGATGGGGAGGTGTGTAGGTGGGTTGTGGATGTTGGGCACAGAGCTAAGCTGGGGATTGGCACAGAGGAAAGCAAAGGTGTGTGCACAGGCGAGTAATTGATGGTTACTTTGAGGGGTGGAGGATTTTTGCGTGGAGAGGACAAAGGAACTTTGCTGGGGGGCAGCAAAGTATACAGAGTTCAGTAACCAAGAGTATGTCATGTATGGTAGTCTATGCAGGGTGCAACAGTGAGGATTGAGCTGTGCTATACATTACATACCTCTTACAATGGCCCCTGGACAATACTAATGAATTCTGCACTCTGTACAATAGGTTTTACGTTACGTACTCCTGACCCCTGCACACTGTATGCTGGACTGCACATTACACTCTATATTACATATTCCTGACCACTGCCCTCTGTATTCAGGGCTATATGTTGAATAATCCAACCACTCTGTATGTGGGGATTATAGCAGTCAGGAGCATGCAAAATACATCATAGCATACAGAATATGTAAGGTACAACACAACTAACAGAGTGCAGTGGTCAGAAGTATGTAACAGCCTAGTATAAAGAGAACAGGGGTCATGATTATATAATGTATAGCACAGTATACAGGGGTAGTGGTTAGGAGTGTGTATCATTTGCCTCAGATTATGTATGTACAGTGTAGATTACATACTCCTGATCATAGTCTCTATGCTGTGCTGTATGGTACATACTGTACCTTTTAATGCTGTGTACTGTACATGTTTATGGCTACTGCACCCTGTATGATATGCACTCCTCTGCACTGCACAATACATACTCCTGAGTCCTGTACCCTGTGTGTTTCACTTTTCTGAACCTTGCACCTTCTGCGACACAAAGTTCTGAGCCTCTATCATATCCATGTATATGTGGCAACCGCGTAATTTTCACCAATAAAGGAAAGTGTGCCTGGGGGTGGGGTTGTGGGTGTGGTTGGGGTGGGATGTTGGCTGGGGAGGGTGAGTTCCAGCACCTATTTTCTGAGAAAAAAAGCCCTGAGTGCATTTATGAGGTCAGGCACCGATATGGACGAGAAGGCCTGGCTCACAGTCTCCGCTCTATTTCATCCCAAAGATGTTCTATTGGGTAGAGATCGTGACTCTGTGCATGCCAGTCAAGTTCCTCCACCCCAAACTCACTCATTCATGTCTTTATGGACCTTGCTTTGTGCACTGGTGTGCAGTGATGTTTGAACAGGACCATCCCCAAACTGTTCCCGCAAAGTTGGGAGCATGAAATTGTCCAAAATGTCTTGGTATGCTGATGCCTTAAGAGTTCCCTTCACTGGAACTAAGGGGCCAAGCCCAACCCCTGAAAAACAACCCCGCACCATAATTCCCCCTCCACCAAATGATTTGTACCAGTGCACGAAGCAGGGTCCATAATGACATGGATGAGTGAGTTTGGGGAGGAAGAACTTGACTGACCTGCATAGAGTCCTGAACTCAACCCAATAGAACACCTTTGAGATGAATTAGAGTGGAGACTGCGAGCCAGGCCTTCTTGTCCACATCAGTGCCTGACCTCACAAATGTGCTTCTGAAAGGATGGTCAAACATTCCCATAGACACACTCCTAATCCTGAAGCTGTTATAGCTGTAAAGGATGGGCCAACTCAATACTGAACCCTACGGACTATGACTGGGATGCCATTAAAGTTAATGTGCGTGTAAAGGCAGGCATCCCAATACTGTTGGTAATCTAGTGTATATTATAACTTGGTCAACCTCTTTGCATTAAGATGTACATAATTCTTGACGATCTCTTGTGTGAGAACTTTTGTCTTACTTTATTGTTTCCTATAAAAATAAGTAGCTTTCAGATTACAGGGCAAGCTAATCCAAAAGTGATATTTTATTTATAGGCTGAGACTGATAGGCTACTTCTAGATCAAACAGCAAGAGCTCTGTGTCATAATCCATATGGCTATCATGTCTTTGGAGACGGAATTGTGTATGCTCCCATACGCTATTGTGTATTTCAGCATCTTCTGGTGCAATAAACTTACTATACACCAGAATCAGAGAAAGTGCAATATGCATAACTAGTGGTGGCTGGTGGGTTTTTTGGGGAGCGGGGGGGCGCCCTCCAGGCAACGTCTTCCCCTGCATCATGGTGGCCAGGCGTCTCCTCCCTCCTCCTCCCTCCTCAGCCATAAGGATTGTTTCTCCTTTTGGCCCATCAGGAAACAGATCTCAAGACTGATTGGCCGGGAGGAGAATCAGTGTGACAATAGTGAATATTCATTCACTATTGTCACAACTGGGTGGGCACTGCGCCCCAAGCCCACCCTTTTTTGAAGCCTATTAGAGCCTCTGGCTCTAATCACGTGCTTCAAAAAAAAAAAAAACCCATTGGAATCCATGCGTCCGGCACCCTGCATGTAGATTCGGATAGGAGGGGCTGGGCCCCTAATGGACAGGCCGCCACTGTGCATGACTATGCTAAAGATATGCAAGCACATTATAAAAATGAATTCTATCTACTGAGATTTGCCAAAGTTCTGGATATACAGTTAAGTTCCAGTACCAACGAATGTAATTAGTTGCCAGTATATGATTTTCTACAGTGCCCTGAGAACACAGAAAAGGAAGTTATGTAAACTCGGACATCCTTAGTATCTCTGATACAAGGGGGTTGATTTACTAAAGCCAAGTGGGCTGTTCACTTTGTAAGGGCAGTTGGGCTTTGCTGACAATATTTCTACATTTCTTCATGGACATGTCACATTTTTCATGATTTAGTCCCCCCTTTCCACTTTACTGTAGCCATTACTATGACTCTAGACCAGTGGTTCTCAACCTGGGAGTTGGGACCCCCTTGGGGCTCGAATGATTGACGGGGGGTCACCGAATCCTGGGCTGTTCCTGGAGCCCGCACCGCTCTCCAGCCATTTCGCGGTCGCCCAGCAGGGCTGTCCCTGGAGCCTATAGCTGCCCAGTTGGGCTGTTCCTGGAGCCCGCGGCAGCCCACACAGCCTCTTCGCAGTCGCCCATTCAGTTGACGGGAGGGGGGCAAAAACTAGAGGTCAGCTGACTGGTGAGGAATGTGAAGCGGGAGGGGCTGGAGGTGACCCCATCTCCTGTTTTCGGCATGGTGTCACTGCTGCGAGACACCACAAATTTGGAGACACAGTGAGGCCGGAGACACGGTGAGTTTACACTACCTGTGATTATAGTTGCCATTAAAAGTCCCCACTACAGTTCTCAGCTCAGCATATAACCTTGATCAAGAGCACCTAAGTTGGCTAATCAGAACTCCCCCCAGCACTGCCACTGATCCCAACTACCCGCCAGCACTGCCACCCATCCCATCCCCCCCCCAACTAAGGAGTAAGAGAAGGGATACAAATAGAGAATACATGGAAAGGAGAGGAGGGGGGGGGGGGACAAAGAAAAAAGGAGAGAAAGAATAAGAGAACAAGAAAGACGGCTAGAGAGAGAGATAGGGAAAAAAACAAGACATTAGGATAGAGGGAGATAAAAGGGAAAGAAAGGAGAACAAAGAGAAAGAGTGGTACATCCTAAAGTGTACCATAAGGGGTTTTAGTACTGTACAAGTGGAAGGGGCTCAGGGAGCACTAAATGTCCGTGGGTTAGGGGCACAAATTACTTGTCTTGCCTTGGGTGCTGACAACCCACGCTATGAAAATAATTCAACTGTTAGGGGTCCCCACAACTTGGGAAATTTTATCAAGGGGTCACGGCACTAGAAGGTTGAGAACCACTGCTCTAGACAGTCAGTAGTAATTTCAATGTTCTTTACACCAATGTAGTCAGCATGTGCTCTTAGTAATCAATGGTAGCTCACAAGGTGCTTAGGGGTTCCATCCTGTGTATAGTTATGTAATGTCAGTCCAAAAAATACTGGGAGTACATTACAGCCTTTCTAGTATTACATTTATTGTGTCATTAGGGCAGTGTTGCCAACCCCCCGAAGTGAAATTTACTGGCAGAACGCCAAATTTTACAAACGGCGCCAATTTTTTACTGCCAAAAAATCATGACATTTACTGGCGGATCCACATTTTTTACTGGCACTGCAAAAAAGTACCTAAAATTACTGTTTTTAGTGCTAAACAGTGAAAATATCAATATTTGAACTATAAACACATAGCTAGTGCTATTAGCAATGTGTTTAAGTTAAACAAAAGTCAAAAAACATATTTCTCAATTTACATGAAGGTCAGGTTACTATAACCCGGCCAGCAGAGAGTTCCCCCTTACATCAGAGTGTGCAGGATGGTGACCAGAGACCACCTTCCGCAGAGTGAATACACTAAGGTAAGGGGGGTTACTAATATAGGGGGGAACCTTTATATTAGTGCCCCCTTACATTATTGTATTCACTCCACCCTTACATTAGTGACCCCCCCAGACTGGCCTAGCGGCGCTGTCACTGACCTCAGGTGCACCTTGCAGGGCTCAGTCAGACGGCTCCAGCTTGGTGGCTCTTCTATAGTCTCCTCTCCACAGTCCACACATGTCTGTCTTTTCCCGTAACCCCCCTCCCCGGCGGCGCTCCCACTCTTGGCTCCTTTCTAGGATCCCCTCAGAGACTGCAGACATGATAAAAGACAAGAGATGGTCAGAGGCTGCGAACATGATACAGGAGGACAGAGGCTGCGGACATGATACAGGAGGTGGACAAAGGCTGCAGACATACTACAGGAGGTGGACAGAGGCTGTGGACAGGATACAGGAGGTGGACAGAGACTGCGGACATACTACAGGAGGTGGACAGAGGCTGCAAACATGATACAGGAGGTGGACAGAGGCTGCGGGCATACTACAGGAGGGGGACAGAGGCTGCGGGCATACTACAGGAGGTGGACAGAGGCTGCGGACATACTACAAGAGGTGAAAAGAGACTGCGGACATACTACAGGAGGTGGACAAAGGCTGCGGACATACTACAATAGGTGGACAAAGGCTGCGGACATACTACAGGAGGTGGACAGAGACTGCAAACATGATACAGGAGGTGGACAGAGGCTGCGGACATACTACAGGAGGTGGACAGAGGCTGCGGGCATACTACAGGAGGTGGACAGAGACTGCAAACATGATACAGGAGGTGGACAGAGGCTGCGGACATACTACAGGAGGTGGACAGAGGCTGCAGGCATACTACAGGAGGTGGACAGAGGCTGTGGACATACTACAGGAAGTGGAAAGAGACTGCGGACATACTACAGGAGGTGGAAAGAGACTACGGACATACTACAGGAGGTGGACAGCGGCTGCGGACATACTACAGGAGGTGGAAAGAGACTGTGGACATACTACAGGAGGTTGAAAGAGACTGTGGGCATACTACAGGAGGTGGAAAGAGACTGCGGGCATACTACGTGAGGTGGAAAGAGACTGCGGGCATACTACAGGAGGTGGAAAGAGGCTGCTGCAGACATACTACATCCTCACAGTAGCCTCCTCCTCTGCCCACCATCATATTACTTCTCCACATCATCAGTGTGCTGTGTCCTCCTCCTGTACCCCTTTCACCTCTCCACAGGTCAGGGCAGCACTGTGCTGCCCTGACCTGTGGAGAGATGAAAGGGGCACAGGAGGGGGACACAGCACACTGATGAATCTGATGTGGACTGGAGAAGTAATATGATGGTGAATAGAGCACATCAGTCTCTGTCCCCTGGATATGCCATGCAGCCAGGGTCCAGGGACAGAGACTGATGTGCTCTATTCACCATCATATTACTTCTCCCGGCTCCCAGTAATGTCCTCCTTTTACTATGGATATTATCCCCCCTACAGCTTCACTCTCCTCTGGTACCTCCGCTCCGCCTATGACGTGTGTGCAGTGCAGTCATGCACTGCATGACAGGACAGAGTCGCCTGGCTGGCCGCCGTGGTCTCTTTCGTCTTGATGGATTCGAAAATGGCGCCAGGCGGCGCAATTACTTTACTGTGCATGCACCGCCCAGCCGAGCGCGTACGAGCTTTCCCAAGCCAGGCCGGCTTCGGAACGGCGCATGTGCAGTTGCGTGGTCGGCTCGCGGCCATCATTTTTATGGGCACCGGTGCCCTAACGGACTTTCACGGGCGCCCCGAAAAAGGGTTCAAATTTAAGGGCTGCCCGTAAATCTATGGGCGGTTGGCAACACTGCATTAGGGATCCAAAACTGCATAAAAATCTAATATATTTAGTGCACATATCAATAATATTACAAATGCCTCTGCATGTTGAGGTACATATACAGTATATAACTTTAAGCTAGTCTTGGCCTAGACGGGGGCTGTGAGCTTGAGAAGACTATGGTGGCCTCTCCATTAGGGGCGCCGCCCCCCTAATCCATGCGATCGGCCCCTAATCTACATGCAGGGTGCCGGACGCATGGATTTCAATGGGATTTTTTTTTTGAAGCTCATGATTAGAACCTGAGGCTCTAATTGGCTTCCAGAAAGGGTGGGCAAGGGGCGCAGAGCACTGCGCCCTGAGCCCACCCAGTTGTGTGACATTAGCGAATTAATATTTGCTAATGTCTTCCTGCTTCTCCTCCCAGCCAAACAGGAACCGGGTCCTGAGACCCAATTGGCCGGGAGTCTTAGGACTCCCGCCAATCAGGTCTCAGGACCAACTTCCTGTTTAGCCGTGAGGAGAAGCATCGGCCTCCTAAATTGCCGCCTTCCAGGCTCCATGAAGCTCGCACTGGGCACCATCCTCCAGAGCCCATAGCAGCAGATTGCAGATGAGCGGGAGTCGGTGCTGATAGCGAGGAGAAGTTTGGGTACCGCGGCCGGGGGGGTTGGTATGTTGTAAGGGGGGGGCAGGTTTGTTGCCCCAACCCCCCCCAAAAAAAATATTCAGCACCAGCCGCCACTAGGGATGAGCTTTATGTGTGGGTCGAACATGAGTTAGACTCGAACATTGGCTGTTCGATTGTTTGTCGAAATACGAATATTATGGGGCGTTCGCACCAAATTCGAGTGGCGCATCACGCTCCATAATGCACTGCGACATCGCTGTCTGATAATTGGCCAAGCATGCACTATGACCCGCATGCTTTGGCCAATCACAGTGCCGTCAGCAAAGAGAGCCATATTTGGCCAAAAGCAGGGTGCCTTTGGCCAATTATGGCTCAGGGTTAAGTCCACGCCCCACACTATATAAGGCCATCTGCACGTCGGTGTGTTGCTGGCGTTGACCGAGAGAGAGTGTCATTTCATTTTGATTGAGCAAGCAGGCAATTCAGTTAGCTGCAGTGTATTTAGTATATATATACATCCAGGCTTGTGTGTGTATATATATATATATATATATATATATATATATATATATATATATATATGTATATACAGATATACAGTGGGGACGGAAAGTATTCAGACCCCCTTAAATTTTTCACTCTTTGTTATATTGCAGCCATTTGCTAAAATCATTTAAATTAATTTTTTTCCCTCATTAATGTACATACAGCACCCCATATTGACAGAAAAACACAGAATTGTTGACATTTTTGCAGATTTATTAAAAAAGGAAAACTGAAATATCACATGGTCCTAAGTATTCAGACCCTTTGCTGTGACAAATTCAGGTGCTGTCCATTTCTTCTGATCATCCTTGAGATGGTTCTACACCTTCATTTGAGTCCAGCTGTGTTTGATTATACTGATTGAACTTGATTAGGAAAGCCACACACCTGTCTATATAAGACCTTACAGCTCACAGTGCATGTCAGAGCAAATGAGAATCATGAGGTCAAAGGAACTGCCTGAAGAGCTCAGAGATAGAATTGTGGCAAGGCACAGATCTGGCCAAGGTTACAAAAAAAATTCTGCTGCATTTAAGGTTCCTAAGAGCACAGTGGCCTCCATAATCCTTTATTGGAAGACGTTTGGGACGACCAGAACCCTTCCTAGAGCTGGCCGTCTGGCCAAACTGAGCTATCGGGGGAGAAGAGCCTTGGTGAGAGAGGTAAAGAAGAACCCAAAGATCACTGTGGCTGAGCTCCAGAGATGCAGTCGGGAGATGGGAGAAAGTTGTAGAAAGTCAACCATCACTGCAGCCCTCCACCAGTCGAGGTTTTATGGATCCCCAAATCCAGGTGTGGAAAACTTGTTGCATATTTCCCAAAAAGATTCATGGCTGTATTAGATCAAAAGGGTGCTTCTACTAAATACTGAGCAAAGGGTCTGAATACTTTGGACCATGTGATATTTCAGTTTCTATTTTTTAATAAATCTGCAAAAATGTCAACAATTCTGTGTTTTTCTGTCAATATGGGGTGCTGTGTGTACATTAATGAGGAAAAAAAATGAACTTAAATGATTTTAGCAAATGGCTGCAGTATAACAAAAAGTGAAAAATTTAAGGGGGCCTGAATACTTTCCGTTCCCACTGTATATATACACTGTATCCAGTTTAGCTAGATCTGACTGCAGGACGTTCCTGGTGTACTGTTTCTAATATACTTCAGGCAGGCAGGTGATTCAGTTAGCTGCAGTGTATTTAATATATATACAGTCTCCTACATATATATATCCACTGCATTCTAGTCTAGCAAAGCCTAAATCTGACTGCAGGCCATTCCTGGTGTACGTTTTCAAATATACTTTCAGGCAGGCAGTTGATTCAGTGATCTGCAGTGTATAAAATATATATAGTCTCCTACATATATATCCACTGCATTCTAGTCTAACCAAGCCTATATCTGACTGCAGGCCTTTCCTGGTGTACATTTTCAAATACACTTGAAGGCAGGCAGGTGATTCAGTGAGCTGCAGTGCATAAAATGTATATACAGTCTCCTACATATGTATCCACTGCATTCTAGTCTAGGCAAGCCTATATGTGACTGCAGGCCATTCCTGGTGTGCGTTTTCGAATACACTTTCAGGCAGGCAGGTGATTCAGTGATCTGCAGTGCATTAAATATATATACAGTCTCGTACATATATATATCCACTGCATTCTAGTCTAGCCAAGCCTATATCTGACTGCAGGCAATTCCTGGTGTACTTTTTCTAGTAAACTTCAGGCGGTGTTTTGCTAATAAAATTTTACAGCATGTCTGGAAGGCCACCAAGGAGAGGCAGACGCTCATAGGCCACTAAAAGAGGGCAAGCAGGCTCTGTATCTACAGCCAACAGTGCTGGTCGTGGACACGATGCATCCTCAGCATGTGGCCATGGGATACGCTTGTCCTTTGTTTCAGCAGCTGGCCGTGTTGATCCACAACATGCAGGAGAGTTGGTAGAGTGGATAACTAAGCCATCCTCATCCTCCTCATCCTCTGTCACCCAGGCTCAGAGTAGTTTGCCTGCCAATGCAGCTGCCAAAGCGGCCTATACCATCGGCTTAATGTCATCAGTCACTCCTTCCCTAGCCCCACCATCATGCATGGAGGAGTCCTCCAAACTGTTCGACCACAGTGTCGGGTACATGATGCAGGAGGATGCGCAGCATTTTGAAGGCTCCGATGATGGTACCCAGGTTGAGAAAGGCAGTAACGTGAGCCCAGAGAGAGGGGGTGCCCAAGAAGGAAAAGAAACTGGCAGTCATGTTTCCCCAGCTGCAGCATACTGCCAGGTTTGCTCCAGTGATGAGGAGGGAGGGGATGATGAGATCACTGACTCTACGTGAGTGCCTGATAGAAGAGAGGAGGAGGAGGAGGCACATCTCCAATGAGGCAGGATGCCCTCCAGGGGCCAGCTTAAGGGCAGCCACCTGACTGCATCACACCGCAGAGCGTTTTTTAACAAAGTTCTTTGGTGTGGGCCTTTTTTGATACGTGTGCAGCAACATATGTCTGAAGCATATCAAGTGTGGCCAAAACAGCAGCCGCTTCGGCACCACATGCTTGACCAGACATATGTCGACCTCCCATGCAGTCCGTTGGCAACAGTACTTAAAAGACCCACACCAAAGAACAAGGCGGACCTCTCCTTGCTCCTCATCAGCTGGGATCTCCAACCCTATACCTTCAGTCCTCTCAGAAACCTGTACTGAGAGGAATGAAGGTGTAGAATTAGGTGTGCTAAGTACTTGTGGAAAATCTGCTATCGCTACACCAACATCCAATTGTAGCAGGCAAATTTCCCTACCCCAGTTGCTAAACCGTCAAAAGAAATTTGGTCCCAGCCATCCACATGCTCAGCGGCTGAATGCTAGCTTGGCTAAATTGCTAGCACTCCAACTGCTGCCTTTTCAGCTGGTAGAGAGCCCCCTTTCGTGAATTTGTGGAATGTGTGGTACCTCAGTGGCAGGTTCCCAAACACCATTTTTTTTCATGAAAGGCCATTCCGGCTCTCTACCGGCATGTGGAAGGCAATGTCTTGGCTTCGTTGGACAGGGCGGTCAGCGGTAAGGTGCATATTACCGCTGACTCATGGTCCAGCAGGCATGGACAGGGACGTTACCTTTCTTTTACAGCTGGGAAGGATGCAGGACAGGGTGCAGTATTGTTGGAGCTTGTTCCGCCACCACGCCTCCAAAATGCTAGCAGTGGAGATTCTGCCACACCTCTCTCCTCCACCCCCTCCTCTTCTTCTTCCTCTATGGCCTCTTTCTCTGAAGATTTGTCCTCGGAACCAGCAGTGCTCCGTAGGAGTTCAAGGGGCTACGCAAGCACTCAGGCAAAGAGATGCCATGCGGTGCTTGAGTTGGTCTGCTTAGGGGACAGGAGCCACACTAGGGCAAAGATTCTGTCAGCTCTGCAGGGGCAGACTCAGAGGTGGTTGACGCCAGGCCAGCTTCAGCCAGGAATGGTGGTTTGCGACAATGGCACCAACCTCCTCTCCGCCCTCCAACAGGGACACTTAACCCATGTTCCCTGTTTGGCTCATATATAGATCATGAAAGACAAATTACCGCGCTTAACACAAAAATCCTAATATGCAAAAAAAAAAGCTGCAGTTCTAAATTGTGAGGCATACACAAATAAGCAAATAGTAAATAAGTGAACATGAACTGCGCTACAAACAAGTAAATAATATATAAAAAATATCCCAGAAGGACAAATATATGTAACGAAGTAATCTAATTAATAGTGAGGTAAAAAATTTTTTAAAAAGTCCCAGCAGTGAGTTAAAGTCCAAAAGAAAAGCAAATAATATCCAATAAGGGTGCAATAGAGCTTATCAACTCATCAGATGACACCATGTGAGGAATCCACCACCAGAAAGATTGCATGCTTACCAGAGGCAAGCTGTAAATCAGCTTGTAAAAGAATCAGGTATCCGTTCAATGAAAACGTCCTAATCCGACTGAAATTGGCTATGTATCCACACTTGTAGTCACTGTACAGCAGGACTGGAGTATGAGAAGAAGAAGCAGTACAAGGAGCCAGTCACATAATGTGCTGATAGGATCACAAAGCAGAGTGACAGAGAGGTAAGCTTATCACTGCTGCTTCTCCTTTCACTGTCCAGTCACAGGCTGGGATTGATCCAGAACAACCTGGGCTCAGAGGAAGTGGGATGAATGATGGTGGCCATCAGACTGAGGACATCATTGTGTCCTATTTGTAGGGGAGAATTGGGGCTCCCTGTTTGGCTCATGTCCTTAATTTGGTGGTGCAGCAGTTCTTGTGCAGGTACCCGGGCTTACAGGATCTCCTGAGGCAGGCCAGGAAAGTCATATAATGCCAGTGCTCAGCTGGCTGACCTCCAAAAGGAATGCAACCTGCCCAACCTGCCCAAGAACCGCCTCATTTGTGACATGCCCAACAGGTGGAACTCAACGTTGGCAATGCTGCAGCGGCTGCACACGCAGCAGAGAGTACCTGTGTGAGTATGGCACCAGGACAGGGTCAGGGGAGCTTGGCTTTTTTTTGCCACACCAGTGGCTACTGATCAAGGATGCATGCACTGTCCTGTCACCATTTGAGGAGGCCACGAGGATGGTGAGCAGTGACAGTGCATGCATCAGTGATACTGTCCCTCTTGTCTTCCTGTCGGAGCACACGCTTCGTGGAATAATGGACAGGGCACTTGAGGCAGAACAGAGGGAGGAAGAGGAGGACTTCCTTACCTCTCAAGGCCCCTTTTATCCAGACAGTATTCCTGCAGGCCCATCATTCACGCAGGAAGAGGAGGATGAGGATTGTATCAGCATGGAGGTGGAGCCTAGCACTTAGCATCAGCAGCAGTCTTCAAGGGATTCTTTTCAGTCCCCAGAAACCCATGGACTTGTACATGGCTGGGAGGAGGTGGCTGTGGATCATGTCATCCTTAGTGACCCGGAGGACTCCGGATCGAATGTCTCAGCAAACCTTCGCTGCATGGCCTCCCTGACCCTGCAAAGCCTGTGAAAGGACCCTCGGATTTGTGATATCAAGGAGAGGGATCATTACTGGCTGGCAACCCTTCTTGATCCATGTTACAAGGGTAAGGTTGCGGAACTTATCCAGCCTTCGCAGAGTAGCAGAGGATGAAACATCTTCAGGAGGCCTTGCAGAAAGGTTTGTGCAATGCGTTTCCAGAGCCTGGGAGGTTACAATTTCCTGGTACTCCTGGACAATGTGTTGCTGAGACTTCGGTCAGTCACAGAAGGAGCGGTGGAGAAGGTTGCCGTCTGACCGATGCGTTCAGACAATTCTTTAGTCCGCAGCCCCAAGGTCTGATCCAGCAACCATCGCCAGTGTCTGATTTATATGGTGCAGGAATACCTAGGAGCAAGATCAGACTTGAAGACCTTTCCAACCGAAAATCCACTGGGTTACTGGGTCTTGAGGATGGATCACTGGCCAGAGCTTGCACAATATGCAATTGAGGTACTGGCCTGTCTTGCATCCAGCGTTCTTTCTGAATGCACATTCAGTGCTGCTGGAGGCTTTGTAACCGATCACAGAGTGCGCCTGTCCACAGACTCAGTTGATCGGCTCACCTTCATAAAAATGAATCAGTCTTGGATCACCAGCTACCAAGCACCTGATGCTGATTTTTCTATGAATGTGAGATCCTTTGAAGATTTCCTATGCTGAGTGACTATCCTGTTATGCTGAGTGACTATCCTATTCCTCCTCAATGTTCATGTTGATAGCTTCTAAGAACATTTTTGTTTCAGGGCACCTCCACCAGTGCCTAAGGGCCAATTTTTCTGCCCCTGTTTAACAGGGGCGTATAATTATATTTTTTTCTGTAAATCTTGCGCTCAACTAGAGTATCTGTGAGGGGTTGCAGTGTTGTGGCAACACCACCAGTGCCTAAGGCTCAATTTTTCTGCCCCTGTTTAACAGGGGCATGTATTTACAATATTTGCTCTAATATTTCACAGCAGGGCCCGTTCCTGCGCTCAACAAGAGTATCTGTGAGGCTTTAAGATTGTTTAGAGGGAGACTTAGCTCTCTCAAGAGGATGATGGGATTTTGGAGGGAGATAATGTGTCTGTTTAAAGGTGAGCAACACCGACATCTGTTAATATAAAATATATAAATTTGTTGAAGAAGACAGATAAAAGACAATACAGCCAAAATACATATTGTGACCTTAAATTACAACTTGGTGTATGAAATCAATTTACATAGGTATGCAGGAGCAGCCAACATGTTTCGCTTATCGCTTCATCAGGGCACTACATGCATTACTGATTTCATCTAGAATACATAGAATATAAAACATACCATTAGTATAGTAATACATATTCTATCATCAATTAAAAAAACACCAAAAAGATTATTCAATTAAATTAAATTTGTATAGAAAGAATGTAGGTTACAAATGCTCACCTGGTCTAATAAAAGAAGGTGAACCACTAAACCGCACCATTGCACAACCATTCACCCATTATAGGACCACCTGGGGCTGGTTTCCCGTGGATGTCAGGTCCAGTCGGGTTAAGCCGGTAGGGAAATTGGACCGTGTTTGAATTGCTGAGAAATGTGGTAGTCTGACAGTCTAGAGACAAATTTATGTAAATAATGACTTATAGAATAGAGACTTCAGAAATGATTATCACAGTATTATTGGCATATGTGTAAACAGCATACAGTGGGGACAGAAAGTGTGTGGCTTTCCTAATCAAGTCCAATCAGTATAATCAAACACAGCTAGACTCAAATGAAGGTGTAGAACCATCTCAAGAATGATCAGAAGAAATGGACAGCACCTGAGTTAAATATATGTGTGTCACAGCAAAGGGTCTGAATACTTAAGACCATGTGATATTTCAGTTTTTCTTTTTTAATAAAAAAATGAACTTAAATGATTTTAGCATATGGCTGCAATATAACAGAGTGAAAATTTAAGGGGGTCTGAATACTTTGCGTCCCCACTGTATATATTATTGGCATCTGTGTAAAAAGCATATAATGCATAATACAACATGCCATAAAAAGATTCTAGTAAGAATTTTATAATTAACATCTTACGTTTAAATAAATAATTGATGTCTTAATTTTATATATATTATTATTTGTCATTAATTATTACATTTATGTAATTAAGGTAATTTGTTTTGTTAAACACAATCAAATAAATCCAAAGCAGATAAGGTATAAGGTATCCATTCCAACTTGCTAGGGCTGACTGCTCACAAGTGAAAAGAGAGGATGAAATCAATTAGTTAATATTTAGATTATTAGAGTAGTGTAGGTAAAATAGCATACACAGTACTTGATGGTGATAACCACCCAGCCGGTATATGGATAGTAATAGAGAAGTCCCACAATTTAAAAGGTGAATTCTTACCTCATAGGTGATATGGATGGGGATACATCCAATGAAGGTAGTTAGGCAGCTGTGTTGAAGTTACCACACCGCTCTGACAGCAAGATGCATGTGTCGGCGAAAAGCCGACACCACCATCTTAAGTACACATGGTCCCTCCAGAAGTGAAGGGTCGAGTACGACCCCTGACATCACTTCCAGTCCGGGCGTCCCTGCAGATGCGCATGCGCACCGGTCCCAAATGGGAGCAGTGCGTCAGCGCCATCAATCACACGCTGATAGCGCGGATGAGATGTGAGGGCGGAAAGGAGACTCCGCCCTCATGTGCAGGGACACATCTCCCTACCAATGGCAGACTGCCCCGTGCAGACTGCAGACTGATAGAGCCATATTAAGGCCTGGTGGATAGGTGGCCTTCTGATTAAAAATCCACCTTGCCTCTTTTTGGAGAATTTTCTTGTCAAAATCTCCTCCCCTTTCGGGCTCCGGAATGACTTCCAATGCTGTAAAGGAGATGTATGATGGGTCGTAACATGCCCTGGGACTGTGACGTCATAAGGGGGCGGGGTCACTGGATGACATCACCCGGTGACCACACCCAATGCCTATATTAGTCATTGTGAGGCGCTCACACCAGCATTACAGCGGGAGAGAGCGTCGTGTCAACATCGGAAGAAGAGAAGAGGGAAGAAGACGACAAAGAAGACAGGGCCACCACTAGCAAGAGAGCGGCAAAAGAGCAGAAGATAGCGGAGGAGCCCAGCAGAAGAACCGGAGGGCGGGAGAAGAACCGGACACCGGGAGAAGAGGCCGAAGAGCGGGAGAAGAGGCCAGAGAGAGCGGAGAAGAACCGGACACCGGGAGAAGAGGCCGGAGAGACCCCCGAACTCGGAAGAAGACCCCTGGAGCTGCCTAATAAATTAATTTAAAGACCTGTGTAGTGTGCAGGGCGCCCCCCTCCCCAAAGCACCCACCCCCCCATGTTGAGGTCATGCGGCCTGGTACAGTTCAGGAGGGGGGGGCGCTCGCTCGTCTCCACACCCTTACCTGACCGGCCGGGCTGCGTGCTCGGATAAGGGTCTGGTATGGATTTTGGGGGGACCCCCATGCCGTTTTTCCGGCGTAGGGGGTTCCCCTTAAGATCCATACCAGACCTAAGGGCCTGGTATGCTCCTAGAGGGGAATTCCTTCTTGCGCTCGCCGCAATAGGAAAATGTGTTTTTCCTATTGCAGCCAGCGTGAGATGTACTGTACCCTGTCGCCGAGAACCATTCTCGCGGCTGCGTACTGTAGTTTGTACAAAAGTCCGATGGTTTTGTGTACACACGATCGGACTTTGCTCCATCGGACTTTTGTTGCCGGAAAGTTTGTGCGTTCGCACAGCCAACAAAAGTCCGAGGGAAACAGAAAAAGTTTGTCCGATGGAGCGTACACACGGTCGGATGTTGCTCCAAAACAGCCTTAACAGTGACCTGGTGTGAATCTAGCATTCCTCTTTCTAAGCTGAATGAACTAATCTGCACGTGTGTATTTCCACATCCACACTCAGCCCTACATTTTACATTATGCTTATGCACTATATTGTCAAAAATATTGGGACACTTTACATCCAAATCAAATTTAATGGCATCCCAGTCTTAGTAAGGTCCACAGGGTTAAATATTGAGTTGGCCCACCCTATAACAGCTTCAATTCTTCTGGGAAGGCTGTCCACAAGGTTTAGGAGTGTGTCTATGGGAATGTTTGACCATTCTTGTAGAAAGCGCATTTGTGAGGTCAGGCACTGACATTGGACGAAAAGGCCAGGCTCGTAGTCTCTGCTCTAATTTATCCCAAATGTGCCCTATTGGGTTGAGGACAGGACTCTGTAAAGGCCAGTCAAGTTCCTTCACCCCAAACTTGCTCATCCATGTCTTTATGGACCTTGCAAGCCAGGCCTTCTTATCCAAAATCAGTGCCTGACCTCACAAATGCGGTTCTGGATTAATGGTCATGCATTCCCATACATGCACTCCTAACCCTTGTGGACAGCCTTCCCAGAAGAGTTGAAGCTGCTATAGCTGCAAAGGGTGGGCCAACTCAATATTAAATCCTACGGACTAAAACCGAGCGTCTGATTTTTGTCAAAAGTGCGTGTTCAGAATTTTGTCAAGCATACTAACTATCCGCAAATTGTCATTCGACAAACGCAAATGTAGTGATGTACTACAAGAGTATAAATAGGAAGTTCATTTCTCGAGCATCACCTATTGAGCCCCTTTTGCTAATTTTGTGTTAGTAGAAGTTTGGCGAGCATTGATTGGCGATTTTCAGATCGTTCCTGATCTTCAAATTACAGTTTGGGAGTAGGCAGTTACATTAAAAACAACACAATGGAAAATTAACAAGGAACAACAAAACAGTTGTACCTTTAATCTTAAAAACTCAGGGATAATGGTGCTGTGGTAACTTCCCCAAAAAATCAAACAACAACCATAATATTAATATTATTTATATCACTACAACACATATGCCTTTTAAAATACGTTTGGCATAACTACAGAAGTGAGCATAATTTTGCAATTTCCAGCTTTAGTAAATAAACTCCATTGTGTACTTAAAAGTGGGGTATGCCTGTACATTAGTATCACCAGCAAAGCAGCGTCATTATTATCCCATTAAAGAAGATGAGAATTTTTTTGGTCATGCTCCAGACCACATGCTGATTGCAGTTGGTTCAAAAGGTTCATTCCTGTAAGTAGATTCAGATTGTAAAATAAGGATTGTGTGCTATCCGAGGAAGCCGTGCTGATTATTTCCCCCTTACTGTGTGGTGATGACATCTGACCAGATAAATTATCCAGACCAGTTGGTCATCAAGCCTTTTTGACCTGTATGGCATATGCTATTTCAGGCCACTATTTCTGGTAAGCCTCCATAATTTCTGGTGATGGACCTGGCACTGATTTCAACCTTCCGTGCACTTCTGGTCTCCCCACGGTCCATTTATCTGCCAGGTTGGGTCTAACAATCCCTCTGCATGTTCGGGAGACACCTGTTCATCATCGCCTATGCACTGTTACCACAGACTTTTTGCCTTTTTTATTAATATTTCACTTATTGTGATATGGACTTTATATATAATATTATTTTTGATGTATTTTCACTTACCATTTGAATTGGTGAATGTATATAAGTGTTACTACTTTGTTCAAAAGTCACTGTTTTAGTCTATTTTCAGCGCAGCGCTGTACTTACCTTTTTCTAAGAAGATGAGAATTGCCGTGTCACGAATGTTAATTCTAGATTACGAACGGTAGTTTACAAGAACAAACTCTTCCTGGTAGTTCCTTGATTCCGATCATGTGTGTTTGTACTTTTGACTTTTGTGTGACGATTTCTGTACTGACCATCTGAAAATCAGACGTTGAGCTTTTGTTCATCAAAAATTTACTAGCCTGCTCATCCAGCTTTTGTCTGACAAAAATGTGAAATCGTCCGTTGAAAGCACCGTACTCACGATCCGAAAATCGCCAGACAGCTCGTCGTACGAATTTTCCCATCTGATTTTCGTATCGTGTGTTCAGGCCTTTAGACTGGGATGCCATTAAAGTTCATGTGGGTGTAAAGGCAGGTATCCCAATACTTTTGACAAAATAATGTACTTTATACTTTGTGCAATGGATTAGAGTGCACAGAACATGCGAGTTTATTTAAATTTAAAGTACAGCACGCTAACAATGACATCCCTGTTTGGTATATTGGATATACCATTGAAAGCATTTAAATATATCTGTTCAATAAGTGCAAACAAAACCTGTTGGTCGTGCCAGAAATCCAGTAAAGGAAATCTCTAATGACTTGAAACCTACAACGCCAGTGCTAAAGACCAATTTCCTTTGGTCATGGCAATGATGACATGTGCCTTATTGATTTGCATGAAATGTGAATTTTCAATGATCAATCTATTATAAGGGCTTATGTCCACTAGTTAATTTACTGAATGGGAAAATATCGGTCAATACTCCACAAGGACATCTGTTTCAACACAAAACAACACTTTGATGGGAATTGGTCTTGGTGAAAAATATGTTTTTACTTATCCATGCATTTTGCCAACACTAAAAAAAAAAAAATGTATTTTAAGAAAAAGTTCTGGATTCACCCCCTGACACTGAATATCTACTAGTTAATGGGCAGCATGTCATGTCATTAAATTTAAGCTTTTAAGAAAAAAAATTAAAACAAAGAATATTAACACAATGCCCTCAATGTACACACCTTCAACATTATATTTTTCTGAAGTTAACTATTATTTATTACTGGCACACAAGATTTATTTTACAGAATAAATTCTAAAATGATACATATTATGTCAGTATCTAGTCATAGAGATTGATCATTACTATTCCTCCATCATGCACTGGGATAGTTCAATCAATAATTTGCACATAGATTCACAAACCATGTTTGCTTTGGAAGGGCTGAGGGAGAGGTACTATAAGAAGAAATACATTAAGTCTGATTTATGCCTCTAGCCAGCTAATGAATTCTTAAGAACGAGTTTCAGCTGATGTAAAGATATGTGTCACAGGCTTGAAAATACTGCTGATTCTTGAAACTAGACATCAGTGGAACAACATAATGAATAACGAAGAAGCCGGGGACGTCAGAGGGGTTTATGCAGTCATAGGTTAGGTTGGTGCCAGTCACTGTCAGAAAATACTCAGTTAGGTTGGTGTCAGTCAATGTCAGAAAATACTCAGTTTAAAATTTTAGTTTAAAGTGTTTCTAAAGCCAAAATTTATTTTTGTGGTTCCAGATAGTAGAAGGCTTACAGATTCTGTTTGTCCTCTTAAAATCATTTAACATTGTTGCCACTGGGAAAGAATGAAATGCAAAATTTTACATTTGCAGAGGTACAACAAAATTTTCCAGTTGGGTACATTTTGGCTTTAAATACACATCAATGATTAAAACCAGTGGCAGCTGGTTCTGTATATTTTGGGGGGGCAGCAAACAAGACAAACCACCACACCCCCCGGTCGGTCCCGCACTTACCCCATCTATGTCACAGGCAGCTTCGGCTCCTTCCTGCGTCTCCTCCTTCTCTGTGTCTCGGGCTTCACGGCAGCTTCCTCCTCAATGGCTTCCCTCCTCTTTCCCTCCGTGCGGTGGTCAATATGATTGCTTCTCCTCTCGGTTGATCCAGTCTCAGGACCCACTTCCTCATTGGCCAAGAGGAGAATCAGGAAGATTATAGAGAATATTAATTCGCTATTGTCACACAACTGAGTGGGCTCAGGGTGCAGTGGTCTGCACCCAGAACCAACTCTTTTTTTTTAATGCCAATTAGAGCCTCTGGCTCTAAAAAAAAAACCCCATTGGAGACCATACATGTATTGGGGGGGTGGCGCCCCTGCACTCCTTATGGACAGGCCACCACTGATTAAAACCTTATATAATAAACTATACAGCTCTTACCTTATGGGTTTACATTTCAATAGTTGATTTGATTTATGAGGACTCCTGTAAAAAATATAAAAGAAATACTACATTACGTGTTACTTTCTAATGTAACGCTTTCTTCTAATTTAGTATATGTTGAATATTTTGGAAAACTTATTAGCAATGAAGAGCAGTATACCACACAAATACATAAACCTTTAGAACCCTTTTACACTGGGGAGGTTTTCAGGCACTTTAGCGCTGGCAATAGCCTTTGCTAAGCACCTGAAAACATTCATACCAGTGTGATATTTCACACTCGGGCGGTGCATTTGCGGGACGTTCTGAAAAAGTCCTGCAAGCAGCATTTTTGGGGTGGGTTGGGGTGAAGGGGCAGCACTTTCAAAGCGCCTTGAAATTGCAGCAAACTGGGAGATTTTAACCCTTTCTTTTGGGGTTGAAAGCTCCCCCCTAGCGGTCAAAAAGTGGCGCAAGAGTGCCGCTTAAACAGTGCTAAAGCGTCACTAAAACGAGTGGAGCTTTAGCGCTAACAGACGGCGCTTTCAGTGTGAAAGCAGTCTTAGTAAGCACTGTTGAAAGAAATATTTTAACCTCATTTTAATAGTTACATATTTGTTTGTATAATTAACATCAAGTCAATGTTACCTGACAAGAGTAGTGTCTAATGATGTTGGATCTATGTTTAATGCAATCAAAAGGTTTAACATCCTCTCAACTTGCAGAACTGTTTGAAGAGCTACAAAAAATGCTCATTCATTTCTACACTGATAAAAATGGTTGACTCGCTCTGCTCCCCTTTTCATCCTCTTTTTTTTTTTGCCACTTCAGCGAGGTATATTTCCGGGAGTCATATTTCAGTTATTAAGTTTCAAACTTGTCCCATCACTTCGTCACATCATAGTGGCAATTTTTTTGTCTGCTTTATACCAAACAAGATATATCATAAAAAGACCTTTATTACAATAAACTACCCTCTGTTGGTAACATTGTGTGTAAACTTTTGAGATACACTTGTGGAAGTGGTATTGGAAGCATCTGCATTTTATATGTAATTTTAGGTAATAGTACCATTTTATATATGTTAATTCTACCTCCCCAGGATAACTGACCTCCTGAGATTCTGTTCAGCTCTTGCTTTATTTCATTAAGGAAGGGCATAAAATTAGCCTGGAACAGAGTCTCTTTTGATGTGGTTATTTTGGCTCCTAAATCTTGCCTAATCCTAGAGAGAAGGGGTTCGAGAGCCAGCACAAACAGCAGCGGGGAGAGTGGGCACCCCTGTCTTGTGCCATTGAACATTTCAAATGGCTCAGAGAATACCCCGTTTACCCTCACTCTCGCTGTAGGTCTGGAGTATAGTGCCCCTATCCATCTACGGATCCTATCCCCAAGACCAATCTCCTCCAATGTGCACATCATGAAGCCCCAGTCTATTCTGTCAAACACTTTTTCAGCGTTGATTGACAGAAGTAGACCTGGTGCTCCACTCTCTTTTATTTTCTGTACTACTAAGAGTGTTTTAATACCATTATCACGTCCCTCTCTTCCCTATATAAACCCGACCTGATCTGAATGTATGCTCTTATTTATTATTTGTTTCAATCTACCCGCGAGCACTTTGGCGAATAGTTTCATGTCTACATTTAAGAGCGAGATGTGTCTATAGCTGGAGCAAAGTGTACTATCTTTATCGTCTTTCAGGATGATGGCTATGTTAGCTGCCAATGCTTCTCTCCTCATTTCCCCTTTTTCCCCGATTTCATTCATGTAAGAGCACATTTTGGGGATTAGATAATCCTGGTATTTTTTATAATATAGGACCGTCAACCCATCAGGGCCTGGACTTTTGCCTACTGGCGTTTCCCTGAGTGCGTTTCTTACTTCTTCTTCAGTTATGGGGGCATCTAATGAAGTTTGTTGAATTTCCGTGATTTTCACCATTCCAATGTCTTTTAAATAATTTTTAGTTTTCTCTCGTTTTTTTTCCCTCTCCTCCTGGGTGTCGTTTTTATTTAGTGCATACAACCCCCCCATAATATTCTTGGAAAGTTGTCGCGATATCTTTGTCTTTATATCTGATCTCACCTGTCCTTGTTTTTATTTTATCAATATAGTTGGTGTTTTTCTTTTTCTCTCAGGGCCTTTGCCAGAAATCTACAAGGTCTATTGCCGCCTAAATATTCTTTTTTTTTCACGAGGTTGTATAACTTTTGGCTTTCTTGTTCGATTAGGTCCCGCATAGCCTCTCTCCTCCTGAAAAGGCCAGCCAAGACCTCCCCATCCCCCGTTTTCTTATGTAGTTGTTCTAGGTCATACATTTCTTTTTGCAGGGCTAGTTTGTCTTTTTCCTTTCTTCTTTTTTTCCTCAGAGCCCACCATCATTAAGATACCTCTGATATACGCTTTATGGACCTCTCAGACTATGGCTTCTGACGTCTCATTTTAAAATAGAGTTCTAACTCTTCTTTAATTCGCTTATCAATTTCTCTATTCTGGAGGAGATCTTCATTTAGACTCCAACTGTTGCACAAAAATTTTTACGTTTACCTATTTTCAACTGTAGGCTCACAGGCGCGTGGTCAGAGAACATCCTTGAGCTTATATTTGTACCCTTAACCTCCTCAAGTAGCCAATGCTCCACAAGAAAAAGGTCTAATCTAGAGTACCTTGTGTGGATGGGGGAGTAGAATGTATAGTCTCTTACGTTATAGTGTTGCATCCTCCATACGTCTACAAGTTGACATTGGCGCAACTTCTTTTTCAATTTGTTCATCCATACCCCTCCAGTCCCCCGTGCACGCGACGTACTGTCTTTCCCTGGCTCAAAACACAGATTGAAATCTCCTGCTATTATAGCTCCGCCCTTCTCGAAATCCTCGAACTTTGCGAGGATTCCCAGTAAGTATCTGCTAGGGTTCTTGTTCGGGCCATATACATTTGCTAATGAGCAGTCTGACCTGTTTAGTTTACCTCTTAAGAACAGAAAACGCCCCTCTGGGTCAGTCATTCTCTCCTCTAGCTTAAACCTAACTTCCTTTACGAATCCAATCACCACTCCTTTTGCGCCCCTAGTCGGGGAGTCTCCATAAAACCAAACCGGTAGTCTCTGGAGAAAATGCTCTGGCTCTTACCAAGGAAAAGATGCGTCTCCTGTAACAGAGCCACATCTGCTTTTAGAAATTTCAATTCACCCATTATGTTCGCACATTTTATGGGGGAATTAAGACCTCTTACGTTATATGAGATTATATTTAAGGCGATGAGGCAAATGCAAGCCTCCAACCCCCCTCCTTCCCCTTCCCCATACCCATGTCCCTCCCCCTCACTCACCCTACCCTTCTTCCGAGCCCCCCTCCCCGCCCTCACTCGTTTGGGGGTAGCAGGCCTCCCGATGGGCCAAATAACCGTGGCCCCACTAACACCTCCCGGCCCCTCGGTTGTCCCCTAGAGGTTGAGCTCGAAGTGGTCATCATTGGATCCGATACCCTCCCCTGGGATTAGGAGATTCCTGTGCCCGTCCGCCCCCCTCCTGTCCCCCCCACCCACATCCCCCCTCCGACATCCCCGTCTAATAAATTTTAAGACCAATGCTTAATTTTATAATTCTCTTGAGACTAATTCTTCTTCGTTGCTGGTCTTTTCATTTTGAAGACTGGTTTCCAGGCTAGCGGTTCCTCTGTAATATCTCGGTTTACTATTCTTTCCCACCAACCCCGAATTTCCACTAGTGGCACATCTAGGCATTGACAGAATTTTGGCGTTTCTTCCGGGAATCTCAATGTTGCTGAACGACCTTCTTTGCGTCCAATTGGACAGGCTGGGAAGCCCCAGGAATATTGAACGTTGTGAGTTTTGAGTTGAGCCAGTAATGGTTTCAAGATTCTTCTCCTGGATAGCGTCTCCGCTGCCAGGTCCGGGAAAATCTGCAGGTTCGTCTCACCAAACTTCACTGATTGGTTCTTTTTCATACTAGCCTTGATCTGCTCCTTGTCTTGGTAATTGTGGAATCTTACAATAACGTCCCGTGGGACGTCTTCACTTCAGCCTTCTCTGCAGGCTTTCTAATCCTGTGCACTCTTTCCAATTTTATTTTGCTGCTGGTATCATGTGGATTTATCAGGCCTCCAAAGATTACATCCAGTTTTTCTTGTAGGTTCTCTTTTTCACCTAGGCCTTTGATCCGTAGATTTTTCCTTTTATTTCGGTTCTCTTGGTCTTTCAGTCTGTACAGTATGTTTCTCTGTTCTTTCTGAATCTCTTCCATCTGATGTTTGAGACCTTTTATCACGGCCCCTTGCCTGTCCATCGTTGTTTCTACATCTCCAACTCTTTTTAGGATGTGGCTCATATTTTCGCGCAATGTTTCTATTTCCCCTTTTATCGATGTTTCAAGCTTCGCAAACATTTCTGCCATTTCACCCTTTGTTGGAAGCTGTTTATTTTGTTGGGGTTCTATTGTTACTTCTTCTATTATCTCGCTACTTGCGGTGTGAATATCTATCTCAGCCAACTGTCTTCTTGTCCCTATTTTGGATAGACACTCTGGGGTTTATCTCTTAGACCCTGTTGATTTTCCCGGGCTTTCTTTGCCGCTGTCATGGACCATATATTTTCGAATGGCTCCCGGACTTACACTTGTTCTAGGTGGGTTAGCTGTTGCCCCCTTCGCTGATTTTCCCCTCATTTTTTCCTATCTACTACGTTTGGGGCAGGGGCCCGATTTCTCCTGGTCGTCCGCCCTCCCTTTTTTCTCCCTTCTACCCACTCTCCTCCAGTCACGATCAGGGGCGGGCTCTCTCTAATGATCCCTAGTCTGGAGAAGATTCCTGAATGTATAATAGGTGAAGTATAGAAATAGTCCACCGCGGGGGCCCCAAATCAGCTACAGTAGGAGTTCCCGCTTATTAACCTTTTGTGGGCTGTACGAGTGCAGGTGACTGTGTAGGTTGTATGTTATAATAACTCTGTTGGAGAGGTCAGAACAGTCCCAATAGTATCACTTATTCATAGGCAAATTTGCTTCTGGAACACCGATCTTGAACATGTAGCTTGCACCCAGTTTACTTTAAAGTCTCTGCACGAATCCAAAAACAGCAATCACACAGTCCACACAATTAACGACAGAGCAACGCAGCAGTCTCCTATATCAACTTCCTGCTATAATGTTATGGGGTATGGGGTAAGAGTTTGTCATCACCTACAAGGGAGTACCTCTCAAAATCAATCTCTATTTTATTGTGGGGTAAACCATGTCCACCTTACTTCTGCTTGCAATTTATAAATATAATGTATATGTGTTTTTACTGAGGTGAAGTGCAGATATTTGTGTAGGTTCCTGGCAGGGGGGATATGTAATGAATCTCTGCCTTTTAGCATCAAGATAAAATGAGAAAAAGTGAGGTGTGGTTTAGTGTCAGGTCATGTAGTCCAATACACTCTCATTGAGTGAGTCAGCTTATAAGCTGCATTATATTGGCTTAGCTTTGTGATTTATCCTCAAGCGTTGTACATAGTGCATTATACGTGAAGTCCCCTTAGAATATAAACAGTCAGAGTTTGTTAGGTTTGTTTAGAGTCTAATGAAGATAAAACTACTTGCCACTCTTCCTGAATCTTCATGGGTCCGATGTAAGAGGGGTCCCTGCAATATTCAGCTTCTTGTGGTACACTTACAATGTCTAACGGACGTTTTTGCCGACCTCTCACCCTATGGTGCTTTACCTTCAGCTTTGCACTACTCCGCTGCCTCCACTGTCATTCCACAGTCACCTCACTGCTGCGAACGAGTGATGGCTTGTGGAATGATTTTCTGGGGCTCCAGGGGCCGTGAGCCCCGTATCGGTATCTATCGCAGAGCTCAGCAGGTCACGTTAGGTGCTTCGGGAGAGTGTCGGCTCCACCCACTCTACCCGACGCACCTGTTAGGATCCTATTCAGCTTGTCCCTTACACCACTGCGTCAGACGCTCACTCCGCTCACTCTGTTCGTACCCACCAAAGCCAAGCATTAGGGCAGAGGTGTCCGGGGGGGGGGGGGGGGGGGCGAAGGCACTGGGCCGGGGAGTCTGCAGGAGGCAGGGGGGGGGTTTTCACCCAAATGCAACAGGCTTGCTTCTTTTGCCTGATTAACTGAGCAGGCCATGATTTCATGCCTGCTGCGATCACTCAGAGACCCTAGTCCTATGTTCAGAGTTATCAATCCAGAACTCACAATCACACTTGAAAAGACAGAGTGAAAAAAAACTGAATGCATCAGTGTAAGAGCCTTAAAGGTTCATCTTTTAGAAAAAAATAATAAATGCACATTGTTTTGCAGGTAAAAAAAGTGCATCTGTTAATTTTTCTTTTCTTTTGGAGCCTCTAAAGCAGTGGTCACCAACCCTGTCCTCAGGGCCCACTAACAGGCCAGGTTTTATGTATTTACCTTGGGGAGATGCAGACTAGAGTACTGCAATCACTGAGCAGCAAATGATATCACCTGTGATGTATTTCAGTTATCTTGCAAACCTGGCCTGTTAGTGGGCCCTGAGGACAGGGTTGATGACCACTGCTCTAAAGCACTGCACCAGAGACCAGAAGATTGCTGGTACCATGCAGGTCACCTTATAGTCTGTCAGTGTATCTGTGTACCCGTACATCCCCTACGGGCAGGCATATACGCTGATGGGAAAAGATCAATGAACTACCACAGCGATGCACAACGCAGTGGTAGTTCATTGAGAACTACAATTCAACAACCGCAAAGGATGTGAGGACTTGCAGTTCATTCACACACAGAGCTGTGTGCATGAATGACGTGGCCGTGTGGGCTGATTTTAAAAAGTGGCAGCTAGTACGGAAAACATCTTCCTGTACTGCTGCCAGGGGGGCTGCGGCTGCAGCATTGGGAACATGTTACACGTTCCACCCTAAAAACAGGTGGAACGTGTAACATGTTCCCAAGGGTGAACTTATACTTTAACGTGCAAGTTAGGTTTCTTACCTGCCTTCTGTAAGTACCTTTCTATCTAGGAAAGACAGATAAACAAAAAAGAGAAATTGCACACTACAGAATCAAGTGACAATCGGATATAAGCCATATGAATATGTAGGCAGGTTGCCTATAGAAGTGTTGGTTTAGTTAGTGGCTGGTCCAGGCTGAGGGGGAAGAGTTAATGTGTGTGCTGCTGTTCCTGGGCTTTTTGGATCCAGCTTACCCACCTGTGATATGCATTTGGTGGAAGGCTGGGTTTGGGGTACTTCAGGTCGCACTGAGCAGGACATGCTGTTCTTGTAGTCCATCGGAGGCACAGAGAATCCAGAGATCAGCCAAGACTTGGAGAATAGAGTTAGCGATAGATAGGGATCTTCTAATACTAATGTACATGTTGAACTGTAAAGCTAAAAGACTTTTACGTAAACTTGCATCAAATGTTTTAAGTCTGGTCTGAAGTTATTGAAAGGGGGTGCATGTTGGGTCTGCTGTATAAAAGAATTTGGGTCAGTAAAGCACATGTGGAGTGTAGCGGTACCGCTGTAGGGGCTGCTGAGTGATTGTGGCCCACCTGTCACCCTGCCCAGCCCGGCATTCACTTCCAGTCACTCTAAGACAATGAAAAAGTCCATCAGCTTTGTTTTTGTATTTTTATTGAGGTTTTAGAACTCGGATGGGGTTAAGGAATTCATGGTATGTCCAGGAAAAAGATTCTTGCATGGTATGGGACAATTTAGATACTCTCCTCCTACACAACACTTGCTGCAAACTATCTCTTCAGCACAGTTCTTCAGACGCAGCTAGCACATGGCTAGGCCTGACTTCTGGTTTCAGCCAGGCCTTAGCAAAAGTACCTTATTACAGGCAGGGACCGTGAGCCCCTATGGTGTAGCAAAGGAAGTCCTGGTGCTAGCTGCCCTCTTTGGTGGACTACTGATCCCAGTCAGTCCGTTGCAGACCCGACTTCACTGCCAGTGACATCACAGTCTCTCCCGCTGGCTCTGGGGGGGGGCGACAGGCAGCTATACAGACATAAAATTAAAAAATGACTGTGCCACCAAATAAGTAGAAAAGCTGCTAACATTACAATTAGACATTGTGTATGAAGAAAAAATAATAAAGTGCAGCGCTAAATAATGATGTGCACATATGTAAACAATTAAAGTGTCAGTGCAACACTAAGAATGTATCAAATATACAAGATTAAAGACTTACACCTGCATAGTCATAAATACATTTATGAACATGTGCATAATACAAACAAATGAAATCACAGTGTCCATCAATCTTAATTCAAAAGTGAAAAAACTTGATGGATCCACAATAAGTCCATAGAAAATAGAAATGACCTTCCTTTTTCTCTTTCTCTGGTTCTATGTTGGTTTACAATATTATTTTTATTTTATTTTTATTTTTCTCTTTCCTTTTTCTGTAAACCTAGAGAGCATCTGGTTTACTCTGTTGGGTTTGCAGGTGATGCTAAACTCCTCATAGGAATTTATCACAATGTTTTTTTTCTTCCTACTTTAGCACCTGATCCTCCTGATTTTTTAGTAACCCATGTATCATATGTTGGTTGAAACTGGCTCCAGCTGTGGAGCCTCTATACAACATTTGAAAGTATTAATGTATGCACAATGAGACAGAATGTTCCTGGAATTTTGTAACATGTAATGTATATTCTCCTTCTTTTCTATTATTGTATTGAAAAAGTATGAAACTTTAATAAAAATTTGTAAAATATAAAAAAAAAGAAAATAGGGATGACTCCTAGATTGAGGACAGTTCCGAGATGGTAGAAATAGATCTAGTCTGCATCCGTGAGAAAAAAACACGATGAAGAGAGTTCACCATCCACTGTGCAGCCACCACTAAACAACATAATTAGGTACTCTTACCAAATTTTATGGACCCCCTGCAGCGGCAAGGAGTCAAACAGGCGTGTAAACTGGGAAAGTAGTCACTTCACTAGAACCGGCATGACAGATAATCAGCAACTTCTTCTCAGCGCCAAAGATGTAGGCTCCACCAGTTATAAAAGAAAGAAGTCGCCACATGGCATAAAATCCTAAACCCTTTCATGCCTAAGCCTATTTCTGACATTTGTTGCTTACAAGTTAAAATCCGTATTTTTTGCTAAAAAATTACTTAGAACCCCTAAACATGACATATATTTTTTGGCAGAGAATCTAGAGAATAAAATGGCGATCGTTGCAATATTTTATGTCTCACTGTATTTGCGCAACGGTCTTTTAAACGCAATTTTTTATAAAAAAAGACACATTCATGAATTAAAAAAAAACCTAAACAGTAAAGTTAGCCCAGTTTTTTTGTATAATGTGAAAGATGATGTTACGCCGAGTAAATAGATACCTAACATGTCATGCTTTGAAATTGCGCACACTCATGGAATTCCGACAAACTACGGTACCTAAAAATCTCCATAGGTGGCGCTTTAAAAAAAAAATAACGGTTACCAGGTTAGAATTACAGAGGAGGTCTAGTGCTAGAATTATTGCTCTCACTCTGACGATCGCGGTGATACCACACATGTGTGATTTGAACACAGTTTACATATGTGGGCGCAACTTACGTGTGCGTTTTCTTTGCTGCGTGAGCTTTTTTTAAAAAAGGCGCCATTTGCAGCTGAGTAAGCAGGATGTGACGGCTTCCTTCCAGTCTCACTCTAGCCCATAGGTGGGATGGTAGGCATGGGAAGAGAGGCGGATGTCCCCTCCTGCTCCTCCAGGATAATAGTCAGCCGAGCGGCTTTTAGCCTCATCGGTTGTTATACCTGAAGAGCCGACTGCCCGCTCTAAAAAACGGTACCAGATTGATGCCTGCAGCTGCTGGCATCATCCCGGTATAACCCCCTAAAGCCGAGGGCACATATGGTTGGCGGGAAGGGGATATATATAGGTTTATTGAGTAAAGTAGAACACTTCAATATAGATGAACACAGGCACTGTAAATCGATGTGATCACAAGGAGATATGCGCAATAACATGGGGCTAGCACAATACGATCCAAGGCATTTCATCCTCTAAGACATCATCTGGGGTACAGACCGTTCAGTGGAGAAAAAAAATGGCTTTCTAATTTACACCCCCGCTCAGCCGCTCCTACTAGCTTAGGGGGTGTTGTATTAATACGATTTCCAGGGCCCTTCTCTGATGGTGGTGGTGAAAGTCGAGGGACTTTTTTTACGGGCGCATGTCTATTCTGGGCTGGGCACCTGATCCACATGATGCTGGCTGCTCAGGTTCTACTTCGGTCTCTGGCTCTACTTCAGGCCCTGGCTCTACTACAGGCTCTGGTTCCCATTCAGGGACTGTCTCTCTCCATGCAGTGTTAGTAGGGGACGTGAGAGTATCAGTCACCTCAGGCATTTCACTGGGTTCTGGCTTGACTTCTTCATTTCCCCTAAATGTGTAGGGAACTACTACCTCAGTGTCAGGCAAATGGGAGCCTGTCTCTGAACAGCCTTCTTCTTCAGCATCAGGAACAACAGATTAACCTTCCAAAGTGGGCTACTAAGTCTAGTAAATCCCTACTTGGGCATACAGTTGACCCCTTCCTTGCACACGTACATTCATCAAAACTATCCTCCTCTTTTTAGACAGGGTTCAAATGACCTAGACACATGGTCAACATTCCCTTCCATGTGGTTTTGTAGAATACATTCATTGAAATAAATGTATTGCCCATAATTTTAAATCTGTTAAATACCTTTCCTGTACCTTTCCCTAGGGGGGACTTGCTTCGTATCCAGAAAAGAAAATGCTCCATTTTTTACGGGGTGATAAGTGACCTAAAATGAATAAAACCACATTATGTTTTCCCAAGACCCTGGAAGGCTTAGGAGTTTCATATTGTTTTGGTTATTATCAAGTACCTCAGATAGCACACCTGGTACAGATTGTCATCACTCTTAATTGGTTTATATGAAGGCATTTTCCTTCTCTCTGTTATCGATAGATACAAAAACATAGATCTCTAATGCCCCGTACACACGATCGCACATTCCGACAACAAAATCCATGTTTTTTCCAACGGATGTTGGCTCAAACTTGTCTTGCATACACACGGTCACACAAAGTTGGTCGGAAATTCCGAACGTCAAGAACGCGGTGATGTACAACACATACGACAAGCCAAAAAAAATGAAGTTCAATAGCCAGTGCGGCTCTTCTGCTTGATTCCGAGCATGCGTGGAACTTTGTGCGTCGGAATTCTGTACACACGATCGGAATTTACGACAACGGATTTTGTTGTCGGAAAATTTGAGAACCAGCTCTCAAATTTTGTGTGATCGAAATTCAGATGGAAAATGTCCGATGGAGCCAAAAGACTCCCATCGAACATTTTCCATCGGAAAATCCGACCGTGTGTATGGGGCATAAGGCCCCTTTCACACTGAGGCACTTCTAAACATCCAGCAAAACACTGAGTGCTTTTGAAGAGCTTTTCAAGGCGCTTTTGAAGAGCTTTCCATTCATTTTAATGGAGAGGGGCATTTTTTCACCGCCCTGCCAGTGCACTGCCGCAGTGTGAAAGCATTCACTGATTTTAATAGAAATAGGTTTTCGCGGGCTTTTCAGTCGCTTTTTTTAGCGTGAAAGTGCCTGAAAAGTGCCTCAGTGTGAAAAGGGTCTTAAAGGGCAAGTTTTTCAATGGTGGACTGGCACAGGCTTGATTCATATAGTGGACTCCTTGATAGGCGAGGGTGTTTGTAGTTTAGAATATTTTACAAAAGGAATATAAATGGCCACCCACAGAGACATTTCATTGCTACCAGATAGTCTCTTTTTTAAAGTTCAAACTCAAATGTTTGAGATTACGTGTATGTAAGGGAGATTCTCATCTGTACATTCTTTACTTAATACTCAAAAAATGTCTTACATGCTACAGTGGGAGCAAGATCAAGAAAAGACTATGGCCCTTCAGGAATGACAGGAAGTCACGGATAGCTTGTCATGGGTCTCCATCAATACAGCCTTAATAGAATCCATTTATATTATTGAGGTCTGAATTATGGTTAAAGATAAATTGTCAGCTCCACAGCTCACAAGATAAATTTGATAAAACATTGACACAATGGGGTTTATTTGCTAAAGGCAAATCCACTGTGCACTACAAGTCTCTGTAGATCTGAGGGGGACATGCAAGGAAAATAAAAAACAGCATTTTTGCTTGCACATGATTGGATGATAAAAATCAGCAGAGGTACCCCTCATTTCAGATCTTCCCCTCATATTCCCCTCAGCACTTTTTCCCTAGGTTAACACCTATGCATTTTTTAGTGCGTTTTGCAGTTTGCAGAAACGCACTACAGTCAATTTAACATGGTTTCCTTTGGTGCAAGGTCACATCTATGCCTTTTGCGGCCTGTGCCTTTTTGGAAAGGGTCGGGGACTTTTTTCCTGTGATTTGCGGGTAATAGACTTCAATGGAACAGCACCAGAAATGCATGTGTTGTTGATTTTCTATGTGTTTTGCGGTTTTTATTTTATCACTGTATATAGTTGGTTGCTAAGCAGGAGGCCGGGAAGCCCGCTGCCACATCCTTAACAACCGATGAGTCATCAGCTGAATGTAAAAAAAAAATTGAAGGGAAAAAAAAAAAAAAAATGAAAAAACCGCTGTGCTGTCCCCCCCCCCCAGGTCCATACCAGGCCCTTCGGGTCTAGTATGGATTTGGAGGGGACCCCCCCACACCAATTTTTTTCTTAAAAATTACGTGGGGCCCCCCTCAAAATCCATACCAGACCCTTATCTGAGCATGCAGCCCGGCAGGTCTGGAAAGGAAGGGGACGAGCTAGTGGTCCACATTCCCTCAACATGGGGGAGGGGGTGGGTGCTTGGGGGGCTCCCCCCCAAGCACCTTGCTCCCATGTTGATGGGGACAAGGACCTCTTCCCGACAGCCCTGGCTGGGTTGTCGGGCCCTAGATCACGCCCCTCCCAAGTGAATGGGTATCGGGTACATCCTACCCCTACCCATTCACCACAAAAGACAGTGAATTGTAAAAAAAAAAAAAAAAAAAAGCCCTTGTTTGACAAGTCCTTTATTAATAAAATAGCTCTGAGGTGTCTTCTCTCACTGCCGTCTCTCCCAGTGCTGTCTTTGCCAGTGCCGTTTTCTCCCACCGCTGTCTCTACTGGTGCCATCTTCTCCCCACTCCCCACCATCTTCTCTCCACTGCTGTCTTCTCCCCGAGCTGTCTTCTTGTGCTATCTTCTCCCGCTGCTGTGTTCTCTCTCGCCACCGGTTACCCGTTATAAAAAAAAAAAAAAGCCGCTCTTCTTCTGTGGCTGTCTTCCTCCATTGTGTTGTCACTCACTGTGTGGCATCTCATATAGCCATGGGGCGTGATTATCCAGTGATATCACCCGAAGAGCCTGCCCCTTGTGACGTAATTTTTGTTTTCTTTTTGTGCTTCTCTTCTACTTCAAATTCTAAATTCAAAAATGCATTGAAAACTTGCATCAATGAATGTCAAAACACATCAGTGCACAAATAAAAAGCACTTTAATGCATGACAACACGCCTACTGTACCTAGCGGCACCTACCTAATAAACATAGAAGAGTGATGGTAAAAAAAACAAGAAAAAGAGGCTGTCCCATTATTAAAAACATTTGTACATGTTTTTTGTTAAAGTGGTTCTAATGCCTAAATATTTTTTTACCTCAATGCATTCCTTGCATTAAAGTAAAAAATGTTTATGCATCAGCATCCCCCCCCCCATTACTTACCTGAGCCCTCATTTGATCCAGTGCTATGCACACCTGCAACTCTTCTCTGCCCTCACTTCTGAGTTGTCACTGGCTATGCAAGGGCACCAGGAGCTATCGTCTCCCAGTGCTGTCAATCAAAGCCAGTGACAAGGGAGCGGGGGGAGGGGGTGAGGCTGAGTCCTGCTGTCTGTGTCAATGAACGCAGCAGTGGGGCTCTGGAGTGAACATGCATGAGTGCCCAATGGGAAGCCGATGAACAGAGAGGAGGGGCCAGGAGCACTGGCAGGGAACCCGAGAAGGAGAGGTTTGTGGCCGCTCTCCACAATTTCATTGCACAAAGCTGGTAAGTATAGACATGTTTTTTTTTTTTATATTTTAACTTTACAATCGCTTTAACTTTTTTGTCTTTTGTATAGATCTAGGTTTATCACAAGTATGTTTGAATACACCTATGGTTCACTGACTCACTGCCTCTGCTGGAAGTCTATTCCAACCATCAACTACTCTTGCAGTAAGATAATAATTTCTAAGATTAGTTTTGAACTTTCCTCCTGCAAGTTTAAAGTGGTTGTGAAGTCAGAATTAAAACATTAAAACATAATGCATTCTATGCATTAAGATTAAAAGCCTTCTGTGTGCAGCAGTTCCCCTCTGTCAGAAACCATGAATCAGACCGAGATAGAAGTACAGTTAATCACACTCGTTTAATAATAATAAAAAGGTAAACAGAGTAAGCGTAGTCAATACATAGCCAGAGTTCAGTAACCAGATTGGGTAGTCAGCCAATGTCAGAGAGCCAGAGATCGACGTAGTAGTGCAGCAAGCACGATCAGGAGCCAGAAGGGACGTCAGCAGAGCAAGTCTTCAACAGGAACACAGGAGAAAGTCTCTGAGATGTGACCAAAGGCGAAGGCAGAGATGAAGTGAGCTGGACGGCTTTAAGTAGCCAGGACCGACCAGCAGATCATCAACAGCTGAGTCACTGTGGAGAGAAAGGAGGCTGGCAACTAGCCGACAGATGAGCGGCCAGCTCAGAGAAGGAAGGGCTGAGCCCAGCCGTGACAGTACCCCCTCCTCAACGACCCCTCCCCCTCGGAGGACCACCGGGATTGAGGGGAAAACGTCTATAGAAATCATGGAGGAGGACAGGGGCATGTACGTCCGAGGATGAGACCCAAGAGCGTTCCTCCGTACCGTACTCCTTCCAATGCACCAGGTACTGTATGCGCCCACGGAACCTACGGGAGTCAACAATGGATTGTACTTCATACTCCTCATGGTTCTCAACCTGTATAGGGTGAGGACGTGGCACCGAGGTGGTAAAGCGGTTGCAGACCAAAGGTTTCAATGAGACATGAAACACATTAGAGATGTGCATAGTAGGAGGAAGGTCCAACGCGTAAGCCACTGGGTTAATCCTGCGAAGGATACGGAAAGGCCCAATAAACCGAGGTGCGAACTTCAAAGAAGGAACACAAAGTCACAGCCAGACTCTGTCCCCAACCTGGTAGGAAGGCGCAGGCAGGCGTCTGCGGTCAGCATGGAGTCTGTACCTATCGTTAGCATTTCGCAACGCCTCCTGATCATGTGCCCAAGTGGAACGAAGGCCACGGAGATGCTCCTCTAACGCAGGAATACTCTACGGAACAAACGAGGCAGGCAACATGGAAGTTTGGAAACCATAGTTACGGAGACAAATGGGAAGCTGAATTCAAGGCACTATTGTGAGCAAACTCCGCCCAAGGTAAGAGGTCTGACCAGTTGTTATAATGGTCAGAAATATAGCAACGTAGAAATTGCTCCAAGGACTGATTGGCTCGTTCTGCGGCCCCGTTAGACTGCGGGTGATACGCAGAGGAGAAAGCAAGCTGAATACCCAACTGTGCACAAAAGGCTCACCAGAACCGGGACACAAACTGACTACCCTGTCTGAGACAATCACCTTGGGTAGCCCATGTAAGCGGAAGATCTCCCGAGCAAAAATAGAAGCCAGTTCCTTAGAAGAAGGCAACTTCTTGAGTGGAATACAATGCGACATTTTCGAGAACCGATCAACCACCATAAGGATAACTGTGTTGCCCTGGGAGTTGGGTAACTCCACAATGAAATCCATAGACAGGTGGGTCCAGGGCCTCTCTCCATTGGGTATGGGTTGTAGGAGGCCCACTGGAAGGTGTCGTGGAGTCTTACTCTGAGCACACACGGAACAGGCAGCTACGAAGGCGGATACATCAGCATGTAGACTAGGCCACCAGAATTGTTGGGAAATGGCCCAAAAGAGTTTATTCTTCCCAGGGTGGCCAGCAGCCTTGGGAGAATGGTAAGTCTGGAGCACAGTAGTACGGAGACTCTCGGGAACAAAGCAGCGGTCACAAGGTTTCTCAGGAGGAGCATCAACCTGAGCAGCAAGAATTTTGTCACCCAAAGGAGAAGTAAGACTGGTACGAATACGATCAGGAGGAATCACAGGAACCAGAACCGACTCCATCTTGGAAGTGGAGGAAAATTGTCGTGACAAGGCGTCAGCCCTTACATTCTTAGTGCCGGGTAAGAATGAGACAATGTAATTAAAACTCGACAAGAAAAGAGCCCATCGCATTCTCCTGGGAGAGAGGCACTTAGCCTCAGACAAGAATGTGAGATTCTTATGATCAGTAAGAATGAGATTGGCAGAGTGGTACCTTCAAGGAGATGTCTCCATTCTTTCAGGGCTAAAATGATCGCCAACAGCTCTCTGTCACCAATCTCGTAATTGCACACTGCCGGTGACAATTTCTTGGAAAAGTAGCCACACGGATGCATAGCGCACTCAGAGTTAGGATGTTGAGACAGAAGGGCGCCAACTCCAGTCTCAGAAGCATCAACTTCTAGGATAAAAGGCAACATAGGATCAGGGTGTGCCAACACAGGAACAGAAACAAAGACAGCCTTGAGACTCTCAAAGACCTTAATGGACTCCGGAGACCAACTCTGTGGGTTGCCGTCTTTCCTGGTCATATCAGTCAGGGGCTTGACCAGAGACGAGAAGTTACGAATAAACTTCCGATAATAGTTGGCAAAGCCAAGAAAATGCTGCAGAGGACGTAAACCCATGGGTTGAGGCCACTGGAGGACCGCTGAAAGTTTCACTGGGTCCATCGAAAAACCAGCAGTGGAAATGACATAGCCCAGGAATTTAACCTGTTCACAATGGAAACTTTTCCAATTTACAATAGAGATTGTTCTCTCTTAGTCTCTGAAGAGACATCTGTGTGGTGGCTCTCCAGGGACATGGAAAATATGAGGATATCGTCGAGATAAACCACCACACATAACTGCAACAAATCTCGGAGGACATCGTTAATGAACTCCTGGAAAACTGCCGGAGCATTACAAAGGCCAAAAGGCATTACTCATAATAACCTGATCTGGTATTAAACGCAGTTTTCCACTCGTCGCCCTCCTTAAACCTGACGAGATTGTATGTCCCTCTCAAATCAAGCTTCGTGAAAACCGTTGCTCCCTTAAGGCGGTCAAATAACTCCGTAATCAACGGAATGGGATAGGCATTCTTAATCGTGAAATGATTGAGACCCCTATAATCGATACAAGGTCTCAGTTCACAACTCTTCTTCACAAAAAAGAAACCAGCACCAGCAGGAAAGAGGATCTGCTGATGAAATCTCAAGAAAGTGTGTCTGCAACATACTCCTCCATGGCCTTATCCTCCAAGACCGACAAAGGGTAAACCCGGCCACGAGGGGGGGTTTGGCACCAGGTTGAAGGTCAATTGCGCAATCATACGACCGGTGTGGAGGCAAAGTACCGGCTTGACCTTTGTCAAAGACATCGCTAAATTTGTGGTACTCATCCGGCAGGGAGGAGAGTGAAGAGGTGCACAGGACCTTGGCTACCTTCTGGAAGCATCTCCCACTGCACTGTGGCGACCAGGACAGAACCTCAGCACGGAGCCAAACAAAAGAAGGGTTGTGCCTCTGTAACCAAGGATAACCAATAACCAGTGGAAACTTAGGTGAGGAAATAACTTGGAATTGGATTATCTCATGGTAAAGGGCCCCTACGGCCATGGACAACGGAACAGTCTCATGAGTCACATTGGCAGGCTGTAGAGGTCTCCCATCAAGAGCCTCAATGGCAAGTGGAGTGTTATGCAGCTGCAGCGGAATCGAGTGCTTCGATACAAAGGCAGCATCAGTGAACAGGCCTGCAGCCCCAGAGTCAATTAGAGCCTATTTCTCGATGGATGACTCAGCCCAAGACAGGGTAACCGAAATCAGGGGCTTATCTTTCTGGGAAACTGGAGACGAAACAACGCCACCTAAGGTCTGTCCGTGACAGGACCTCAAGGTTCGGGCTTTCCCTGGACGGGTAGGACAAGACTTCAAAAAGTGACCAGCCTGGCCACAATAAAGGAACAATCTCTCCCTCCTCCTAAGGGCTCTCTCATCCGAAGAGAGACACCTGAAGCCCAAGTGCAGGGGTTCATCTTCACACACCGACTCGGTACCAGGAGTCATGGGAGGTGAGGGAGGCAAGGGTGGGACTGCAAAACTCGGAGACAAAAGTGCCAGCGCTCCTTAAAAGAGAGTCTTTCTCTGAGTCTGGAGTCACTGAGGATGGCAAATGTGATCAACCTCTCCAGCTCAGTGGGTATATCTCGGATTGCTATCTCATCCTTGATGTTATCCGAGAGACCATGAGAGAAGGCAGCCATGAGGACCTCATTGTTCCAAGCAACCTCTGCTACCAGAGTACGTAATTCAATGGCGTAATCGGCAACAATTCTCGTACTCTGTTTGATGGACATGAGGCTCTTGGCAGCAGAAGCGGAGTGTGCGGGAATGTCAAATATTCTTTTGGAGGAAGCCACAAATTCTGGGTAACTCAGGACCACAGGTTTTTGCATCTCCCATAGAGGGTTTGCCCAGGCCAAGGCTCTCTCAGAAAGCAAAGATATCATGAAACCTACTTTGCTTCTGTCCGTGGGAAACGCCTGAGGCAGCATCTCAAAGTATATCTCTAGCTGGTTGAGAAACCCTCTGCATTGGACTGGATCTTCCCCGAATCGCTGGGGAAGCGAAGTGGAACCAGACATGCCTCTTATAGAGGTAATACTTGAGGTGGGTGCCTGCACAGAGATTGGAGCAGCAGCAGGGATGGCCTGCAACACAGGTTGTACCGGAACAGCCATAGTGGAAGATTCCAGGTGAGTGGTCATCCAATCTGGAAAAAATGTTACCAGCAAGTGGACTGACTGCATCTTCTGAATTCAGGGCCTTCGCCTACTGTCAGAAACCATGAATCAGACCGAGACAGGTGTACACTTATTTAATAATAATAAAAGGGTAAACAGAGTAAGCGTAGTCAATACATAGCCAGAGTTCAGTAACCAGATCGGTAGTCAGCCAATGCCAATGTCAGAGAGCCAGAGATCAACGTAGTAGTGCAGCAAGCAGGATCAGGAACCAGAAGGGACGTCAGCCGAGCAAGTCTTCAACAGGAACGCAGGAGAAAGTCTCTGAGACGTGACCAAAGGCGAAGGCAGAGATGAAGTGAGCTGGACGGCTTTAAGTAGCTAGGACTGACGAGCAGATCATCAACAGCTGAGTCACTGTAGAGAAAAAGGAGCTGGCAATTAGCCGACTGCTGAGCGGCCAGCTCAGAGAAGGAAGGGCTGAGCCCAGCCCTGACACCCTCAGCCCCACTAATACTTACCTGAGCTCCCTCTAGATCTAGCGATGTTGCACGAGACACTTGGCTGGCCTGGACTCCCCTCCTCATTGGCTGAGACTGCTGTCAGTCAGAGTCAGTAAGCCAATGAGGAGAGAAAGGGGGTGAGGCCGTGGCTCTATGTATGAATGGACACAGGGAGCTGTGGCTCGGCTCAGGTGCCCCCATAGCAAGCTGCTTCAACAGGAGGGAGGGGCCAGAAGCACTGAAAAGAGACCAGAGAAGAGGAGAATTTGGGCTGCTCAGTGCAAATCCACTGCACAGAGCAGAAAGGGATAACGTTTATTATTTTTATAGTAAAAAACAAGACTTTACAATCACTTTAAGGTCATGTCCCTATTTTCTTGAACTTGGCTTCTATGCCCCGTTAGGGCGGCACACTCCCCGTCTGGCATGGTAAATGTCACTATATGCATCAGAACGGTATTTATGCAACTGCAAATAACCAACAGTGCAATTTGCTAGATGTCTTAAAGACCTGAAAGACATAAAAAGAACATGCACATAATGCAATAACAATAACTCTTAATTTAAGGCTTCGAGTTATGTCAACTAGAGTTCAAGACACCTTCTTCTTGAAGTCATAGGTAGTATCCAGCAGCATAGGCAAACAAGTTCATTCTCCAAAGGGCAAGAGCAGAATAAGTTCCGTGATAGGTCTGTTGAAAGTCTTTACAGTCCCTTGTCTTGAAACTTTCACCTCCACCTTACTTACCATTGATGAAACTTGAGGCATCCATAGATTCTATTACTTCAATGTGTACTGCACGCACACTCATGCAAGTGAACAGGACAGCCCATCGTTTGCTATTTGCTTGGCCACCTCGAGTTCTGCGGGCTGTTACCATCCAAAGACATACAAACCAACATGAGTGAAAGGTGGGTCAGTAATTAACCTGTCAGCTGGCAAATCTGACATTTGCTGTTGCTAGTGTTTCCCTCTCAGTTTGCGGGACTGAATACAGCTGTGCAGTGTAGCTGTGATCTGTTTTTTTGCTCCTATAATCCAAAGGCCTGCAGCTCTTATGGCACCCTCTGTGAAGTGTATACCTTGGGGCTTAACCCCTTCCTGGTAGTGCCGTATGAGCAAAGTGGTGATGTGATGGCGAGCAGATATAATGAGAGAATTCTGTTCTTGCTTACTCAACTCAGCCTTATTTAAACGTCCACCAACCCTTAACATACCATCATTGTCAATGAATGGATTCAGGTTGGCAATTGGACTGTTTTTTGCAATGTCCCTCTTGTCATAGATACATTTAATTTCTGACACACTGTTGTACACTGCGTATTATGATCAGTTCACCTTCAGCAATGCCTTTTGCAGAAAGAAACTTTTGGCAGCCTTGACAGTGAGCATCTGTGGGCTTTGTGTGGAAGCAATCTGCAATATGAACTAACCTTGCGGTGGTGCGTACAAGCCTTCTCCACTTGGAGAAGGCTTGTACGCAAAGCGTTGACAGCCCAAAACGAGTCTTTGTTCAGTTCTGGTGACAAGGGTTTTGACTTCAGGACGAATCTCTGAATCTTTGTCAGGTTCTAGAAGACTGAAAACCTCATCTGTGGTTTCTTTTGGATGATCCAGCAGGAATTCAGGACCTGTTAACCAAGAAGAATTTGCAAAAACACTTGCAGACACTGGCCTGGTGGCATGATCTGCAGGGTTAATTTCAGATGGAACATAATGCCATTGTTCAGGTTTGGATGATTTCCTGATTCTCTCTACACGGTTGCTGACATAGACGTAGAAACGTTTAGTCTGGTTGTATATGTAGCCCAGAACAACTTTGCTGTCTGTGTAGAATCTGACGTCATCTATCTGAATGTCTAGCTCACGCAGTATGAAATCTGCTATTTCTACAGCTAGCACAGTCCCAAAAAGTTCAAGCTTGTAAATCGTGTGTTCAGGTTTAGGTGCTAATTTAGCTTTCCCAAACAGAAACCCTATGTCGGCTTGATTAGAAGAATCTCTTACCTTGAGGTAAGCAACAGCTGCTATGGCCTCAGTAGATGCATCTGAGAAGATGTGAAGCTCTTTCCTCTGAATTGTGGCAAGGGAGGCAGAAGTGTAGCAGCGTGGTATACGGATTCCATCTAAGGCATGTAGAGATTGTTTCCAGGACTCTCACTTTGAAAGCTGGTCTATTGGTAGTGGCGCATCCCAATCTTTAATAGTCTCTGAGAACTGTCTAAGGATTTACCTTGTATGGTGATGGGAGCTACGAATCCCACTGGATCGTATAGGCTGTTCACCACTGACAGAACACCACGTTTTGTAAATGGCTTGTCTGCAGAACTGACTTGAAAACCGAAGGGGTCTTCTAATAAGTCCCACCGTAGGCCCAGACTTCTCTGTACAGGTGGTATGTACATTCCCAAATTCAAGTCTTTAAACCCTGTGGCATGATTGCCAGGTTGAAAGGCTTTCATAATCGCAACACTATTTGAGGCAATCTTGTGTAATCTGAGGTTAGCCTCAGAAAGCATACCTTGTGTCCTTTGGAGCAGGTCTATGGCTTCTTTGTCTGTAGGTAAAGATTTAAGTCCATCGTCCACATAGAAGTCTTTCTCAACAAAGTGTCGAGCATCCATGCCATACTCCTTTTCCCCATCAAGGGCAGTCCTTTGTAGACCGTATGTTGCAACAGCGGGTGAGGGACTATTTCTGAAAACATGTACCTTCATGCGGTATTCAATCATCTCATTGTCCATGTTGTTGTCATGGTATCACAGAAACCTTAGGAGGTTCCATAAAGTCTTCACGCACAATGAAGCAATGAAACATTTGTTCAATGGCAACTGACTCTCTTCTAAACCTCATAAGTACACCTACAAGGTTGTTGGTTAGGTTTGGACCAATGAGAAGAACATCATTCAGGGATACGCCTTGATGCTTGGCACTGGAGTCAAATACTACCCTGATTTGCTTTGGCTTACGTGGATGATACACTCCGAAGAAAGGCAGGTACCAGCACTCATCGTGTCTTTGAAAAGGTGGAGATGGTTTGGCGTGATCATTGTCAAATATCCCTTTCATAAAGGCGATGAAATGTTCCTTCATTTCAGGCCTGTTCTTTAGTGTTCGTTGAAGTGAGTTGAATCTTGATAGAGCCTGTTCATGATTGGTTGGGAGTTTAACCCTTGCAGCATGAAGAGGTAATGGTGCAACCCATCCTGGAAGCATTCTTTGTCCATTATTTTGATGAACTCTCTGTCTTCGACTGACAAGGCTATTTTGTTGTCATCGCTTGTAGTATGAAACACTGCGGTACCTAGGCTGTCATCACAAAGGTTAGGAGTGACATCCGGCACTTGGATGATGTCAAGAGGCTTCGCTTTTACTTCATAATGGTGAGGGCACTATTTGAAGTGGGATGCACGTCCGTTTCCTAACAGGTAAGTTTTGAAGGAGTGGATCTCGGATGACATATGCATTCTATCCATGCATACGTCGCCCACGATTACCCAGCCTAGATCAAGTTTTTGTGCGTAAGGGGCATCATCGGGTCCATTGCACTGCCTGCGTACTTTGTGTACTCTGAGAATGTCTCTTCCTAGCAAGATCAAGATTTCAGCATTCATGTCCATTGCAGGAATTTCATTAACAAGGTGCCTCAAGTGAGGATGGTGATATGCAGCCTCTGGAGTAGGAATTTCTTCTCTTTTGTCCGGTATCTGGTCACACTCGACTAATGTTTGTAGGGGTATGCCCTCTCCCTTATTGATTTAAGAGACCATGAACCCATCAGCCCTTCTATTGAAGGTCTCTTCACGACCACAACAGGTTCTGAGAGTATACGGGGATGCATGTCCCTCTATACCAAAGATCTCAAAGAATTTAGGCTTAACCAGGGATCTGTTGCTCTGTTCATCTATTATGGCATACATCCTAATAGCTTCCTCAGGTTGACCCTTTGGGTATATCTTGACTAGGCATGTCTTAGCACAGCATTTGTGATCTAAGCCTTCTCCACAGACTTCTGTGCATGAAGAAGAAACGTTAGCTGTGGCTGGAGCATGACCTTGTTGCTCCCCACCACGATTTGAGACATTGCTGGAGGTAGGAGGCTGCAGTGAATTGTCTGAGGGTGGGCCCAGATGCATAGCTGTAACATGTTTGTCGCTACTGCATTCTGTGCACTTGATGACAACTTTATAGTCTTTAGCAAAATATCCATAACAAGCACAGCACCTGTAGCATAGTCTACGTTTCTGAAGAATCTTCCTGTGCTCTTGTGACACCTTTGCCCTAAGCCCACATTTCTTTATGGGGTGAGTCCCCTTGCGAATAGGGCACTGACGATTAGGGTCTTTATCTCTGTCACCCAAATCGCTCTGGTGAGCAGGAGAGGATACAGGTGGTGAGATGTCTGTCCTTTTAACAGACATTGCTCTATTAAGGTTTCTACGTTTAGCTGCTATATTATCATACCTTGATGAAGATGATGATGATGAAGCAGACAAGTTGGGTTCACTGAAGCTGAAGCTGGGATCCTTTCTCATCCAGGGTTGATCACTGATGAACCTGCAAAAATAAGCGAATGAAGGAAAAGATACGTTATAGTCTCTTTCGTACCTTGAGCCTTGTTGTGCCCATTTCTCTTGCAGGCTGTATGGCAGTTTAGACACCACTGGATTGACACCATGAGCAGTGTCCAGGAAGCTTAGTCCAGGTAGATGTGGGTCTGTCTTTGCCAACTCCAGCTCCATGAGAAGTTCACTGAGATCTTGAAGCTTGCGGTAGTCTTTGTTCCCTATTTTTGGGAAGTTTTGTAGTCTCTTGAATAGAGCACTTTCTATGGCTTCAGAGCTACCATAGGCTTGCTCAAGACTTGCCCATGCAGCAACAAAACCTGCATCTGGGTGGTCAACATGCACTGTTCTCAGTCTTTTAACACAATCTGCAGATTCTGGCCCCAGCCACTTTATGAGCAAATCCAGTTCCTCCTTGGTAGTAAGGTTGAGATCAGCAATGGCAGCTTTGAAGGTTGATCTCCAGGTCCTGTATCTCCCCGGACAGTCATCAAACCTTGAGAGGGTAGTGTTAATGAGCTCACTGCGTACCATATATCTGGCAAAGTCATTCAAGTCTGATCCCTCACTCTTCAGTGCCAAAGTAACTTGTGGAACCCCTCGGGTGTGAAAGTTCTCTGGTGAAGTAGGGTGAGGTTTACCAGGATGAAATTATGTTGCAGGAGCGTTTAACTGTGGTGTAGTCCCTAAGGCTTGTGCTGGCTGTGGCTTGAGCTGCGGCTTGTCACTGGAAGTCACCTTGTTGTCAGCAAGAGGTGATGCAGTTTGCTGCATAGCTGCACTTGTGTTGTAGACTTGAAGAGGCTCAGGTATTTGGAGCTGAGAGGTCTCTGTGTTGAGAGTCAGAATAGTATTGTTAGTTAGACGTACAGGAGATAACTCTGTATCATTCCAAACATTATGCTTTAGTACATATTCACTAATGCGTTCAACTGGGTCTTGCAGTTCCGCTGGGATGGACCAGTCTGAGTTAGCACTTTGTCCCATCGCTTGTTCGAGGACTCTCAACCTTACTAGGGCAGCTGCTTCCTTCCTTTCCATTTGCAGAATCTTTAATTGGGAATCTGCCTTTGCTTGTTGAGCTTTCATCTTTACCTTTTGTGTCTTTAATTGGGAATCTGCCTCTGCTTGTTGAGCTATCATCTTTGCCTTTTGTGTCTTTAATTGGGAATCTGTCGCTGCTTGTTGAGCTGCTATCTCAGCTTCCATTCTGGCAAATGAACTTTGCACTTTATTTGCTTCCAGACTTGCACGGACCTTTATTAGCTTGTCACTTAATGTTGAACTTCTGGAGTGAGAGGATCTAGAAGAGCGTGCAGTGTGCTTGGTTGATGTGGATGTGTGAGATCTGGTCTCCTGCAGTTGAGCAATGCGGAGTTCTGCCTTACACTGGGCCTTTTGTAAGAGATCCCTTTGTTGGTTTCGTGCATCAGCCCTGGTCAGTTCTGCTGAAGAGTCCTCTATATTACAGTCCTGCAAGAAAGCTGTGTATTTTGCAAACAGCCGCTGGTAGCGTTCATACGTGGCAGATAAGCGATCTATAGCATCTCTTAGTTCAGCTGCTTGATCATTAAAGTGTGACAAAACTGACATGCAGTATGAAGTTCTGTCGCAAAAGTCTGAAAGATTGATGGAGAACTCATCTCTAGTGGTTTCATAGTTTTCTCTGAGTTTCTGTGTAGGTTTTATTGTACGTTTGGGTCTTACACTCTGTTTGGCAATATCTGCAGAATCTGCTCCCTGTACATCTGCGGGTTCAGAGGCATGAAGAATCTGCATTGGTTCAGCCACAAAAGGGTACTTAGAGTCTTGTCTAGACATTTTTCACGTTTTTGCAAGAAATGGTACTGTCTCCTTAAGAAGACGAGCAGCTTAAACAGGTGGCGTAACACAGTTCAATGTAGAGAAACAGTTTTTAACATTCACACGAGGTGGAGTAAACTCGTGTGACCATGTGCTTCATGAGATGGCGGATGGCACTCATCTTGATTGCAGATCAGGTGCACACATATACACACCAGGCTGTGGGAATTCTATACATCTTATAACTATTCTGACTCCGATTGTTGTGAAGCGATTTATCCCTTGTGAGACCTCTATGCCTGGCCTGTATAAGATATAATCACTGAAGACAATCCTCATCAGTTCTGAATGGAACCTGTCCTGTTAAACCGCTGTATGGTCTTGGCCACAGTCCTGCAGCTCATTTTCAGGGTCTTGGCAAACTTCTTATAGCCTAGGCCATCTTTAGGTAGAGCAACAATTCTTTTTTTCAGATCCTCAGAGAGTTCTTTGCCATGAGGTGTCATGTTGAACTTCCAGTGACCAGTATGAGACAGGGAGAGCAATAACACCAAATTTAACACACCTGCTCCCCATTCACACCTGAGACCTTGTAACACTAATGAGTCACATGACACCAGGGAGGGAAAATGGCTAAATGGGCAAAATAATAATTTTCTATTCAATTTTCTAGAAATGTTTTACCATTTTATTTTATTTTTTAAAAATTATTTTAAATTCTTTATTGTCTACAATTTTTTTTACATACTCTCATCAGAGTAGTTCATTGTCACCATAGTAACACTATACTACTCTGGGGGGGGGGGGGGGGGATGTTAACAGGGATTTTTTGTTTTTACATTTTGATTGCTGTTACAATGATGATCGCTGTAACGGCAATGTTTTGAGCTGTCATGAATGGGCTACATTCATAACAGCTGTAGTTACTAGTGATCTGTGATTGGCTACAGCTAATCACATGGTACAGCATGCTGCAATTTACCCAGGTACCATGGGATAGCTTTGAGCCAATCATAGCATCACTCTATAGGAAACACAGCTGTTATGAATTAAATTTATTCATAACAGCTTTGTTGACATTGTTATTATGTGATTGCATAGCGGGTCCTGGGATCTGCATGCCCCTAACCCAGAACAGGCTGGATTATCTAAATGTACGTGATCCAGTCTGCCGGTGCCTCCTTCCCACAGTAAAAGTTCTGTAGGCGGTCTTAAATTGGTTAATGTGCACACATAGGTCTAAATAGGGCCTATCAGTTTTATGGTGAATGGTAACAGCATTAATACCCCGCCTCTGGAAAGTGATGATTTTCATGGGAATAGTCTGCCTGTCAGGGACATGCTGGCCATACCACAAGTGAAGCTCTGAGGCACACATAAATGCGCAGGCTCAGGCCTGTGGGTGCTTGTACTGTTGTGTGCAGGCGCGCGCATATGCCCACACATATGCACATGCATGGGCATGTGTGCACAGGGGCACGCATTGGATAATTCTGGCGCCCAGAGGTCTATATAAGTGCAGCAGCTGCACTAGTGGATTACTGTCAGATCTGAAACTATTCCAGAGTTCTTTTATCTGCTTCTGTGTTGGATTTCTGTAATTGACCCGGCTTGCCCTGATCTTGCTTGAACGCTACCTGCCTTGACCTCGGCTTGTCCCTGGATTTTGCTGTGCCTCCTGCTCATCTGCTGGATTCTATGTTGCTGACCTCTGCTTGTATCCTGATCACTCTCTGCTATCCATGCCTGTATGTGACCATGTGTTGCTGATCTAGCTCGTCAGACCTTGTATCCAGTTATCTACCCATTCTGCTCTGCATGCTAACTGATCCCTGCTCATCCTTCACCTGCTGAGTGCTGGCAGTCCTTCCACACCTGCTGCCTGTCAATCTGCTGTTCCAGCAATCTGACCTGTCTCTGTTGACGCACCTGCTACCCACTGCTGCAGCTGACAGGAACATCTTATAGGCACTCGTACCTCACTGCACTCTCGTGGCAACTGTTGCAGCATCAGTGGTCCTTGAGCTGGGGCTGTAAGAGGGCCTTCCTCTACACGTCGGGCTCTGCCATAAGGTACGTGACACTGCCAAACATCGCCAGAGCATAAAAATGGCATACGACCATGAAACAAATCGCTTCCTACCAATCTTCTCTATTTGGGTTAAGTGTAGAGATATTGGTAAATCAGTTTATTCACCTCCGTTGCTCACAGCAGGCATATTTGCTAACTTAATTTGAGATTCAATAGTGACCTGCAGAGCCATTATTGAATGCTTATGTCGCTGATCCGCATCTTTCAATTCAAGTTTGCATACGGCTGTAAGAGAGCCTAACTGCAGAGGCAGTCATTGCTGTATACAAAGGGATCATTCAATAACAGGTAATGTATATGCAGTGAGTATCAGAAGAAAGTAAAGGAAGGCAAAACATTTTAGAGTATGTTTTAAGAATCATTGATCTTGATTCGTAGCTATAGCAAATCTTGAAAACTTGTGAAATTTATCTAGAAATTCTTAAAGCAGAACTCCAAACAAAACAACTAGATAAAAATGAATATCCTTTTAAAAGTTAAAATAGCTTTAGTTGAAATAATTACTTTCAATCTAGTGCTTTTCATTAACTGATTGGCTCCTTGTGTTGCTTTTTCCACTCATACTCAAGCCCTGCTGTACATGGGCACCAAGATGCTAATACGAGATCGAATTCAGGTCTCTACACTGCTTACTTTTTAAAAAATACATTTAAAATCGTATTAATAATTACAGAGCTGCATTACTTTGTGCCTATATGTCTGTCTAGAATACAGCTTTAAACTATCTGTAGAGTTGCCAGCAGGCACCTAAAAGGTGCCTACACACACCTGCAGCAGCTTATATTGCTCCCTCTGCACCCAAATGCAGTGACATTCTGAACAGCCAAAGCACTTCTTAAAGTGTATTTGAGTGGTGTTGAATCATAAGAGTATAAGACAGAACATTTAATCTGCCATGATGAATGTAGACTAAATGAAATTGTAGTGCTACCCCTCCTCAAGAGCCACTGGTAATTTGGGTATATTTCCCTCACTCACAGCATGCACAACCAGGCACACTGTATTTTCTACGTTCTTCCACTGGATCAAGGACCAGTCTAATGCCACGTACACACGACCGGTTTTGCCGTCGCAATAAACTCCAAAGGTTTCTCCGACGGAACTCCGATGGAATTCTGCTCAAGCTGTCTTGCATACACACGGTCACACCAAAGTCCGACCGTCCAGAACGAGGCGACGTGCAACACGTACGACGGGACTAGAAAAAGGAAGTTCAATAGCCAGTAGCCAATAATTTCCGTCTCGTACTTGCTTCAGAGCATACGTCGTTTTTGGTCCATCGGAACAGCATACAGACGAGCAGTTTTCCTGATAGGAATTGGTTCCGTCGGAAATATTTAGAACATGTTCCATTTCTAGGTCCGTCAGAATTTTCGAAAAAAAAAAAGTCAGGTGAGGCATACACACAATCGGAATACACGATGAAAAGCTTCCTTCTGACTTTTTCTGTCGGACATTCTGCTCATGTGTACGCGGCATTAGGGTTTCTTTTTGTGTTTTTCATTAACCAGGAACTTGGATAGGGATGGGAGCATGGGACAAACAGTAGAACTGTAGAACTTGAGGACTGCTAGGTTTCTAGATGCTCTGTACAAATTGCAAGCTGTATTTTACAACTTTAGGCTGCACTGTACTTTCTCCTGGTTATTTAGTACAAATTTTGGCTGTCTTGCATGGCTCCTGGTTGCACTAAGCACTTTAACAGTATGGCATGCTCCTGGTTCACTTGCACAACTCCTGGCTGCACCAAGCACTGGCTTGTAAGGTAAATCACCCCACAGTCACTTCTAGGGTGTGTAGCATGATCAAATACTCACTCAGTCCCAGAATAGTGGTGCTACCTCACTCTTGTCCTCCTGGCTCTTATCCAGACTCTGACTCGGGCTCTCTCTCTGGTAGGGCCCCAGCTAAACCCAGAACATGGAACTCTGCACCCTGGCTGCCAGGCCTCAGAATATTTACAAACTCTCCAACCACAAAACCGGACACACCTATCCAGGGGATGGCTCTGCTCTCTCTCACACTACACTTTCAGAACTCTCCAGAAGACAGGGGTAAGTAGCAAAATGGCAGCAAGTGGGGCACTGGACAGCCCAAAGCAATCTCTGCTTACAGAGGAGATAACTAAATTTACTTAGCAGCCTACTCTAAACTAGAAGGGTTCTACATAATAATAAGAAGCACACAGAATGGTTGGTATGGTTGGTATGGAGAGGTGACAATGTCAGGAGGGCGCCACCATCCCTGAATAACATGTGCAAACAGAGAGAAAATTTGGTGGGATTTTGTAGGTGCCAGGTAAGTAATTTTAAACAGACATCACAGCAATAAAAAATATAAATAACATTTTATTGAACATAGACAAGGTTTAAAAAATTATGCTGGCTGTGAATAATATAACAACACAGAATATAAGGGGTCACTCAGCACTTATAATCCCTACATGTTTCGCCCGTTGGGGCTTTCTCAGGGGATATGTGTTGAGGGACAACCAAGCTGGATATATCTCTAAGTAGAATAAACATACAGTTAGAAACCATCAACAATAGTAACTCGAATTCGATAATCAACAAGAAAAAAGAGATGTTAGTGACTGTCCATAGCTAGGTAGTGTAACTGCCAACTGATAAATAGTTACCTGTCATAAAGATGCAACCAGGAATAGGAAAATGGACATTGCACTGTACAGGAAAGGGTTTGGCCTGGGTGGGCCCAAATAGGGGCCGTAGGGTTGTGTCTGCCATATAAAGGAATAATGTGAATGGGATGGTGAAAAAGAAAAGAATGTGAAAAAGTGAGGGAAGAAAAAGGGAGGGGGAAGGGAAAGGAGGAAAAAGGGGGGATGGGAAAAGAATGAAAGAGAGGGAAGGCATGAAGAAAGGGAAGTAGGGAGGGAGAGTGTCACGTACCTGGTGATGGAGCATAATATGCAGAGGACGGCCTCTCTTACAACTCTGACTTGGAGCCCCTGATAGAGCTGACAGGAAGCACCGATATGCAGAGTCGCACGAGTGCCTGGTGGGATCGCTGAACCTGGAGCTGGATCGGAGCACTCGGCCGGGCTTTAGAGGTGTCTGTAGGAATCCCAGAGCAGTGGTAGGCAGGTAGCTGGAGTAGACAACTGGTCCCCACAGGCAGAAGTGCAGGTGCAGCAGAAGGGATGGTGGCACCCTCGAAGCTGAAGAGAAGGCAGGTACAGGCAGGCCGGGTCATACACAAACGGGCACGTCAGGAACAGAGGCTGAAGTGGAAGCGGAATCAGATTACAGGCCGGGTCGTCAGCAGACTGGCAGCGAAGTGGCAGAAGGAGCAGGCAGATGCAGAGTAGAGGACAAGCCGGGGTTGGATGCAGGCAGGAAACAGGAACGTCAGGAAGCAAGCCGGGTCACAACAGGAATGGAAGTCAGGTAGGTAATTGCAGGATACACAGGGAATGCTGTAGAGCAGACAGAACTCAGTCTGGAAACTGACTGAGTTTAAGTAGCCTGTTTGGGTGTCAAAAGCTGTCACAGGGTGTGTGTGCACCAATGGCATTCTCACAGGGGCAGAGGTAACAGGTCATCTTCTTCGGCAGCCATCTTGGGTGCTGGCATGCCCTTCCTGACAGGCAGAGGTAACAGGTCGTCTTCTTCGGCAGCCATCTTGGGTGCTGACATGCCCTTCCTGACACTGACCCCCCCAAAGGGCAGCCTCCGGATGCCCAACTTGGTCCACTTGTCAGGATGGGAGTTCTTAAAAGCTTGAACCAAATTTTGGGCATGGATATTACCTTCAGGTTCCCAGGAGTTGTCCTCTGGCCCATACCCTTTCCATTGCATCAGGAACTGGATCTGATTTCTTCTCTTCCTGCAGTCTAAGATTGTTTCCACCTCAAACTATTCCTCCCCGTCAATAATTACAGGTTCAGGCGGGCCGGAACTTCGTCCTGGGAAGGGGTCAGGAATGGCAGGTTTCAACAAGGTTATGTGGAACACAGGGTGGATTCTAAATGACTCAGGCAACTCTAATTCATACGCAACCTCATCGATCCGTGTCTTCACCGGAAATGGTCCTATAAATTTAGGGCCAAGTTCCTTCAAGGGACAGGCCAGTTTCAAATTAGTAGTTGCTAGCCACACTTGGTCACCAGGGTTCAAGATCAATTCTCCCTTTCTTTTCCTGTCAAAAACTTCCTTATTGTATGCCTGTGTCTTGGCCATTGTTTCATGTAGCAGTTTGTTATTGGCGTTGAAGAAATTTATAGTTTCGGAAACAGCTGGTACAGGGGAATCTGGAATTGTATTAGACAAAAAAGAAGGGTGGAAACCGTAGTTTGCAAAAAATGGAGATTGCTTTGTAGCAGAGTGTACTGAATTGTTATAAGAAAACTCGGCCAGGGGAAGCAGAGAAGCCCAATTGTCTTAACAAAATGAGGAGAAACATCTCAGGTACTGTTCGAGGGTTTGATTAGTCCTCTCTGTCTGCCCATTCGTTTGTGGGTGACATGCAGAAGAAAATGAAAGTTAAATCCCGAGTGAATCACATAAGGCTCTCCAGAATCTGGATGTAAACTGCACCCCACGGTCGGACACAATATTAGCCGGAATCCCGTGAAGCCTTACGATCTCCTTGACAAAGGTTTGAGCTGTTTCTCGAGCAGATGGTGTGCCCTTCATGGGCAGGAAGTGTGCCATCTTAGATAGTCTATCGACAACTACGAAAATGGTGTTGTGGCCCTCAGATGGGGGAAGTTCTACAATAAAATCTATTGAGATCATCTTCCAAGGTCTACTGGGGACAGGTAAGGGTTTTAGCAGACCCCTGGCTCTGGATCTGATGGTTTTATTGCGGATGCAAGTGGTGCAAGATTCCACATATTTCCTACAATCTTTTTCCACCCCAGGCCACCAAAATGTCCGTTGTACTAATTCAGTTGTCTTGCCAATGCCAAAATGACCTGCCAGCACATGATCATGGCATCGCACCAGGATGGCCATTCGGAGGTCTTCCGGCACAAAGACCTTGTCTTCATGCCAAAGTAGTCCATCCTTTGCCAGTAGAGAGACCCCGGCTGGTGAAGGGTTCCTTACTAGAGTTTGTTTAATTTAATTAGTTTAACTCTCCTTGAAGTAACAGGAAGTTCCCAGGGGATAGAATAGTATCTGGAGATGAGATTTCTTCAGGTTTGCTGAACATGCGTGATAACGCATCGGGTTTTGCATTCTTGGATCCGGGCCTGAACGTTAAGTGAAAAGTGAATCTAGAAAAGAATAGTGCCCACCTGGCTTGTCGGGGTTTCAATCTTTTTGCTGTTCTTAAATACTCGAGGTTCTTATGATCGGTATAGATCAAGATTGGGTGTGCGGCCCCCTCTAGAAGGTACCTCCATTCCTCCAGGGCGGCATTGATGGATTGGTAGTTCCTTTCTGCATTTGACAGCTTGCGGGAAAAAAAAGCAACTGGATGCAGTAGAGCCTTAGCTCCCCGCCTCTGAGACAATATTGCTCTGACCGCTGTTTCTGAGGCGTCTACTTCCAAGACGTAGGGCAAGGCTGGGTCAGGGTGTTTCAGGACAGATGCAGATGTGAAAAGTCTTTTTAGGGTGTCAAAAGCTTTCTGAGCTTCCAGAGACCAAGAGAATCTTGTTCCTTGTTTGGTTAAACTTGTAATGGGGGATATGATTGCAGAAAAATTTCTGATGAATTTTCGATAAAAATTTGCAAATTCCACGAAACGTTGGACACCCTTCTTATCACTGGGAGCAGGCCAATCCAGGATGGCTGTACCTTCTGGGGATCCATCTGGATGCCTTCGGTGGAAATGGTTAAACCCAAGAATTGGATGCTTTGGCGTTCAAATACACATTTCTCTGGTTTTGCATAAAGTCTGTGTTGTCGAAGGCTACTCAATACATTCTTGACGTGACTACGATGGTGATCTAGAGAGGGAGAGAAGATTAGAATATCATCAAGATAAACAACAACAAATAGATCCAGGAAATCTCGGAAGACGGCGTCGATGAAGTACTGAAAGGTAGCTGGGGCATTGCAAAGTCCAAAGGGCATCACAAGGTATTCAAAATGCCCAAACCGTGTGCGGAACGGCGTCTTCCATTTATCCCCCTCTCGTATGCGAACCAGATTATAAGCACCCCGAAGATCCAATTTTGTGAAAATGGTGGCCGTACCGAGTCGCTGGAATAATTCAGGCACAAGTGGAAGAGGGTAACGTTTTTTTACAGTGACCTTATTAAGTTCACTGTAGTCCACACAGGGCCGTAATGAGTGGTCGTTTTTTTCTACAAAGAAGATCCCCGCACCGGCAGGAGATGTGGAGGGGCGAATAAAACCCTTCTTAAGGTTGTCATCAATGTAGTCTTTCAAAGCAACAAGTTCAAATTCAGATAGAGGAAAGATCCTGCCAAAAGGAACTTCAACCCCAGGAAGGAGCTCAATTGGACAGTCATAAGCCCTATGAGGAGGAAGCGTTTCTGCCCCTTTTTTGCTGAGAACATCCAGAAAGTCGTGATATGCTACTGGAATGACTTGGCGGGCTTCTGACTCCAAATCGATGCACAGCAGGAGAGATTGGTCCTGATGATTCTCTTGCCAACAATGCTGAAGGCAATAGGGGGAAAGAAACTTGATTTCTTCTGTAACCCAGTTAATGTGAGGGTTATGAGCTTTTAACCAAGGCATACCCAGAATGATTGGGAACAGAGGGGAAGCGATTGCATCTAGGCGTAGAAGCTCTTGATGGTTCTCGGCAATGGTGGTAGATAACGGGATGGTTTCGTGAGTAACCAATCCAGATTTAATGGTGGATCCGTCTGCCAGATGTACAGAAAGTCTCTGAGCCTTGGGTAGTAGAGGAATGTGATGTTTGGCAGCAAAAGCTAAATCTATGAAACAGCTGCAAGCTCCAGAGTCAATTATAGCGGGGGTCTGGATAGTTCCTCCTGGGAGCTGTAACAAAATGGGAAGAGCAAGATGAGCATAGTGAATGGGTAGAGATGGAGGAGAAGCGGATGTAACTGAGAGGCACTAGCGGATCTTGACCGGGCAAGACCTCACATAATGTCCTGATCCTCCACAGTACAGGCAAAGATTAGGCTGGCGTCTGCGCTGGCATTCTTCTGTAGTCAGAGAAGGACAGAGGAGACCAAGCTTCATGGGTTCAGATGCGTCTGAAGCGGATGCGGCAGGAGCAGGTGAAGCGGGACTGAAAGAACCAGACACTCGTGGAAGCATCCATACTGGACGGGACTGGTCGGTGGCTCGTTCCGACCTACGTTCCCTTAAGCAACGGTCAATCTGGATTGACAAATTTATAAGTGTCTACAAGGTGGAGGGGACACCTGTTCATGCTAGCTCGTCCTTGAGATTATCAGAAAGGCCCATGCGGAACTGGTAACGCAGGGCAGCATCGTTCCAGCTGGTGTCGGAACTCCAGCGCCTGAATTCTGAAACATAGTCCTCCACGGCCCTGTGACCCTGCTGAAGCGTGTGAAGGGCGGCTTCCGCAGTAGCGGCTTGCTGGGGGTCTTCATATAACTGAGCCATGGCTCCAAAAAAGGAGGCTAAGTCTGTCAGAGATGTGGCCTTTTGTTCAAGGAGTCGGTGAGCCCAGGCCTGTGGTTCCCCCTGAAGCAAGGAAATGACAAACCCGACCTTGGTGGCTTCCAGGGAGAAAGTTTGTGGTTGTAGCGAAAAATAGAGTTTGCATGCGTTGCGGAAGGCTCTGAACTCGTTGCGTTCTCCATGGAACTTTTCAGGAGTTGGGACTCTGGGTTCAGGTGGTAGCATAACGACTGCGGGAGCTGCTGGCATCCCAGAAGTGGAAGGTGCTTGAGCAGGAGCAGAGGCAGACAAGGTCTGTATTTGGCCTTCCAGCTGGGTATAACCCTGTTGTAAGTCCTTTACTGCTTGTGTTAATCCGGCTAGGTGTTGGCAGAGTTCCTCCATAGGAGAGGGTCCTTGCACAGGCTCAGACATGGCTGTCTGCTACTGTCACGTACCTGGTGATGGAGCCTGATATGCAGAGGATGGCCTCTCTTACAACTCTGACTTGGAGCTCCTGATAGAGCTGACAGGAAGCATCGAGATGCAGAGTCACACAAGTGCCTGGCGGGATCGCTGAACCTGGAGTTGGATCGGAGTACTCGGCCGGGCTGTAGAGGTGTCTGTGGGAATCCCAGAGCAGTGGTAGGCAGGTAGTGAGTAGACAACCGGTCCCCACAGGCAGAAGTGCAGGTGCAGCAGAAAGGATGGTGGCACCCTCGAAGCTGAAGAGAAGGCAGGCCGGGTCATACACAAACGGGCAGGTCAGGAACAGAGGCTGAAGTGGAAGCGGAATCAGATTACAGGCCGGGTCGTCAGCAGACTGGCAGCAAAGTGGCAGAAGGAGCAGGCAGATGCAGAGTAGAGGACAAGCCGGGGTCGGAAGCAGGCAGGAAACAGGAACGTCAGGAAGCAAGCTGGGTCACAACAGAAATGGAAGTCAGGTAGGTAATTGCAGGATACACAGGGAACGCTGTAGAGCAGACAGCACTGAGTCTGGAAACTGACTGAGTTTAAGTAGCCTGTTTGGGTGTCAAAAGCTGTCACAGGGTGTGTGTGCACCAATGGCATTCTGACAGGGGCAGAGGTAACAGGTCATCTTCTTCGGCAGCCATCTTGGGTGCTGGCATGCCCTTCCTGACAGGCAGAGGTAACAGGTCGTCTTCTTTGGCAGCCATCTTGGGTGCTGGCATGCCCTTCCTGACAGAGAGCGGAAAAAACAGAAAAGAGAGGGGGGAGAAAAAAGATTGGGGGGGAAAGAAGGGAAGAAAAGAGGGGGGATAAAGAGTAAAGAGGGGTGGAAACAAGGGGAAATAGAAGAAACTGGGAAGGGAGGTGTGGAAGGGGGAGGGTGGAGGGGAAAAAAAAAAGTGAGGGGAGAGGGAAAAGGGGGGCACAGGGAAAGGGGGTGAGGGGTGTGAAGGTGAAAAAATAAATAAAAGGTGAAATGTGAATAAGTGCAGCCAAGGGATATTGGTGGTGAAAAAAGATGAAGTAATGCAGTGATAAAACTGGATTAAATAAACCAGAGAAAGGACATACTTACACAGGATCAATTGAGTCTAAAGGGAAGCAAGGGCTGCCAGACAGGAAGTTTATCTGATTGAGGAAAAGAAGGGCCAAAAAATGAATGTCTGTATTAATAAGTGCTGATTAAAAGAAGTGTGTATGGGGAGGAAGGGTAATATCAAAATAGGCTTAATTCAGAAAGGAAGAAAGTTTGTAAATACTGTCACTTATATTGGTCATCCAATATAATAGGACAAAGCCAAAACCCTGTATACAGATCGTCTAAAACCACCTACCAAACGAAAGGTGGGAGGAAAAGTTCCTCTAGAAGACGGTAACAGGTGCTTGTGTTTAATGAGTGGTTCACATGAACCAGCATAGTTATACAGATAAAGCAAATTAATTCAGAGGGAAGGTCAAAAACAATAGGCAGCAGATTTATGTTGAAAGGAATGGCAACAGAGGAAAAGTTGTGGGAAATACCTTGTGCAGGAGGATACATCAAAGTGGCAGCCTGCCCGTCATCTAAATGTGATGTAGTGAGAGAGGTTTAAAGCGGGGGTCCACCTATCTATTGTTTTTTTTTTTTTGAGTTCATTCACAAACTTTTCTTCTCAGCATTACATACTCACATATTGTGTGTAATATGTCCGCCTGTGCCAGATTTTGTCGGAAAGAATAACTTTTTAATATTATTCACTGCAGGCGGTTTCCATCTTCATTGTGGGCATTTGAAGCCCACAAGCATTTATTTCCTGGATGTGGTGAATGCTGTGCTCCCAGCATTCACCGCTCGTTCCCGCACATGCCCAGTGGCATCCTGGGAAGCCTGAGACTAGCTCCCAGGAGTCTGGGAGAGGCTAGAAACACGCCTACTCCCATTGGAGGAGAACCAGGAAGTGCAAAGAAGAATAGAAAAAATAAAAGGTAATTACGGCGATTTAAATTTTTTTAAACGGCATGTCAGCATCTAGGCAAGGAAGAGAATAAATACAGATATTGTTCAAAATTTGGGTGGAACCCCGCTTTAAGTACACTTACATGCCGATCACGTGTTTGCCGACATCCAATGGAGCGGGGGGCACGGGAGAATGGCAAACAGATACATGAGAATGGGAGTAGAAGACTACATTACCCATAAGACAGCACAGGCTGTGTGGGGAGAAGGAGGGGGGCGGGCGCTTGAGCAGCTGACATAGCCCATTTAGTGGGCACGCCTCCATCCTCTATCTCCACTCACAAGCTCATGGGGAAGAAAGGAAGGTAGAACGAAAGTGTAGATAAGAGTGAGAGGAATGGGAAGAAGTAGTGATGAATGGTCGGATGGACAAAATTAATATATGTAAATGGATAAGGTGGAAGATTGTGGGGGGGGGGGAGGAAAGTACAGCACAGTGCCGATCACATTGCTGGTGGAGAGTAATTGAATAATAATAACATTAATGGTCAAAATAGCGGAGGGCAATTAAGAAAAAATAAATAAAAATGAAATAAGGAATAAAAAACAAAGAAAGAAATATGGAAATAAAAAATATAATTAAAAAAATTAAAAATTAAAAAAAAAATTAAAAAATAAAATAAATAAAAATAAAAATGAATAAAAAAATATATATATATATTTATTCATTTTTATTTTTATTTATTTTTATTTATTTTATTTTTTAATTTTTAATTGTTTTAATTTTATTTTTTATTTCCATATTTCTTTCTTTGTTTTTTATTCCTTATTTCATTTTCATTTTTATTCATTTTTTATTTATTTTTTCTTAATTGCCCTCCGCTATTTTGACCATTAATGTCATTATTATTCAATTACTCTCCACCAGCAATGTGATCGGCACTGTGCTGTACTTTCCTGGTAAAAGCTTGTATGGAGACTCATATGAATCTTGCTTAGTAGGATGTTTTAAATGCTGTTCCCGATCCCAGTATCTAATTAGGCTGCCAAAGGGATCAGCCCATGAAAAGAGACAGATAGCGGTAAATAAAAAAATATACGTATTGATATGTAAGAACAGTGTATAGTTATCCAAATATGTGCAAGCGGTTACCTCTTGTTGAGAATAGAATTGATAGACACTAGCAGTCGGCAGCGTGGAACCACACAGCCGCTCAGTACAGAGCGACTGGTAATGTGGATCGTACAGGGGGAGATGCCGGAGGCGTCTCTTGTACATAGGCCCCGCCTGTATTCACCAATCGGAGGAGCCAATGTGACATCATTCAGGCCGGCCAGAGAGGCGTACTGCGCATGTCCGGATCCAGAGCGTCTATTTATTATTACTAATATATATTAGGCGGAGTACGCCTCTCTGGCCGGCCTGAATAATGTCACATCGGCTCCGCCTCCGGCGTCTCCCCCTGTACGATCCACACTACCAGTCGCTCTGTACTGAGCGGCTGTGTGGTTCCACGCTGGTGATTGTGAATTATTTATTGTAAATATCTTGTTCATTACAGTATTCAGTTCTGTGCTCTTGAAGAAGCGCTTGTGGCGTGCAACATGTCGAGCCAATATAGAACTTGATTGTTACCACTGCATAGCTTTTGGTCCAATACAATACAATCGTATGTAAACAGGACTGTTAGTCCCAATTATTGTGTAAACTATGTTCTATATCATTAAGCTATGTATGGAGTGTATAACTTGTACATGTGTGGTCATGAGCTGAATTCTATTTGTTCTTTCTTTTTACCTCTATATTTTTAATAATTTCAAATAAACTAGTATTTTTAATATATTCATATAGTAATTATTGTGCTTAAAAAGTCCCAAAGCCCAACTTTTTACTTTTATTTTTCCCTAATTAAGTATGATAGGATGTGGCACTCGCAACATATATCGTATCCGCATGACCACTATGCGCTGATACTCTCAGAAATTTAACAATAAATAGAAATAAATGAAACAAAAGTAAGTAAGTAAGTATGTAAAACAAGGAGGGGCAGATAGGCAATGGACAGTCAGTAAACATCAACAGATATACATGACACATTTTATTCAAAAAATATGTATACAAACAAAAATTCATAATACATTTGGGTAAGTGTGTTACAGCAAAAAAGTAATTAGTGATATTTTGAATAAATAATTTACAATACACTATTGGTAAATATTGAGCAGCACAAAGACAAATTATCAGTGAGAGATACATACACAAGGGGTAAAAATAGCCCAGAAAGGGAAAGGGGGGAAAAAAGGGGGGGGGAGAAGGGAAAGACGAGGCGGAAAAAAGAATAAGGATGAGGCAGACAAGTGGGGAAAGGAGAAGATGGAATGGATCAAGACAGGAAAAAAAGGGGTAAGAAAAATGAGGGGAATAACTGCGCTACGGTGAAATACATAAACAATAACAATTATAGCCACGATTCATCTATGTAACACAAACACAGTGAAATTAAATAAGAAAAAAGGGGGGTTGAATCGCGCTAAAACAGATTGGTGATCATACACATCATCACCAAACCAAATATTTAGAACTAAGTGAAAAGTTCCCCTTTAGTGTATACATAATATACAAAACACATGTCAAATGAATATACAATCCAAAAATAAAATGTTCAAAGTGATAATAAAAAGTCCATGTATAAAAAATAAATCACCCAAATGATATAAAAGTATCTTAAAAAAGTTCCAAAAAACATAAATTCTTGCTGTGAGAAGAAAAAAGCGTGCTTGCTCCACCACCTCAAAATCAGACTGGCCGCTTACCAGAAACTCATGATCCCCCGTTACAGAGGATCAGAGAAAGCTGTTTGTTAATACTGCTTCGAACTACGACCAATGGATCAGAGACCTTATACCAAGACGGGACATCAAAGACTGCAGGGTCAGGCTAAAGATGTTAATACTGCTTCGAACTACGACCAATGGATCAGAGACCTTATACCAAGACGGGACATCAAAGACTGCAGGGTCAGGCTAAAGATGATCACACTGACAGGTACTCAGACATCAGCCCACAGCATTGCAGATACGGTCATAGAAGGAAAAAAAGGCTCCATATAGTGTAAAATCATTAACTTTATAGGATAAGTAAAAGGTTAAACTCACATGTTAGTAGACAATAGTAGGCATGTAGTGTAGTCTGGAGCGCCGGCCGGAAGCTCACAGACAGCCCATCCTACTGGAAACAACAGCAGCAATGGGAGGTGACGAGAACACGGGCACAGCTTTCTCTGATCCTCTGTAACGGGGGATCATGAGTTTCTGGTAAGCGGCCAGTCTGATTTCACGGTGCTGGAGCAAGCACGCTTTTTTCTTCTCACAGCAAGAATTTATGTTTTTTGGAACTTTTTTAAGATACTTTTATATCACTTGAGTGATTTATTTTTTATACATGGACTTTTTATTATCACTTTGAACATTTTATTTTTGTATTGATTATTTATTTGACATGTGTTTTGTATATTATGTATACACTAAAGGGGAACTCTTCACTTAGTTCTAAATATTTGGTTTGGTGATGATGTGTATGATGATTTCTTAGGAAAAAAAGGGCAAACAATAGAGTTACAGAAAAGGCTTGAAACTGGCTGTTTCATTGAGGCCAGGGCAGACCATAGTCTTGAGGCCATGTATCCATCTGGCCTCTAGTTGTAGTAGAGCACGGTCAACCAGGGGCGGATCCAGGGGGGGGCAACGGGGCAATTGCCCCCTCCGAGAAATGCGGGTGAGTGACTGTGAGAGAGAGCCGCTGTGCGGCTCCGGGAGTGAGAGAGCTGCTGTGCGGCTCCGGCAGTGAGACAGAGCCGCTGGGCGGCTCCGGGAGTGAGAGAGCCGCTGGGCGGCTCCGGGAGTGAGACAGAGCCACTGGGCAGCTCCGGGAGTGAGAGAGCCACCGCTGACATGTGCCGCTCCTCATAGTGTTGAATCCAAAAGAAGTCGCGTAGCGGTAACTTCCATACAAAGCAGCGCGATTTTCAAACACTCAGGTCTGATTCTCAATGGTTTGTACAGTCCATATGTTTGTGGGCGGGCTGCTGGCCAATCAGGGAGCTGGCAGGCAGGGGAGCAGAGAGATGACATCATCTCTCACCGCCCGGTGCCCGCCCTGCATCCCTGCAGTTCCCCCCCACCATGCAGGCAGCTGCGGAAGCAGAGAGATTACATCATCTCTCTGCTGCCTGTCTCTGGGACACAAGAGACCACCTTAGCAAGTGGCAAGTGACAATCTTCATCTGGTGACAGGCGACGTGGCAAGTGACAATCCGCAACATGTGGCAGGCGACAATCTGCATCTGGTGACAGGTGACGTGGCAAGTGACAATCCGCAACATGTGGCAGGCGACGTGGCAAGTGACATGGCAAGTGACAATCCGCAACGTGGCAGGAGACGTGGCAAGTGACAATCTGCATCTGGTGACAGGCGACGTGGCAAGTGACAATCCGCAACATGTGGCAGGCGACGTGGCAAGTGACAATCTGCATCTGGTGACAGGTGACGTGGCAAGTGACACACTCGGGGCTCCCACTGATTCTGTATTATGGTGAGTTAAACTATTTAATTTTTTATAACAATGTAATAATAGTAATAATGCGCTTCAATCATCCTGACACCATAACAACCATGGTACCGTGATGATTGAAGCGCCAACACCAGCCATTTCCCCGATAGATGTACCCCAAAAAAATTTTCTGGCAGTGTCCCTCCCGAGACTAGACTCTGGATCCGCCCCTGCGGTCAACACTACCTCCTCTGGCATTGAGGGGTAGATGGTCAAGGGCAGAAAAGGAGATCATTTGGGGGTTGAAGTTGTGATACAACCCTACATGTGTACTAACAGCTGTTATCATTTTGCTTTTGGCAATAGGACCTACATGGTCACGGATCCTTTTAACCACTTCCCGCCCGCCCTATAGCGGATTGACGTCCGGGAAGTGGTTGTGTTATCCTGACTGGACGTCATATGACGTCCAGCAGGATAACATGCCGCAGCGCGCCCCCGGGGGCGCGCATCGCGGCGATCGGTGGAGCGGTGTGTCAGTCTGACACACCGCTACACTGATCTTGGTAAAAAGCCTCCGGCGGAGGCTCTTTACCACGTGATCAGCCGTGTCCAATCACGGCTGATCACGCTGTCAATAGGAAGAGCCGTTGATCGGCTCTTCCTCACTCGCGTCTGACAGACGCAAGTAGAGGAGAGCTGATCGGCGGCTCTCCTGGCAGGGGGGGTCTGCGCTGATTGTTTATCAGCGCAGCCCCCCCGCAGATCACCCCACTGGACTACCAGGGATGCCACTAGGACCACCAGGGAAGGGGCAACGTGGATGGCCAGGTATGTACCCCATGGCCATCCACATGTGCCCAATCTGTGCCAATCAGTGCCCACAAATGGGCACTGATTGGCACTATTATGCCAAAGATCTGCCCAGCAATGACCAGATCTGCCCAGCAATGCTATATCAGTGCCACCTGTCATTGCCCATCTGTGCCACCTGTCATTGCCCATCGGTGCCACCTGTCAGTGCCCATCGGTGCCACCTGTCAGTGCCCATCTGTGCCCATCAGTGCCCACCTATCAGTGCCCATCAGTGCCACACATAATTACCTATCAGTGCCACCCATATATGCCAATCAATGCCACCTACGAGTGCCCATCAGTGTCGCCTATGTGTGCCCATCGGTGCCACCTATGAGTGCCCATCAGTGCCGCATACCAGTGCCACCTATCAGTGCCCATCAGTGCCACCTATCAGTGCCCATCAGTGCCGCCTATCAGTGCCCATCATCAGTGCCCGTTAGTGCCACCTCATCAGTGCCACCTCATTGGTGCCACCTCATCGGTGCCCATCAGTGCCGCCGTATCAGTGCCCATCAGTGCAGCTATATCAGTGCCCATTATTGAAGGAGAAAGCGTACTTATTTACAAAAAAATTTAACAGAAACAAAGAAAAACTTGTTTTTTTTCGAAATTTTCGGTCTTTTTTTATTTGTTGTGCAAAAAATAAAAACCGCAGAGGTGATCAAATACCACCAAAAGAAAGCTCTATTTGTGGGAACAAAATGATAAAAAAATTGTTTGGGTACAGTGTAGCATGGCCGCGCAATTGTCATTCAAATTGCAACAGCACTGAAAGGTGAAAATTGGGCTGGGCGGGAAGGTGTCTAAGTGCCTGGTATTGAAGTGGTTAAAGAAGGGACGTTTAGTTTTACCCATGTAGTAGCACCCACATTGGCATTGCATGATATAAACTATGCCGGGGGTTTGACAAGTAACCCTATGCTTAATGAAGTGGGTTGTGCCATTTGGAAGGAGTGTACCAGAGCTGTTACTGGTAAAGCTACATACGTCACAGCCACCACAAGAGAAAGTTCCTGTAGCAGCAAGAGTCATGGTTGGTATTGGGTTGTGATGGCTGTGAACTACTCGATTCCTAATAGATTTGGCTCTTTTAAAAGTAATAACTGGATACGGTTTGACATATTTTGGAATTACAGGATCTGTTGAAAGTAAAGGCCAAAACTTCTTTAGAAGTGAACGAACTTGTTGATGTTGCCTACAGTACGGAGTGATGATTCTGATACATTGGAATAAATCAAAGAATTTCTATTTTGCTTTAAAGTTTTGTTGAACGCTCTTTTTAGGCAACTATGACCATATCCTCTGTTCCGCAATCTGAAGTAAAGATTGCGGGCTTACTTGTGAAAGTTTTCATCATTGGAGCAATTCCTTCGTATACGAAGATATTGGCTGTATGGTATACTCCTCTTTAATGGAACAGGGAGAGAACTTGTTGCATGTAGAATAGTATTTGCGGCTGATGGTTTACTGAAAAGAGAAGTGCCCAGAGAGCCATCACTGTTCAAGAAAATTTTCGAGATCTAAAAAGTTGACTTTGGTAAGGTAGCAATTCATGGTGAATTTGAGGTTATATTCATTACTACCAATGATAGTTATAAATAGGTCCAATTCATCCCTAGTACCAGTCCAAAACATCAGTATATCATCAATGTATCGAAGCCAGGTGGCGACGTGCCCAAGTAAAGTTGGCACGTCGTCCCTGGCAAAAAGTTCCTTCTCCCACCCCCTGGTACAGGTTGGCATATGATGGGGCACACCGTGTCCCCATTGCAACCCTCTGCACCTGGAGGTAGTGGGAAAGTCCAAAAACAAAAACATTTCGTGTGAGGATAAATCTTAAAAGTTCAATTACAAATTTATTGTAATCATTGGCTAATTTGCCTCTGTCCTTCAACTGAGCTTCAATAACAGCTAGGTCTTTTTCATGCGAAATAGTGTTGTATAAGCTTTTGATGTCGATGGTTACTAGCCATGTATTTGGGGGAAGGGTCAATGTTTTTGAGCAGGTCCATTGCATCTTTAATGTAGGAGGTGAGTGACATGACATGTGGGTTAAGATATTGATCAATAAGGCTGCTAGCATTCTCAGTTAAACACTCAGACCCGGACACAATGGGTCTGCCCGGTGGTGATGTTAAGGATTTGTGAGTCTTCGGGAGGGCATAAAAAGTAGGTATTTTCGGATTTTTAACGTAGAGGAAATTCCAAGTATTTACATCAATAATGCCTTGACGGTGGGCTTTTGAGATGATACTATAGTATTCATCATTATAGTGATCAATTACAGTTTTGGTAATTGGTCTGTACCAATCTTTATTTTGCAAAATCTTTAAGCACATAGCTTCATAAAATTCGACATCCATTATTACCACGTTTCCACCCTTGTCGCCTGGTTTTATTATTATTGATGAATTACTTTGTAAGGAAGATAATGTACATTTTTGTTGAAGTGAGAGGTTGTGAGATTTGGTCTCATCTCATCTGATCTTTTCAATCTCCCGTGTGGTTTGTTGGACGAAGGCCCATATGTTGGGATTATTATTCAAAAGTGGAAAGTTACAGGATTTTGGTTTGAACGAAGAGGGGGAGGGAAAACTGTGGCCCCCCAAGTCGTCCGGAGAAGAGTTCTCAGACTCGACATCGGGCCAACAGCAGCCCTCATCCCAAAGTTCCATAAGGTCATCTAGTGCACGAAATTCCTGTAGAGTGTAAGTGCCTGGATCTGGGGCAGTAGTGTGAAGACATTCAGACAGTTGAGTGGGTTAGTCGTACAGAGTTTTGAACATAAGTCTACGTGCAAATAAGTGAATATCTTTGATAATCGTAAATCTATCTGCGTTAGAGTCCAGACAGAAGGTCAGTCCTAACTGAAGGACCCGACTCTCCTCGGATAATTGGTACGAAGATAGTTTGATTATTTCAAACTGAGTTGTTCTGCCATCTGTTGGGGCACGGCATCCGGAGATGGGAATTGGTCTATCTCCTGAGCCTTCCCCAAAAAAATAGGGTCCAGTTTGGGGTCAGGGTGTGATGGGTTGATAGGCGGAAACATGGTGTTCAAAGTGGCCACCTTGTTAGGAATGTTAGATATCGAACATACAGAAGAGACCAGGGTAGGGTCTGTGGTCAAGACTGGTGCAAAATTGCCAGATGCAGTGTTAGATAGAGTGGACTGTGATGGTGGTGGTTGTGTACTTCTCTGACAACCAGAGGGTCTCCGGTTCTGTGTTGTACCAAACATATGTTTGAAAGACTCTAATGATTGATTATCTGGGTTACTCTCTCTTTTTGGTTAGTCTGTCTTCGGACAAATCGCGGTAAGAGGTAGACTGGCTAGAGGAAATTGAGGATGTAGAAGAGATGTTGGGAATTATGTTATCCTCATTGGGGGGTACATAAGTTTTCTTTCTTGAAAAATGTTTGGGTTGTGTATTAGAGTTCCATTTGTAGGCATAGCCAACCTCATGTGCCAGTTGATCCCTCAAAAATTTGGATTCTTTGCCTTTAATAATCTCGGCAGTGTATTTTTCAATGATATCTTTGGCTTCCTTTTCTTTTTGAGCAAAGACAGGGGATGTGGTTATCGAAGTGTGTTCAACAACCCATTTCTGTATCTGCTCATCAAGTAAGCAGATCTCGTGTTCATACTGAGAACAGAGGATGGAAATCATTCGGGAAGAGCAAGTCTGTAAGTTAGATTCCCACATAAGTTTTAAATTGTCATCAATTTTTTAAGATTAGGGAAGATTTGAATACGTAACCCCCAAGGTGTTATATTGTGTTCCAAATATTTTTCGAAGTACTTTTTATGCCAGAAAACTCGTTCTTTTTTCTCCACTAGGCGTCGAAGCCTAGTAAAAGACCTATCAAGATCCTCTTCCTTTATACCAGAGGTTTGGTGAGATAGCTCTATTTTAGTCATCAAACCTTCCCACGCCTGACCACAAAAGTTTGCCATCGTCTAGTGGGAAAGAGGAGACCCAAACTTGGGGTAGGGGAGGGTAAAGGGAACAAAGGGGGGGGGGGAGATAAAGGGGGGGAGAGGGGGCTGGGGAGTGGAAAAAGCCTCACTAGATAACCTATACAAAGTCTAAGGTTAAAGCAAAAACCATAACATTTTTCAAAGATGAAATGAATTTAAAGACATGTTTATAACAATCTTATTTAAAGAGAGAAACAAGTTAAAAAGGTCAAAAAAAGGGCAGTGTCACCAATCCAGGGAGATATTAACGGTGTGGTATAACACCTAAAATGATTGCTGGTTGGTATGGAGAGGTGACAATGTCAGAAGGAGGGCGCCACCATCCCTGAATAACATGTGCAAACAGAGAGAAAATTTGGTGGGATTTTGTAGGCGCCAGGTAAGTAATTTTAAACAGACATCACAGCAATAAAAAAATATAAATGACATTTTATTGAACATAGACAAGGTTTAAAAAATTATGCTGGCTGTGCATAATATAACAACGTAGAAAATAAGGGGTCACTCAGCACTTACATGTTTCGCCCGTTAGGGCTTCCTCAGGGGATATGTGTTGGGGTACCAAGCTGGATATATGTCATACTCATACATACAGTTAGAAACCATCAACAATAGTAACTCAAATTATATAATCAAGAAGAAAAAAAGAGATGTTACTGACTGTCCATAAATGTAAATTATTTATTTTTATTTATTTTATTTTTTAATTTTTTTTTTTAAATTTATTTATTTTTTTAATTTTAATTTTTATATTTACATTTATTTATTATTTCATATTTATTTTTATTTCCATATTTCTTTCTTTATTTTTTATTCCTTATTTCATTTTCATTTATTTTTTATTTATTTTTTCTTAATTGCCTTCCGCTATTTTTACCATTAATGTTATCATTATTCAATTACTCTCCACTAGCAACGTGATCGGCACTGCGCTTCCCCCCCCCCCCCCCACATTCTTCCACCTTATCCATTTACATATATTCATTTTGTCCATCCGACCATTCATCATTACTTCTTCCCATTCCCCTCACTCTTATCTACACTTTCGTTCTACCTTCCTTTCTTCCCCATGAGCTTGTGAGTGGAGATAGTGGATAGAGGCGTGCCCACTAAATGGGCTATGTCAGCTGCTCAAGTGCCCACCCCCCTCCTTCCACCCACACAGCCCATGCTGTCCGCGCTCCATTGGATGTCGGCAGACACGTGATCGGCATGTAAGTGTACTTAAACCTCTCTCACTACATCACATTTAGATGACGGGCAGGCTGCCACTTTGATGTATCCTCCTGCACAAGGTATTTCCCACAACTTTTCCTCTGTTGCCATTCCTTTCAACATAAATCTGCTGCCTATTGTTTTTGACCTTCCCTCTGAATTAATTTGCTTTATCTGTATAACTATGCTGGTTCATGTGAACCACTCATTAAACACAAGCACCTGTTACCGTCTTCTAGAGGAACTTTTCCTCCCACCTTTCGTTTGGTAGGTGGTTTTAGACGATCTGTATACAGGGTTTTGGCTTTGTCCTATTATATTGGATGACCAATATAAGTGACAGTATTTACAAACTTTCTTCCTTTCTGAATTAAGCCTATTTTGATATTACCCTTCCTCCCCATGCACACTTCTTTTAATCAGCACTTATTAATACAGACATTCATTTTTTGGCCCTTCTTTTCCTCAATCAGATAAACTTCCTATCTGGCAGCCCTTGCTTCCCTTTAGACTCAATTGATCCTGTGTAAGTATGTCCTTTCTCTGGTTTATTTAATCCAGTTTTAACACTGCATTACTTCATCTTTTTTCACCACCAATATCCCTTGGCTGCACTTATTCACATTTCACCTTTTATTTATTTTTTCACCTTCACACCCCTCACCCCCTTTCCCTGTGCCCCCCTTTTCCCTCTCCCCTCACTTTTTTTTTCCCTCCACCCTCCCCCTTCCACACCCCCCTTCCCAGTTTCTTCTATTTCCCCTTGTTTCCACCCCTCTTTACTCTTTATTCCCCCCTCTTTTCTTCCCATCTTTCTCCCCCAATCTTTTTTCTCCCCCCTCTCTTTTCTGTTTTTTCTGCTCTCCTTCCCTACTTCCCTTTCTTCATGCCTTCCCTCTCTTTCATTCTTTTCCCATCCCCCTTTTTCTTCCTGTCCCTCCCCTTTTTCCTCCTTTTCCTCCCCCCCCCCTTCCCCCTCCCTTTTCTTCCCTCACTTTTTCACATTCTTTTCCGATTCACATTATTCCTTTATATGGCAGACACGACCCTACAACCCCTATTTGGGCCCACCCAGGCCAAACCCTTTCCTGTACAGCGCAATGTCCATTTTCCTATTCCTGGTTGCATCTTTATAACAGGTAACTATTTATCAGTTGGCAGTTACACTACCTAGCTATGGACAGTCACTAACATCTCTTTTTTCTTCTTGATTATATAATTCGAGTTACTATTGTTGATGGTTTCTAACTGTGTTTATTCTACTTAGAGATATATCCAGCTTGGTCCCTCAACACATATCCCCTGAGGAAGCCCCAACGGGCGAAACATGTAGGGATTATAAGTACTGAGTGACCCCTTATATTCTATGTTGTTATATTATGCACAGCCAGCATAATTTTTTAAACCTTGTCTACGTTTAATAAAATGTCATTTATATTTTTTATTTATTGCTGTGATGTATGTTTAAAATTACTTACCTGGCGCCTACAAAATCCCACCAAATTTTCTCTCTGCACAAGAAGCACACAGAAATTTTCCTACCAATCGGCTCCATGGTGATCTTTGTTGTATTTCCATTGTTTATACACATTTCTGTATATTTACATCTTTTTCTTCTTGTATAACAATAAAAAAATTATATACAAGGATATAAGAGAATGAATGTAATCACTGTACAGTAAGGCTTAACCCAGCCTATATTTACTGCGGCCTCAGGAAAACGCAAAACGCGGCAAAATCACGCTGTGGTTTTACAGTGTTTTGCGTTTTCGCGGTCCAAACTTTCCTATCCTGAAAATGATTCTTCCGTGTTCAGGAGAGGGAGGTTGAAGCTCACCTAACTGCGGCAGCTCCTAAACGCTACTAATAGCCTGTGTGCTTATTCACAAATAAGCTTTTATGGAGCTGAGTTTAGGAGCTTTGGCAAAAAAAATCGCCAAAAGCTCCTAAACTCAAGGAGCTGCCTGTGTAGGCTAGTGCACATGAAGCCTAATTAGGCCATAAATAAAATGTGCCTATCTGTTACTGAATTGGTGCTTAACAATATTACTAGTCCACCCAGTCTGTTGATGACTTCCACCTCCCAATGCTTTTGAGGAGCATATTGTGGCCAAAGCCTTTATTTTGTCCCGGGCCTGCTATGCAGAGCCTCAAATAATGTATTTACCTCTCTTGTTAGTAATTTTTTTTCCAATGGCTGAGCATGTGTGCCTTATCAAAGCTTCCAATGCAAGCCCCACCTGCCTATATCTCCCAACATTTTTGATGTAGCCAGGTGCTTGACTAAGCAGAAGAAGCAATTAAGGACACGGCTCCATTCACAGAGCTAGATCACATGCGGTGTTTTCCCAAATACCGTATGCGATCATGAAAATGTCAATTCACTGCTGCTTTATGCAGTATTTACTACATAAAGCAAAAAACGCTTGGTGAATACTGCATAAAACAGAAGTGAAAGTCAATTCACAAAAAAATAAAATAAATGCATGTGGTAAATAAGTAGTGGTCCCAGCATATGATATTTAAGGAACCAGTAAACAACATGGTTGTCAAGAAGCAGGCGTCCCTGGAGGGGACCCCGTGTACTGATGTCACAGGGCGACACCGTCCCCTTGTGACGTCATTGATCCAGCAAGCCGCTTGCCATATGCCCCGCCATGTTAAGGGCATATGGCATGCGGTATTTTAGTAGCGTTTTTTATGCATTACTAAAAATTTTTTTGAAAAACACTATGCGGTATCTTACCACATACTCGAACGTCATAAGATACCAGTTTGGGAATGGAGCCTGTGTGTTGCAGCTGCTCTATGTGCGTTCACCAGACTGGCATGCCAAATTAGTTAGCTCCACCTCCAGTTAGCAGGAAAACTTTTGGCAGTTAAAAAATATTTTTTATAAAGGGTTTTATGGCCGACCAAATAGAAGGAACAATTAGGGATGAAAAAGGGACAAAGGGATTTGGTTGCATTACTTCAAAATGAGGGGAGTTGGGAGCTTTGCCTGCCTACAGCTGACCATATGGCCAGAAAGACACTAGATAATGGGTTCTGGAACACTGATGTATTTTAATTCACAGGTGTCACGCCTACCCCTAGTGTTGGTGGTCAGGCACCATAGCTGGCACTATGTTCTTCACTATAGCAGCCCCCTTTACTATAAGGCAAGCATTCCTACCAGTACTCAGTTGCTCCCAGGTCTTACACACAATGCTATAGTGCCTGGCTACCATGCCGGAGCAGGTATGAACTAAGCACGGCAAATAGGTACTTGCGGTTGGCAGACAGATGGTGGTCCAATGGCAGCCCAGGTTCAAGGCAGGCAACATCCAGAAGGTTAGTCAGGGTTAATTCTGTGGTTCAAAGGCAGGCAGAGATCAGAGAGTAATCCAAAGTTAAATCAGAGGCAGGGAAATCCAAACTAGCAGGAAGGGTGTGGATTAGGTGAAGGCAAACATCAAGGTACAGGAACAAGGCAGGCAAACAGGGAACTTGAAGCACGTGTTGCAAACACTATAACAAGCATGACACTGAGAGCTTGACAGGCTTAAAACAGACTTGATCTCCGCCCAGAGGCTGTCTCTACATCAATCACCCTGCAGGTGGACATTCAGACAAGTAGAATGTAGCTCAGCCAAAACCAGGATGCAGGATGATAACAGCAGCTGCCATGGAACAGGAGCATTACACGCTCCTGACAACAGGCCACATACACACATGTAAGATATCATAGTTTCCTCTGACTGGTCCCAGTACTAGACAAGGCTAGACATCTTCACTAAAAATATCAGAGAAGGCTAGGAAGGTGTATTATTTCCAACCAGCCAAGTATGCTAATGACATGACTATAAAGTGAATTCTTATTTAAGCTCTCACTTCAGTTTACTATGCACATCCATATGGAGTTTAAGTGGTTTATGGAAATTAGGTCTCACTTATAATTCATTTGCTCATCTCCCTAAGCACAGATATTTTGCAAATATTATCATTATTAAAACATTTTATTAGTCTTCCATAGCGCATCAGAAAAAAGTCTCCTGTGTTCCCAGATGTTGCTGGAATGAGTGACTATTTTTGTTTAGCAGTAGAGGTAAGAAAAGCAGGCAGTAAATTAATAAACACCAATAATACTTGTGTGCGTGGATCCATAAATCTGTCATGTTAGTTACATTTACAGTAGCATATAGTAATTAAATATCAACTGAATTATTCATTTTGCACTGAAATTGAGCTGTAAAATGAAAGATATTGAATTTGCAAAGCTGAATTGGTCCTCATATTAGAGAGCTACCAGTGAGTTTATAAAGTACATCAGCTGGAGACTATTTAAATTATCATATATGTAGCTCTGCTATAAGACATGGTGATTTTTATAGAAATTCTTAATTCCATTCACAGGTTTAGTAAAGCGTATAATGTAATGTTCCTTACCTGTAGACTCAACACAAAGTGAGTTGATATCTTTTAAATGTAGGAGAATTGTTGTCCAAGGAACACATAATTGGATGATTTCCCTCTATTTCTGTTATGGAGACAACTCCTATTTTTGGACTTGCCCTCACTTCAAAGCAATATTAACCCTTCTTTTTTTAAGTTTAAAAGCGGATGTCCAGATTTACCAATATTCACCTATATAGCTCTTTAAATTGTTCCTTTTGGTCTTGTTTTGGTCTCCCAAAGCCAATGGCTACCCTTGCCCCTGTGTCAATGCCTTTGCATTTCTGAGTCTGCATGCCAACCAGTGGTGGCTGGTGAAGTTTTAGGATGGGGGGACGCCAGACCCCCCCCCCTTCCTTTTTGACTCCTCCCACTTGGTGAAAATGGGCACAGTTTCAGCGAAATAGTGGGCATGGCTTAAATGGTGCGGCTCTAAGGGGGTGTGGTTAGCGTCTGAGATGAACAAGGGATGGAGGGAGAGGGAGGGAGAGAGGGAGGGACAGCAGGCCCAGATCCTACACCACACTAGAATTATGTGTATTCTAGAAAGTTTAACAATCAGCAGATAAAGATTCTCCAAACACCTGGTGTTAGCACTTCAATCATCCCGACACCATCACCGGACTGCTGGTTGGAAGCTAAACAGTGGGGACCTTGAGTGGAGAGTAAACAAGTCTTGCTTTTTGACTGCTGGTGATTGCTGGGTTGCTGTTTTAGGTTCTTTTTGGGGTTCTTTCCTTGTAGCTTTTAAACACCTTTTTCTGACACTTTTTTTTCGTTGCTTCCTTCAGCCTACTAATTAAGGGGAGTGGTTAATTGGTCACAGGTGCTTGAGGCCTATATAACCTTGTGCAGAACTCATCGTGAGCCTGCTCATCTTTGAGTCTGCTGGAACTCTGTCTAAGTGGAACTGGTATAAGTTACATAGTTACATAGTAGGTGAGGTTGAAAAAAGACACAAGTCCATCAAGTCCAACCTATGTGTGTGATTATGTGTCAGTATTACATTACATATCCCTGTATATTGCGGTCATTCAGGTGATTATCTAATAGTTTCTTGAAGCTATCAATGCTCCCCGCTGAGACCACCGCCTTTGGAAGGGAATTCCACATCCTTGCCGCTCTTACAGTAAAGAACCCTCTACGTAGTTTAAGGTTAAACCTCTTTTCTTCTAATTGTAATGAGTGGCCACGAGTCTTATTAAACTCTCTTCTGCGAAAAAGTTAAGTGGCGAGTTAAAAACCAGAGTTAGTGGAACTGGTCTAAGTGGTGAATTAAAAACCAGAATTAGTGGAACTGGTCTAAGTGGTAAGTTAAAAACCAGAGTTGAAAACAGGAGGTTATAACAGGGGTCATAGTACCTGTGTAGTGTGAGTACCTGAGTGTTGTCTGAGTAGTGTGTGTGGATTGTTAGTACTTGTGTATTGTGTACTGTGTATTGCGAGTGCACGTAGGTCTGCGAGTGGTCTGTGAGTGCACGTAGGTCTGCAAGTGGTCTACGAGTGCACATAGTTCTGCGAGTGCACGTAGGTCTGCCAGTGGTCTGCAAGTGCAAGTGGTCTGCGAGTGCACGTAGGTCTGCGAGTGTTCTGCGAGTTCACATAGTTCTGCGAGTACACTTATGTCTACGAGTAGTCTGTGAGTGCATGTAGGTCTGCGAGTGCACGTAGGTCTGCGAGTGCACGTAGTTTTGCGAGTGCATGTAGGACTGCGAGTACCTGTGTATTGTCTTGTTGAGTACCTGTGTATTGTCTTGTTGAGTACCTGTGTATTGTCTTGTTGAGTATTACTGTCAGGAAGCTAATTGTTAGGTAATTTGGACAGGGTATAATCCCCAATCCTAATTAAATTTAATAGGTACGATGTCCGGCGGGTGTGGAGAGGCGACTCGTTGTACATCTTGCAGCATGTATGCATTCCTTGATCATCCAAATGAGGGTGACTACTGCTGTGCAAAATGTAAACGCATTGGTTGCCTGGAAGCCCAGGTTCTGAATCTGGGGAAGCAACTGTCAGCACTGAGAAGTCCCTCCATTCTAAAGGAGAGCAAGAAACGTACATGGCAGGTGTCGGCTGGGGCCAGCACAGAGGCGGGTGGAGACAAAGAGGTGCAGGCACTAGCAAAGAGTAGATGGGTGACAGTTAGGAAGGGTAAAGGGGGAAGTGCCAGGGAGGCTGATCCAGGGCTGGAGCATCCCAATAAGTACGTTCCATTGAGTGACATTGGTGAAACCAGTCAGGGACCAGCACTGCTGGAGCTGAGGGACTCTCTTAGCTGCCAGGGGAAGAACTCCTCCAGTGAGAGTGGGTAGGAAGCGAAGGGAAAGGAAAGACAGATTCTGGTGGTAGGGGACTCAATTCTTAGAAGGACAGAGAGGCCAATCTGTAACAAAGACCTGAAGCGCCAAACAGTATGTTGTCTACCTGGCGCTCGGGTTCGACACATCAGGGATCTGGTGGACAGATTACTGGGAGGGGCTGGGGAAGACCCAGCTGTCATGGTGCATGTTGGCACCAATGACAAAGTCAGAGGCAAATGGAGTGTCCTAAAGAGCGATTTTAGTGACTTAGGAGCTAAATTGAGGAAAAGGACCTCCAAGGTAGTATTCTCAGGAATACTACCGGTACATCAAGCCACACCAGAAAGGCATAGGGAGATTAGGGAAGTAAACAAGTGGCTGAGGAGCTGGTGTAGTAAGGAGGGGTTTGGGTTCCTGGAGGACTGGGCAGACTTCTCAGTTGATAATCGGTACTATACAAGGGACGGACTGCACCTAAATGAGGAGGGTGCAGATCAGCTGGGAATGAAGATGGCCAAAAAGTTAGAGGGGTTTTTAAACTAGGCGATAGGGAGGAGGGTCCAGAGGTAGAGATAGTCAGCGCGGAACATATTCCAGAGGGTAGTATTGGGGGCATTAGTGGTAGGTTGACCAAAGCACATAAACCCAAGGTAAGTATAGTAGCAAGTCCTATTTGTGATCTCGGAACACCCAATAAGAGGATAATATGCGACCGGACAAGATGGGTGAAGTAGAGATACTGTTGTACGAGGAGGATTTGGATTTTGTGGGAATTTCAGAGATCTGGTTCAACAGCTCTCATGATTGGCTGGCAAACATTCAAGGGTATATCCTTTATCACAAGGATAGAGAGGGTAAAAAAGGGGGAGGGGTATGCCTATATATCAAGAATAATGTACAAGTGAATGTGAGAGAAGACATCACTAGGGGAGCTAGGGAGGAGGTGGAAACCTTATGGCTAGAGCTCCAAAGGGATGAAGCTAAGGGGAAAATAATACTGGGAGTATGCTATAGGCCCCCTAACCTGAGGGAGGAAGGGGAGACAGATCTCCTATCACAATTTGGATTAGCAGCAAGGATGGGAAGTTTTATCATAATAGGGGATTTTAACTATCCAGACATAGACTGGGTGGAGGGAACCGCTCATTCATCTAAGGCTTGCCAGTTCCTAAATGTCTTGCAGGACAATTTTATGGGTCAGATGGTAGATGCACCAACTAGGAATAAAGCGTTACTGGATCTACTGATTACCAACAATACAGACCTGATCACGGATGTGGAAATACGGGGCAATTTAAGTAACAGCGATCACAGATCAATTGGCTTCAGTATAAATCACACAAATAGGAAACATAAGGGGAATACAAAGACACTGAATTTCAAAAGAGCCAACTTCCCTAAACTACGAGTCTTTGTAGAAGGCATAAATTGGGATAAAATCTTAGGAACAAAGAACACGGAGGAGAGATGGGTTTGCTTTAAGAGCATATTAAATAAGGGCATTAGCCATTGCATTCCATTGGGTAATAAATTCAAAAGAGCGAACAAAAGTCCTGGATGTCTTAGCTCCAATGTAAATATTCATATAAAATCAAAGGAGAAGGCCTTCAAAAAATACAAGGTTGAGGGATCATCATCAGCATTCAGACTTTATAAAGAATGCAACAAGAAATGTAAGGGTGCAATAAGGACGGCTAAGATAGAACATGAAAGACACATAGAGGAGGAGAGCAAAAAAATCCCAAGAAATTCTTTAAGTATGTAAACAGTAAAAAAGGGAGGACAGACCATATTGGCCCCATAAAGAATGAGGAAGTAGATGGCGATGATATTGATTTTATTCTTATCCTCAGTCTTCACGAGGGAATTGGGGGGGCTTCAGTAACCAAAACTGCAGTGTCTATCCTCATGACACATCACAGGATGCACCTCCATGGTTAACAGAGGACAGAATTAAAATTAGACTTGGGAAACTTAACATTAATAAATCACCGGGACCAGATGGCTTGCACCCGAGGGTACTTAGGGAACTCAGTCAAGTAATTGCCAGACCATTGTTCCTAATTTTTACTGACAGTCTACTGACTGGAATGGTACCAGCTGATTGGAGAAAAGCCAATGTAGCACCAATATTTAAATTACAGACCAGTTAGCCTAACGTCAATATTATGTAAACTCTTGGAGGGGATGATAAGGGACTATATACAAGATTTTAGTAATGAGAACGGTATCATTAGCAGTAATCAGCATGGATTCATGAAGAATCGTTCTTGCCAAACCAATCTATTAACCTTCTATGAGGAGGTGAGTTGCCATCTAGATAAAGGAAGGCCCGTAGACGTGGTGTATCTGGATTTTTCAAAAGCATTTGACACAGTTCCCCATAAACGTCTACTGGACCATAGGGTGAGTAGGTACGTGGATTGAAAACTGGCTACAAGTTACGAGTTCAGAGGGTGGTGATAAATGGGGAGTGGGGTCCCCCAGGGTCCCCCAGGGTTCTGTGCTGGGACCAATCCTATTTAATTTGCTCATAAACGACTTGGAGGATGGGGTAAACAGTTCAATCTCTGTATTTGCAAATGATACTAAGCTAAGCAGGGCAATAACTTATCCGGAAGATGTGGAAACCTTGCAAAAAGATCTGAACAAATTAATGGGGTGGGCAACTACATGCCAAATGAGGTTCAATGTAGAAAAATGTAAAATAATGCATTTGGGTGGCAAAAATATGAATGCAATCTATACACTGGGGGAAGAACCTCTGGGGGAATTTAGAATGGAAAAGGACCTGGGGGTCCTAGTAGATGATAGGCTCGGCAATACCATGCAATGCCAAGCTGCTGCTAACAAAACAAACAGAATATTGGCATGCATTAAAAGGGGGATCAACTCCAGAGATAAAACGATAATTCTCCCGCTCTACAAGACTCTGGTCCGGCCGCACCTAGAGTATGCTGTCCAGTTCTGGGCACCAGTCCTCAGGAAGGATGTACTGAAAATGGAGTGAGTACAAAGAAGGGCAACAAAGCTAATAAAGGGTCTGAAGTTATGAGTGAAGGTTGCGAGCACTGAACTTATTCTCTCTGGAGAAGAGATGCTTGAGAGGGGATATGATTTCAATAAACAAATACCATACTGGTGACCCCACAATAGGGATAAAACTTTTTTGCAGAAGGGAGTTTAACAAGACTCGTGGCCACTCATTAAAATTAGAAGAAACCTTAACCTTAAACTACATAGAGGGTTCTTTACTGTAAGAGCGGCAAGGATGTAGAATTCCCTTCAGGCGGTGGTCTCAGCGGGGAGCATCAATAGTTTCAAGAAACTATTAGATAAGCACCTGAACAACCGCAACATACAGGGATATACAATGTAATACTGACATATAATCACACACATGGGTTGGGCTTGATGGACGTGTATTTTTTCAACCTCACCTACTATGTAACTATGTAACCATGGTTGTTATGGTGTCAGGATGGTTGAAGCACATTATTTCTATTATTACATTGTAATATAAAATGAAATTATTCAACTCACCATAATGCAGAATCAGTGGGAGCCCTTAGTGTGTCACCTGCCACGTCGCCTGCCACAAGATGCCATCAGGTGTCTCCAGCGGAGTCCATCCTTACATCAGGTGCCCCCAGCGGAGTCCGTCCTTACATCATGTGCCCTCAGCGGAGTCTGTCCTTACATCAGGTGCCCCACAGTGGAGTCTCCCCTCTCCACTGAACACAAGGGAATTAGGCGGTGGACATCTTTTTGTAGCCCGCCGGGTGCCAGAAGTGACTTTGTTTTCACACTGAGTACAAAGCACCCGGCCGGACACCGAGCTTTAGGCCAATATGTATTTTTCTACATATTTTTGGTAAAAAAAATTGCAATAAGCTTATATTGATTTGTTTGCGCAAAAGTCATAGCGTCTACAAAATAGGGGATAGATTTATGGCATTTTTATTATATATTTTTTTTTTACTAGTAATAACGGCAATCAGCGTTTTTTATCGGGACTGCGGTATTGCAGCGGACAAATCGGACACTTTTGATACATTTTTGGGACCAGTGACATTTATACAGCGATCAGTGCTATAAAAATGCACTGATTACTGTATAAATGACACTGACAGGGAAGGGGTTAACACTAGGGGGCACTCAAGAGGTTAACTGTGTTCCCTAGGTGTGTTCTAACTGTAGGGGGGATGGGACTGACTAGGGGAGGTGAGAGATAGGTGTTCATACTTAGTATGAACACACGATCTGTCTCCTCTCCCCTGAGAGAACCAGGATTTGTGTGTTTACACACACACACCCCTGTTCTCGTTTTGTCACGAGCAATCGCGGGAGCCCAGCGGTCATCGCGCCCGCCAGGCACTCGCATCGGCTCCGGGGACACTCTATGGGCACGCGCAGCCGGAGGCGTCCTAAATAGCCAACGTACAGCTATGACGGCTCCTGCAGGGGAGCCAGCCTGTCGCAGTATAACTACAGCGGCTAGTCCGGAATCAGTTAATAAGCTCATAATTGTAGCAACTCACATAATGTTAAACACAGGAAGGCTCATCAATGATAAAAACCCCATGGAATGGTTGCCACTGCACAGAGGCCTGTTTCGATTTCTGACCTTAGCTTTGGAAATGTTCCACTGTTCCTACAATTAGAGAATGGGTAACCAAATTGAATCATATGATGAGGATAATATAATAAAACGTCAGCTTCTGATGAAACTTGTAGGGGCGTGACCTTATGTAGTAACGTCATCACGCACACTGATCATTTCGTGTCTATGCTGGACACCGGCCAGAACATGTCTTAAAGCGCTAATACCATTAAACATGTGAGTACTTCTTGTTTAATGAATGTGGTTTTTAAAGGATTTACACCATTGCTGGCTTATTTGTCCTTTAAACACATATGCCTGCATCATTTAGTAGGAGTGGAGTCTTACTGCTACCCTGAGTATCGTGGAGGAGTTTGGCGTTATACACACATGCTTATTATGACCACCCATATGCAGAGGGTCATGGTATTCCTGTAAGCTTTTAATAAGCTTCTGTATGCACAGTGGAGAGAAGGAAGAATTCACATTTGAGCACTACGTAATTTAGGGAGTGGTGCACATCACTATCACACTGGACTTTATATTGCAGTACAGGAAAAGTTTTTAATGGGTGTATTGAGAAGTACTTTCTTATTGAATTATTTATTGCATATGTAGGAATTAGTTTTTTGTTTTTTGTTAACTTTTATGTGTACTGGCACATTTTTGGGGTGTAGCACTGCCTTTAGTAGCACATGTGATGAGGATGGAAGAGCTACTTGCTGATGCCTTTGAAACTTTTATGAAATTTAGAGACTTTTGGCTGGAGTAAACGGAGCACTCCACATCACCAGGGCTGCCATCAGGAGGGGACAGCCCATACACATGTAGGGAGCCCGGGGTACTAGTTGTTGCTGGGTTCAACCCCCCCCCCCCCCCCCCCCCAAAGCACCATGCCCATATACCTAGTCAGCCAAGCCACTTAGCAACAGCACAGGCTTTGCAGCATTCAGAGCTGTCCTTGAATGTACGGTGGCTGACATTCAGAGCTGTCCTTGAATGTAAGGTGGCTGACATCATCCACCACCACTGCCGTCCGCTGTTCTTAGCGCTAGGGTTTGGTTTATAAAGGAGATATACAGAACTGCGCCACAGATTAAAAAAAACATTTCGAAGAAGCAGCTGCTATCTAATTTTGATGTAAAACCATCAAAAATAAAAACTATATATAAAGTGGACAGCGCTAATACCAATACACTCAATGAATCAATATAACCAAACAATATTGACTATATGCAACTCATGTAAACAATATACTGTATACCAAAGTGCAATGTGCATAATGTGCAAATACATAAATTATTTTAAAAAATACAATCAAAAAGTGCAAGGTCCAAATATACAAATTCATATAAGTATGGTACAGAAGTATCATACACTAATGGTTCAATGGTCATGCAATTTTTTAATGCAAACAAAAGGGATTAGTAAGTGTCCCACTGCCCATGCTCTATCAACCAATCACGTGTTTACCCCTCACCCAGGCACCAGCATTCAGAGGAGGAGAAGATGGAAGTTCCTCCAACAAACCTATCTGGTCCCAGTGGCCAGCCTTTCAGTTTCCACCTGTCCTGTAGCTGACTGCTGCAATAAGAAGGAACGGATCCTGATGTAAGCTAGGGTATTCACAATACTCACTCCTCTGCTTCCACTACCCCAGCTATTCTCTTAAAATTGTCTACTCTCCTTAACCCTCTGCTTTTTCCTTCTAAATTTGGGGACCCTATTAAAGGGGAATGGGCTCTAGGGACCATGATGTAAGGGGGTTTTGGGGACCATGATGTAAGGGGGCTTTCGGGACCATGATGTAAGGGGGCTCTGGTAACTCTGTAAGGGGGGGGCTTTAGGGACCCTGATGTACGGGGGCTCTGGGGACCCTCATATAAGGGGGTGACTTTGGGGATCCTAATGAAAGGGGGACTGTGATATAAGGGGGGACTCTAAGGGTCCCTGATTTAAGGAGAGGGGACTCTGGGGACCCTGATGTAAGGGGAGACTCTGGGGACCATGATTTAAGGAGGGGGCTCTGGGGGACCCTGATGTAAGGGGGGCTATGAGGACCTTGATGTAAGGGGGAATTGGGATTCTAATGTAAAGGGAAACCTTGGGGACCCTAATGAAAGTGGGGTCTCTGATGTAAGGGCGAACTCTGGGGGACCCTAATTTAAAGAGGGGTTACTCTGGGGACCTTGATGTAAGGGGGGAACTCTGGGGACCCTGATTTAAGGAGAGGGGATTCTTGAGACCCTGCTGTAAGGGGGGTGACTCTGGGGACACTGATGAAAGGAGGGGGGCTCTGGGGACTAGGGGGCCCAGGCCTAAAGCTGTGTAAGGGGCTCAACATTTTCTGATAGCTACCCTGCATATCACTCAAATTATTACCTTTACTTGGATAATTGATGACTCAGCACTTTTCTGTCGGTTTGAGTTGGTTGCCCCTTCCTCTCCGCTCTTTTTCTTGCTTGCTCTTTTCCTTTTCTCTTCCTTCTCTCCCTCTTCTTTCTTGATCTACAAAATAAAAGTGGTCTCTCACCATGACCATTTCAGACTCCTATAGAAACTATCCCTTAGGGGATTGAACCCTTACCTGCGCAATACTCAAGTCCAACCTGAATCCAAACCTGACCTTTTCTGGCCTGGCCCATCCCCACTTCTGCTGCTCAAGTGGTAACTTGGGCCTGTTACTTGCTAGATCTCGGATCCAGTCTATATGCTACATTTTCTTCAGCAGTAGGGATGGGCGAACGGTTCGGCCCGAGCATGAGTTCGGGCCGAACTTTGGCTGTTTGCCCGTTCACTGAAACAACCGAATTATCTGGTCATTCAACTGTTTGTTCAGCCCACTGAACGACCACAATGCACTGCGCTGCAGCACTGTGCATTGAAAAAGCTGTTTAGCTGAAGCAATGAAAGCTTCGCCCAATCAGGGCACAGAGCGCTGTCAGAGCCATGATTGGACGCTGTGATGATGACTGTATCCAATCATGGCTCATTGCTCTTAATACCGCCCCACACTATAAGAGTATTCTTTCCATAGTGTCCATTTGTAGTGTGATAGCGGTGTGGAGAGGGATAGAACAGGGCTCTGTTCTGTGCTATTAGACAGTTAGTGTCCTATAGTATTCTGATTCTATTGTCAGCGTAGAATATCCGTTTAGTGTGCATCTAGGGATAGTTCAGTGTGAGTGTAGTATGATCGTTCATCTTTACATTAGTGTGAATGTAAGGATAGTATAGTCAGTGTGAGTGTAGGGACCATTCATCTTTACATTAGTATGAATGTAGGGATAGTTTAGTCAGTTACTGCACGCTTAACGCATTACACCGGTCCGTCAGGTGGCGTGATTGAAGATGGATGTACATCGCGGGACACTTTTTTGGATTGTCAAAAACTGTCTCTTGTGGTTTTTACTTTTTGACACTCTTTTTGGTGAATGGGTAGTGGTACAATGTACCTGCTACCCATTCACATGGGGGGATCGGGACCTGGGGGCCCCCTTGTTAAAGGAGGCTTTCAAATTCCGATAAGCCCCCTCGCCTGCAACCCCACAACCACGAGCCAGGGTTGTCGGGAAGAGGTCCTTGTCCCCATCAACAACAAGGTTTTTTTGGGGGGCACCCCAAAGCACCCTCCCCATGTTGAGGGCAAGTGGCCTGGTATGGTTCAGGAGGGTTGAGGGGGGCGCTCGCTCGTCCCCTTCCTTTCCTGGCCTGGCAGGCTGCATGCTCGAATAAGGGTCTGGTATGGATTTTGGAGGGGGACCCCACACCAACTTTTAAAAAAAAATTTGGCGTGGAGTTCCCCTTAAAATCTATGCCAAACCCAATGGGCCTGATATGGATTTTGCTTTTTTTCTTAATTCTGTCATAGGGTTCCCCTTAGCCACTTCAATACACTGTATTATATACTCTGCTGTGCACTGCACTATATATACTACACTGACTGCACTATATATTCTCCATTGTATTATATATACTACAATGACCGCACTATATACGCTGCAATGTATTATACTATACTGATGGCACTATATACTCTGCACTGTATTATATATACTACACTGACTGCACTATATACTCTGAACTGTATTATATATACTACACTGACTGCACTATATACTCTCGACTGTATTATATATACCACACTGACTGCATTATATACTCTGAACTGTATTATATATATACTACACTGACTGCACTATATACTCTGAACTGTATTATATATACTACACTAACTGCACTATACACTAAATACCTGCCTAATCTCTATTCATTCACTATATATGGCCGCTGTGTAAGCAGCAGCCTTATATATTGTGGGGTGTGGACTTAGCCCCTGAGCCATGTTTGGCCATCTCTGCAGGACTTCTAGGCTGCCTAGTGTTGTGGGAGTTGATTTCATCTAGAAGAATGTTTTTGGTGTGGGTTTCATGGACACAATTAACATCAAAGACCAATTTTTGACAGGTGCATATCATTGGAATTTTTGACAGCAAGGCCAATTCTTGCTTTCATCAAGAGTACCTCTATAGAGCTATGGTGTGAAGGCGCCACCGACACCCAAAGACCAATTTTTTCGCACCCGTTACTTCTATCCAAAGTATGTAGTAGAGACACCAGAATTTATCCAAAAAAATCTCTAATCTTGTTTCCAGTGCACTACATTGTGGCCTCATCATACAGACTGGCTCCCCAAGCAATTGCTTACAAAATAAAGAAAGCTTGCAGGGAAAATGTCCTTTTTTGGGCTTTATAAATGCAATTATTACATTTATAAAGCCAGCAGCTTCTATACACAGCCACTTTACAGGTGGACTAAAAGGACCCCCCAGGCACTATATTGAAAGCAATTTTTCAATTTTATGCCCAATTACTTGCATATAATCCTTCAAAATGGGCACTTTTGATTTTTCACATTCGGGTCCCATAGACTTCAATGGGGTTTGTTATTCGGTTTGTGAAGTTCATGATGTTCGAAAGTTCTGGTGCGAACCAAGGTGTCGTTCGGCCCATCCGTATTAAGCAGGGTGATTATTAAGGCTTCCAGGGCTTCTTTAGGGAATGAGACTCTATTCGCTGTTGAATTGTACACATTTTGCAGGTGGGGAGATAGAGTTGAGCTAAGTTTTTTGAAATACTCATTGCCAAAACCATCCAGGCCTTGGGGCTTTATGCATGGGTAATTTGGAGATCTCTTGAACTGGGAGGATAAATCGGTGAGATGTTTCTTGGATATTTTTGGGAGTTGTAATGAGGAGAGTATCCTACCTTTTCTTGGTACATAGCTAATGTTACATTTTTGTGTTAACAGGTCTATGTTACTCGCTTTTATTTTGACATGAATGAATAATAAAAAAAAAATAGATAAGTAAGCCCACCTTACAGACCCCATCAGTACAGACCCCCTGTTTTCTACTGCACATGCGTTAGTCGCGCTGCACTTTCTGAATGGTCCCGCCATCTTTTGGGACCTCTGTGTGTAATAGAAGACAGCCGGGGGAAGGAGGGGGGGCTGGAAATTTCATAGATTGGCATGCGGCAATCTTACCCGGAAGTGCGTCGAAAACCAGGTACCCGCTTCCCCCCAAAAAGTGCCAAATGTGGCAGTGGTGGGTGGGAACAAGTGGAGCTTCCCCTTTTTGGTGAAGCTTCGCATTAATATCTAACATTTTTGTAGTCTGCACAGTACTTTAAAAAATAAAGGGAGACAATACAGTTACAGTACAATTCAAGACAAGAGACTTTAGAAGAGTCCTAAAAAGAGTCATTAAAGCTTATAATCTGAAAGAGATGAGAAAATGGGTAATAACTGCAAGGAGATAAGCTGATGGAGAAAGTTCAGTTTGTAGGTAGAGGCGGGATAGACTTCCCTGTAGAGATGAGTTTTTAGCAATCAAATAAAGGTAGATAGAGTAGGTGATAGCTGCACAAAATGGGGTAGGGAGTTCCAGAGGATGGGACGGGCTCTGCAGGATTCTTGGAGGTGAGCATTGGAGGAGGAGACAAGGAAGCCAGAAAGTAGGAGATCTTAGGAGGTGCAAAGAGGACAGTTTGGATTATAGTTTGAAAAGGCTGGTGATGTAGCATGGGGAAGAATTGTGAATAGCTTTGCATGCTGTTGTTAGGGTTTTGAATTTTATTTGTTGAAGAAGTAGAAACCAGCAGAAGAAATGGCAGAGAATGGTGACAGACAATGAATGGTTGATAAGGTGAGTCTGTCAGTAGCAATGGTGGGGGGATAATGTAAAGTAGGCCAACAAGAGAGGAGTTGCAATAGTCAAGGCGAGAGATAACATATGAGTAAATGATAAATTTGGTGGTGTGATTGGTTAAGACATATTTCGGAAATATTACAGAAGTGAAAGTGACACGATTTGAATAGTAATTGGATGTTTGGACAAAAGAACAGGTCAGAGTCGAGGATTACACCTAGCACTCTGGCAAGGAGGAGGGACTGATAGCTGTGCTATTGATCTTGGTGTATATATGGGTCTTATGTATAAGCAAGTAATACAGTTTGGGTACTTGGCTATGTATTGGATCTCTTTACCAGCTGTCCCCCCGTATACTGATTTTGCCTTGCCTGGGTACTATAACAGGGGAGCAGGTAATGCTGCCCATTCCTGTAACAGCTGGGTTTTGTTGTCAACTTTAAAGAAAAAAAGTTCAGCCTTGGAGCACTGACAACGTGAAAAAGGGACCCTTTGCAGAAACATGAGCAAGGTGACAGGGTTTTTTTAATTGTTTTGCTTAAACATACATTCATTTAGATGATTTGTAAGTAAAATGTAATGCCCTATTTCTTAATGATGTGCTCCTGTTTAAGGAAAGGGTCCTTAACTTTTACAAGTTCTTCCCTTTATAAATAAGTACCCAATCCAGTGCTGCTTAATGTGCTTTGTGGACTGAAGTCCAAGCACAGTAATCCCCATATAATTATACTGTTATTCATGTGCATATATGTAAAATCGGAAATGTTATAAATGTATTCATAGAAAATCTAGAAGGTGTGTGAAAAGGGGAATTCTTTGCATTATTACACAGCAAGCTAACAAGAAAATGGGGGACTTCCAGTACACAGTCAACATTGTATACTTTGTGATATTTCATTATATGATGTGTTATTTGGTATAATTTTGGAGTGCAAGCTTTGTAATATATATTGATTATTTGGTAACATATAATACTATGATTTAATTTCACATTGTCATTGCCTTTCACACTGTAAGCCTTCCCTACATGTCTTTAAGTGCTTTTTTGCTTCTGGCAGTTAGCTTTCAAGCATTTTTTCTTCCTTTAGAATACAAGTAACAAAGCTTTTGCAGTCAAATTGCGACATTGATTTAGAAAGAAAATGAACATCATAAACTAAAGTTTAATGCACTGTTTGATTCTGATCTAAATTCCCATAGCAACACACACAGTGGTCAACATGAAGACTGTGGTCAATAGTTGGCACTAGGTGAAAACAGAGTGTATTTCCCAGCCCTCTATGTGCTAAGGCAGCTAAGCAGAGCTTTGCTTAGTTTATTAATGTGTATGCTTACAGTATGTGCAGGTTCATTAAACCCTGTATATTGCTGCTGGTGATGATATGCAACAAATATGACTAAAGCTGGCCATTCACTATACAAATTTCATTCCGTTCTTGACAAGCTGGCCTAAATTCAATTAGTAGGTAGCTTTGTCACCACCCTTCTGCTTAACATCCTCCAATTGACTAAGTTGGGTGAGCCAGGTGGTTGCTTCCTTTCAGATACAGTTTGGTATTTTGGCAACTGGCGGGAATGGCCTTCAAAATACAATACCTACAGTGGGAGATTCATCTAAAAAAATCTATCTGTATGGCCAGTTTAAAATGTTATTATCAGCTCATCAATAGCTACATTTATAATGTTCCAGGGCCACTTACTTGACAAAAAATTTCTCAGTTGCATGTTCAGAATGATGGACACCATAATGAAAATGCAGAGGAGGATTTTGACAAGCAGTTATATGATCTAGTTGGCGACATCTTGCTGCATCAGGGGCAAGTGAGTATTATACTGAGAGAAGTGTTGGGGTGGTGGGAATTACAGTATAAGTGTAACTACATCAAAATTTCAGTTACATTTTCAAGCCAATGAAAAAAACAGAAAGGGTACACAGACAGGTACAAAATGAACAAGCCCACAAGTTTTCTTGTTATATTTTATGTAATGAAAAAAAGTACAGGGTAGAAATTCATGCTGCATTCTAGAAAGTAACTTTTAATTGTATGGTCTGGAACCTCCTCACTAAAATAGCAGTGTTTGCATAACTTTACAGTGATATTTTGCATAGTATGTGTGAAATTTTATTAGATCTCCCTTATATCTCTTGTGGAAAACACATACACCATACTTAAAGCCAACCTATTAGCTCACCTTACCTGGCAAAGTGGGGTGCAGATATTTTAAGTATGCTGTCAGAGCCTCACAAGATCTCCAAAATAATGGGCCTGCCATTGTGCAAAAAGCGACTAGACCTGGTGTGGCCTAACTACATCTCCTGATCTTTCACCCTCTTTTGCTTTCCTATTAGTCAGTGAGGTTGTCTGTCACATTAGGTGGCCAATAAAGCCACACATGTAGCACACCAACAAGAAACAGGAGCACAAAATCTTGTTCTTCTTCACATTTGGAGTGTGAAATTTCCCCCTCTAATTGTCTTTAACATTTAACTTGAAATTCCTTTAAGGCGGGTGAAAATAATGCATATGTCCAATTCTTGTAATCATATGATTACTGTGGTACAATTGACCCAATCTCTGACATTGCAGGACATACTAACCTTTATTAGGTAAATGTTCAGAGCAGACTCAGAATACATTGGCAGTTTTACAGCCCCTAGCTGGTTTTATCACATCTTGCAATCCCTCAGGAAAACTGGAGACCATGAACAGACCTAAAAGAACTTAGAGCTTGGTTGGCTTGATAGTAATGATTATGTATGTGTAGCCCTTTTTTGAGATAATGAGAAATTACCCTCTCCAGACAGGACAGGGTGCCAAACCTATAGACAAACAAGAGAACCGGAACCATCACTAAATGGAAGAGTGGGTTTGTTAACAAAGTTGGCAGTGCCTCCAACCAGGTCAACAGAGGGAATTCCCTTCCTGGGAAATTATCCAGAAATCTAATCAAAGTAATCAGTATATAGATGCATGCCAGTATGGAAATTATGCAAGCTTTATATAAGAAAAGATTAATAATAGTACATACATTTAATGTACAAACAGATATTATCAGCAAAGGGCCCAACAAGAGTCCTAGTGGAATTGTGCAGCTATACCCAGGTATATATAGATATTAATAGTGATGCCTCCAGATGAATGTTGCAGCAAAGTTCAGCTGCAGGGGCCTTCGTTGTGTTCACCATCAGTGGTGATGGTGAGAGACTGCAACCATTTTTCAACCAGCTTGGAATGCAGATTCTCACCAACAGAAACCGTGGTGTGGCACAGGAACTTAGAGTTAGCCTATCTACTCTGCATCGTAGCCCCTAATATTTTTAGTCTGTCGTGCAAGTGGACCTCCAACTACCAGCGGTAGCCATCAGATGCCTAACCTGTCTAACTTATGCTGGTTATTAAGCCCTGAGCTAAAGTAGCTATAGAATCACAGACCAGAAGTGACAGGGTTAACTAAAATAACAGCATATAAACTCTATTTCAATAAGAAGGTTCACCTACTAATATATTGGAAGTAGGGTGACCATATTTCCAAACTGCCATTCACATCCCCCCCTTCCCAAAAAAAGAGGATTTCAAAACAATCACCGATGATGGAATCTATCACTCCTTTCCCTCCTGCGTGGTTATCTCTATCACAGAGGAAGAGGGGGTGGGTGAGAGGAGGGTGAGAGAGAGAGGGGGGGTGACTGTGAGAGGGGTTAGGGTGGGTGAGAAAAAGGGGGTGGGTGTGGGTGAGAGAGAGAGGGGAAGTGGGGGAGAGAGAGGGGGTCGGTGAGAAAGAAGGGGTGGGTGAGAGGGGGGTGAAAGAGAAGGCGGGGTGGTGAGAGAGAGGGGGGTGAAAGAGAAAGGGGTGGGTGAGAGAGAGGGGGGTGGGTGAGGGAGGGTGAGAGCGAGGGGGGTGGCTGAGAAGGGGGTGAGAGAGAGGGGTGAGGGAGGGTGAGAGAGAGGGGTGAGGGAGGGTGAGAGAGAGGGGTTGGCAGATAGGGGGTGAGGGAGGGTGAGAGAGAGGGGGTGAGTGAGAGGGGGGTGAGGGAGGGTGAGAGAGAGGGGGTGAGTGAGAGGGGCGTTCCAGCCCCGTCTGTGTTGGTAGGCAGGTGTGATGCACCTACCTCCTGCCCGTCCTCATCCTCGGACAGCCTGTCTTCTTCTTATTCCATGACAGTCACAGCTAGAAGAGGAGGGTGGAGAAAGAGTGCAGGGTCTGGGAGGCACCGGGGATGCTGCTCAGGTCAGTGTGAGGTCTCATTTTCTATCACTCCCTCTTGCGCTCCCGGTTATAGCAATCTGCCTGCCACTTCTCAGCTGCCAGGGCCTCTCAATCGCTGTTTGAAGATGCCGCTGCCCTGCACCCTGCCGCCTCCGAAGCCGAAGGGACTCTCCAGGACCATGACAAGGGGGCGATAGCACAGAGGAGGAAGCTAAATCCTCCTCCACTTTGAATGCTGGGCAGGGAGGAAGTCGCAGCCATGACTTCACTGGTTGCTAGATACCAGGCGGCTCTAGCAACCAGTGGCCAAGAGCAGAGTCAGGTGGAGGCGGAGCCAGAGCAAGCACTACGGTGGCTCAGTCCGCCCCTGTCCCCTGCATTGCGGACTGTCAGTTTCATTCCGGGACACTGTATTGTCCCGGAATGAAGGTGCCGGGACATACCTGCAAATTGCAGCACTGTCCCGGGCAATGCGGGACACGTGGTCACCCTAAATGGAAGGTGCAGAAGGTTTTCTATCTTAATGCATTCTATGTCAATCAAAGTCAGTCAGCCAGGTCAGGGCTCCGTGTCTGAATAGATATAGCTCTGACTCGGGTTGGGTGCATCCTGTGGCAAGCTGCTGGCTGAGGGGCACTCAAAGGAGGGAGGGGTTAGGAGCATCAAAGAGGGACCCGGGGAGAGGAGGATAAAGGCTGCTCTGCGCAAAACCAACTGCACAGAGGAGGTAAGTATAACATGTTTGTTATTTAAAAAAAAAAAAAAAACAAAACCTTTACAATCACTTTAATAAGCAAAAACTATTTACAAATACAGATGGTAGGGGGCAGCAGATCTCTAAGGGCACTTTCACACTGGGGCGGGGGGGCGACGGAGGTGCTTTACCGTAGTTTTAGTGGAGCTTTTCAGCCGCTATCTGGGTGCTTTTAAGCTGCCAAAAAAGGGTTAGAAGAGCCTGCAAAGCTTTGCAGGCGATTCGGCAGCGCTGGCCATTGATTTCAATGGCAGGGGCGTTTTAGGAGGGGTGTATTCACCGCTCCCGCAACGCCCCAAAGATGCTGCTTGCAGGACTTTTTTTCCCGTCCTGCAAGCGCACCACTCCAGTGTGAAAGCACTCGGGCTCTCATACTGGAGCTGCAGGGGAGGCATTTTTCAGGCGCTTTACTTTTAGCCCTTTAGCGCCTGAAAAACGACTCAGTGTGAAAGTAGCCTAAATACGATTCAAAGATAATTGCCAAAATTTGGTCCACAGGAGCTGCTAACTACAAGGCATAAAAAATTATAATGCTTAAATCGTTTCAAAATGCAATTTTTAAAAATAAAATAATAGACATCTTATACTTACCTACTTTGTGCAACATCCTCTTCTGGGTTCCCCTACTGGCGCACTCTGCTCCTTATTTTCTGTGTCTGCCCTCATAGAAAATCTCTATGGGAGCAGACGTGTGGGCTCGATCTCAAGACGGGCTGTATGTCCATAGAAATGCACAGCATGGCTTGGCCTCCCCCACCTTACAACCTATAGCTGGTGCTGTTGCCTTATGCCGCTGTTGCCTTATGCCGCGTACACACGATCGGACTTTACGGCAGACTTGGTCCGGCGTACTGGATCAACAATTCGATCATGTGTGGGCTCCAGCGGACTTTGTTTGCTCAAAAGTTGGACGGACTTAGATTTGAAACATGTTTTAAATCTATCCGACGGACTCTTCTTTCTAGCGGACAAACCGGTCGTCTGTGTGCTAGTCCGACGAACTCAAACTGACGCATGCTCTGAAGCAATTACAAGACGGAAGCGCTCGGTATGGTAAAACTAGCCTTCGTATTGAAGCTAGCACATTCCTCTTCTGTGATCTTTTAATACAGCGCTTTTTTTTAATTTATAATGCGAGAGGAATGAAGTTGTTTTTCTGCTTTATATTCACACAGAGTTCTCACAAACTACTTCATGATTTATCCTCATACCATGACTAATATGATATTTTTAAAAAGCCAGATCTCCATAAATAAAGTATTAAATTAGATTTTGGACTCATCTTTTTTTTTTTTATTGATTTGAACACTTATCTATTTTATAATGTGTGCTAAATTATACAAACTTTTTTTTGGTTTATTTTATTTTTGTATTTTCAAGTTACCACAATAACCTTAATATTTTGTGTTGTTTTAATGAACCTTAATGAGGTTGGTGTCCCTAGACATAGGGGGGTTTATTTTCCAAAGGCAAATTCATTTTTCACTACAAGTGCAAATTCTACTTGGAATTGCACAGAAAGAGCATTTTGAAGTGCGTTCGCTGTGGATCCGAGGGGCACATGCAAGGAACCCCCCCCCCCCACCCAAAAAAAAAACCTTTTTCTTGCACATGATTGTATGATAAAATCAGCAGAGCTTACCCTCATTTCAGCTCTTCCCCTCAGATTTACAGCGACTGCACTTCCAACAAGTGCACTTGCTGTGCAATTTCTAAAGTGAACTTTTCACTAGTAATTTTCACTTGATTTTAGAAATGATTTAGCCTTTTGGCAAAAACACACATAGGGGTTGATTTACTAAAAAGAAAAAGACTGTGCACTTTGCAAAGTGCAGTTGCCCTCTGCAAGAGCAGTTGCTCCAGAGCTTAGTAAATGAGCAGAAGCTCTGCTGACTTCCATCATCCAATCATGTGCTAGCAAAAATGCTAAAATGCTGTTTTTTGCATTTTCCTTGCACAGGATTGGGTACTCTTTGCAAAGTCAAGTCTTACCTCATTTCCTAAGCTCTGGAGCAATTGCACTTGCAGAGGGCAACTGCACTCTGCAAAGTGCACAGTCTATTTGCTTTTATTAAATCAACCCCATAGTCTTTTTGACCTGTACCTGCCTACTCCCAAACAAAATGTCGTTTTGGAATCCAAACACATAGTCAATAATGTAAGGTAACCAAAAAATCCATTTATTTTTGGTAAAAAAAATTAGGAAGGCAAAACTGGAGACACTTTTAGAATCTGTGAAGCCTTTCGTCCCCCAGGACACACATCAAGTTTTACGACAAGAAAATTGATATCTTGCGACTAGGGAGCACAGTCAGACCAGACAAAAGCCAGGCAATCACTTTCGACTCTTCCGTGGAGCCTTCCCTGCACGCTTCTCTGCAGCCTTCCCTCCACGCTTCGCTGCAGCCTTCCTCGGAGGCTGGGCCTCTGGTGGTGTACTTGGGGCAGGAGGAGGAGGAGGAGGAGTGGCTTCATCGGCCAGATACATGGTAGCAGTAAGCTCCCCTCTCAAGCCCTTCTGATAGGCCTGAAAACTCAAACCCTCACAGAGGAGGCGTTGCCCCTTTTCCAATTCCAGCAATCTGGTGGCCATATATGTCCCATACACCTCCTCTGCATTGGGTGGTGTACTCAGGATTTGGCTTGCTTCATGTATGAGGGCTAGGGATTCCTCCTCAGTTTGGGTCATTCTCCTGGGCCTTTTGGTGAAAATGCGGAGGGGAGGCACCTGACACTCCGTGCAGCTTTTACTCGGCCCAGCCACAGCCTCCTCCTCTCTCCCACTGGGCAAGGCCTCCTCCTCTCTCCCACTGGTCAAGGCCTCCTCCTGGCTGAGGTCATCCTGTGTCAAAAAAAGGTACATAGTTGTAATTTTGTGTTACGCAATCATACACAATTTTCAGCTCATGACTTGCAAATATAATTCTCCACAAATAGTAAAGGCTATCTATTTGACACCATCATTATTTCAGGTGATCAACAATATCTGAAGTACATAGGCGTGCCCACAGGGTGTGCCAGGTGTGCCTGGGCACACCCTAATCGCCTTGTGTGGTGCATATTCCCCCCCTGTTTAGACCACTGATATTTCATCCCCCAAAAAAATGTTACAAAAGAAAATTATTTTTTGGCAAATAAAATAAACAAAATTACACTGTCCACTGCCCTACTGACACCATCAGTACATATACACATGCATATGTATTTGAGCTTTGGGGTGCACAACCTAATGCAAGAGGCTGCGCACACCTATGCAGAAGTATATTTTAGGCCACTACTGTCTAGTGATATGTCTACATATTAATATTTGTGATGAAGTCATTTTTTATTAAGCACTTCAAAATTTAACACGTTAACATCATTAAAAACATTTACACAATCACAAATTCCACAAAAAAGGATACCTGGCTGAAGCTGGGCGCATCCACTTCATCAGGGATGAAAAGGCCCAGTTCTTCCTGGGACTCCTCAGCTGGGGTGGAGGTGGATGGAAGGCTGGAGGGAAGAGTGGGGGGAAGGCTGGAGGGAAGGGTGGGGGGTAAGGGTGGGGGGAAGGGTCGAAAGTGATTGCCTGGCTTCTGTCTGGTCATCCAGGAATCGCATTTTGTGGTAGTACCACAACTTGGGTACATAAACTTGGTGCTCCGGATCTGAGCGACTCCTGGATTTTATTGTGTTCCCGCTTGTACATGTTTCGCAAGATACCAATTTTCTTGTCCACAAACTTGAGGTCTGCCTGGGGGACTCGAGTCTTCACAAATTCTAAAAGTGTGCCCAGTGTTGCCTTGCTTACATCTCTATTGTAATATAGTGGGTGTTTGACCTCCCACAGGTTTTTATTTTCCTGATATAGGTCAATAAATCGTGACAAAAAATCTGCCTCTTTAAAGGGATTCATTGTTGCTGAAAGACAAGTCACAAGATCAAAACTGTAATGTCAGTCAGAACTCCCAGGATTATTTTGGGAAGAATCTAGGGGACACATATACACACACACACACACCAAACACATTCACCAAACACACACACACACACCCACGTTTAATCTTACCTTCGTTTCTGACGCTCGCTACTTCCGCACGGACATACGTAGGCCATCGTAATAGCTTTATATACACAGCGCATGTGTCATGCTCCGCCTGTGTCGCCCGGCCCTGATGTGCTTTAGTACGATTTGTCCCCGCCCATTCACTCTTCGTTGCGCAGTGGGAGTATATCGAGAAATATGGCGGAGAGAATCAGTGGAAGTAGCGCAGAGGAAAGCCTGGAGCCACAACCATCCACATCCCGGAGGAGATATAAGGCCACCAACATGGCTTTTCAAGAGATGGTGGAGATGGTGTCCATATTGAGAAGGGAGGACTACGATGGCAAAAAAGGACCGTACACACGGCCAAATATGCGTAAGGACAATAATAATAATAATGTCCTCAGTTGTCACCGCTCTAGAAGCTAAATTTGGCACAAAACGGTCTAAAGAACAATTGAGGAAGCGGTGGTCTGACATCAAAAGTCAGGAGCCAGAACAATATTTGCGAATAAAGAAGCTGCTTAAAAAAAGTAAGTACTTGTTGTGTTTTCCTATTGAGATACTTAACTTGCATGCTCATCCATATTTTTTTTTTTTATACAGCATCGTTCGTAAAGACTGTTCTTTGTAAAAGACATATGATACAAAAGAAACTGACGGGTTTTTTTTCGCCAAATACGATGGTACAGGGTGGGACATATACATTTATGTCTTGTTAATTTTTAGTATTCAAATAATTTGTGGCTGTGGTGTAGATGTGTTGGAAAATATAATGCTTCTTCAAAAATTATTCAGTGTAATGTAAGGACTGGACACAGCAGCTGCTTCCACATCTGGACTCAAGAGCACTAGTGTACTATGTGACCATAAAGAAATTTTAGAGGGGTAATACACATAGGAGATCACTGAGGTATCTGCATCTGGGAAACTTGCATGAAAATGTGTATTTTTTAGAATTGTTGTTCAGAGGTAATGTTCATCCTGTCTTCTAATTTTATGAGGGCAAAAAAAGGCAATTGTCCATAACTCCTAACCAACGTTTCAGATTATTTTTAAAAATATTAAATAGCACTGTGTTTTAACTATACCTTTTGTTGACTTATCATAGGGGAGAAAAGACTCAGACAACAGTCCAAGGATCCCAGGACCCCCCCAAGTCACCAGCCTGAGGCTGAAGATAGCCCCAGCCCAAGACCACGCCCACCCGACGAGCTGGAGGAAGGAGAGGTGGAGGAAGTGTGCGACCTTTCAACCCCACCAAGTGAGTGACTGACACCCCAGCGTAAGGTAATGTATTTAGGCATGCATATTTTAACCCTTGTTTTTTCACACATTTTAGGTGAGCTTCTGGTTGTGGAAGGCCAAGCGGCAGAGCCATTCACCACAGACAGTGCCCAAAGACTGGCCAGATAATGCTGTGGAATGGCCAAATTGATAAAATGCGTGAACAAATTCACAGCATGCAACTTCGCCTGGACTCCATGCAACAGGAAATGAAGAACATGATTGATGTTTTGGGCAGAATATAATAACGTTTTGCCTAAAAACATCAATCATGTTCTTCATTTCCTTGTGAAGTTTCTTTCTTCTAGAAATGTTAACAAGTTTTTTAATTACCAACAAATTTTTATGATGCACACGGTGTGTCATCATGTGCTATCTTCCATCATGGGATAGCAATGTACTTGTTTTGTGTTTGCAACCCCTTCATACTCAAAATTATTGAGTGGTGAGAGGAACAAAGGCATTGCACACACAAAACACGTACATTGCTCACCCATGATGGGAGATAGCACATGTTGACTTGACCCTTTTGTAATGCTCAATTTTGAGCATATTCAAAATTTTAGATTTACAAGGGTGACATCACCATGATCTTCAAATGTTGAACTTTGTAAGTTCTTTGATTTTTTTTATGTTTTTCCAAACACTGTTGGGAATTTTAAGATTTTAAACAAGGTGTATTTTTGTTTAAATATGCCTTTAATAAAGTTTTCTACAAAATAATTTATTTTTGTTAAATAAATAAATAAACAAAAATAAAAACAAAAAAAAAAAAAATTTGCAAAAAACGCACCTTTCAATGTGCACACAGTAAAATGTTTTTTCTACTACAATGTGTGTGGCTGATTATTTCTCAATCAGATGTTTAGTAAATTTGTGTGTGGTTACAGTGACAAAGGGCTTTATTAACTAAAGGTAAATGCACTTGCCACTACTACAAGTGCACTAGGAGACAGACCAAACTAAATGCAAACAAGAATAAAAACAAGATATTTTTTACAAAATGTTTTTTTTTTATTTTGTAAAATTGAAGCTCTTCTTGAATAGCAATGGCCCCCCGACCATTAAAATAATTCACATATCGCTCACGCACTTGACTTGCGGTTCGGGGGGCCAAGCCAATACGGCCAATTTCCAGGCCTGTCATTGTTGGATCTTGTACAAGTCCGGCCTCAGGCCCAACAGAGGTTAGATATGTAGCAGAATGTCTACGTAAAATAGTAATGTAGTATGCAGCAAGCAAGTATGACGTGATTAATTTTATAGTCCACCAGATTTATGGCTGAAAGAAACAAACGGAACCGGCTGGCCAGAATCCCAAAGGCATTCTCCGGACCTCTTCTTGCTCTGGCCAGCCGGTAATTAAATACCCTCCTCTCAGGGGTGAGTGTTCTTTGGGGGAACAGCCTCATCAAGTGCTCACCGAGAGCAAACGCTTCATCAGCGATAAAAACTGAGGGGAGTCCATCCACATTCTGGTCATCAGGTGGCAATCCCAGGCCACCAGTCGTGAGACGCTGGCACAGCTCGGTCTGTGCAAACACTCCTCCGTCAGACATCCGGCCGTTCTTCCCCACATCCACAAACAGAAAGTCCAAATGTGCCAAGACCACCGCCATCAAAACTACACTATGGAACCCCTTATAGTTGTAGAAATAAGACCCCGAATGCGGTGGTGGCACAATGCGGACATGCTTCCCACCAATCGCCCCGACACAGTTGGGAAAGTCCCAACGGTCAGCGAACTGGGAGGCCACAGTCTGCCATTCCTGTGTACTGGAAGGAAACTGTGGAGTGAAAAAAAAAAATTAATATAAGGAATTTAAAACATAACTTGGACATCAGATTACACAAAAACATTCGTAAACAACAGCAGTCAAACATTATTAATATGTGTGTTTATTATTTAAATTAGAAAAAACATAAGGCCCACATATAAGATTAATCATCCCCTCTGATGGCCCATTGATCAATTTTAATGTGGGGGGAGGGGTTCTAATTAGGTTAAGAAACACACCTGACATTTTTAAACATGTGAGGGGTGGGGGAGGGGGTCTAATTAGGGTGAAAAACACACCTGACATTTTTAAACATTTGAGGGGTGGGGGAGGGGGTCTAATTAGGGTGAAAAACACACCTGACATTTTTAAACATTTGAGGGGTGTGGGAGGGGGTCTAATTAGGGTGAAAAACACACCTAACATTTTTAAACATGTGAGAGGTGGGGGAGGGGATCTAATTAGGGTGAAAAACACACCTGACATTTTTAAACATTTGAGGGGTGGGGGTCTAATTAGGGTGAAAAACACACCTGACATTTTTAAACATGTGAGGGGTGGGGAAGGGGGTCTAATTAGGGTGAAAAACACACCTGACATTTTTTAACATTTGAGGGGTGGGGGAGGGGGTCTAATTAGGGTGAAAAACACACCTGGCATTTTTAAACATGTGAGGGGTGGGGGAGGGGGTCTAATTAGGGTGAAAAACACACCTGACATTTTTAAACATTTGAGGGGTGGGGGTCTAATTAGGGTGAAAAACACACCTGACATTTTTAAACATGTGAGGGGTGGGGGAGGGGGTCTAATTAGGGTGAAAAACACACCTGACATTTTTTAACATTTGAGGGGTGGGGGAGGGGGTCTAATTAGGGTGAAAAACACACCTGACATTTTTAAACATGTGAGGGGTGGGGGAGGGGGTCTAATTAGGGTGAAAAACACACCTGACATTTTTAAACATGTGAGGGGTGGGGGAGGGGGTCTAATTAGGGTGAAAAACACACCTGACATTTTTAAACATTTGAGGGGTGGGGGAGGGGGTCTAATTAGGGTGAAAAACACACCTGACATTTTTAAACATTTGAGGGGTGGGGGAGGGTCAAACAGTACAATGGAGCTGACAATATACATTGTTCAAGGGACTATAGGCTAGAGATATAAATGGACCCAGGATTGCATGGTGGGGAGGTTATTGAATGTAAATATGCATGCAGACCAATAAATGATTAATGTCCAAAAACAGGCATGCATGAAGATAAAGGGGACATTCACAGCATATTCAAAGCATGGTAATTAGGTAAGGAGGACATTTAGACTATACATTAGCAAACATTTAATACATATCATGTAATGTTAAAGGATAAAACTTACCTTCATATAGTCCTTCTGCAGGACCTGAATGATGGCAGAACAAGTCTCTGGGATTATTATCCCCAGAGCCTGGGGGGAGATGCCTGTCGAGAACTTCAAGTCCTGAAGACTTCTCCCAGTTGCTAAGTAACGTAACATGGCAACTAGCCTCTGCTCCGCACTGATGGCTTGCCTCATGCAGGTATCCTGCCTGCTGATATAGGGGGTCAGCATAGCCAGCAGACGCTCAAAAACGGGGTCTGTCATCCGGAGATAATTCCTGAAATCCTCAGGATTATTCTCACGGAACAAAGGCATGTGCGAGAATTGCTCACGCTGGCGCAACCAATTCTTCATCCATGAACTCCTCCTCGCCCTGTTCATGGACTGGACTCGGGTCAAAGTATTAACCCCAACACCAAGTCCCCACGCAGCACGAACTCGAGAATGAGTACGTCCACGCGACATGGCTTCAAAACGATCGGCTGGTCAAACAAACAAACTTATAACAAACACACTGAAGAACAGAAAGGCCTATGAAGAATGACCTGAAAATCAGAAACGAGCGGACCAGAACGGCCTGCAAGGCAGGTTACGAACTGACCAACACGCACTGAAAAGCAGATACAAACCTCACAAGCACAAACTGAACCGCAGAAAACGATCAAAATAAGCTGAAGTGTGAAAAGAGCGAATCGTCTCTAACCAAACTTCTACTAACACGAGATAAACACGAGATTAGCAGAAGGAGCCCAAAGGGTGCCGTAGTGGGGCTTGAACTTCCTTTTTATAGTCCTGTCGTACGTGCTGTATGTCACCGCGTTCCACACCAGCGGACTTTTGCAGTGATCGTGTGTGTCCAAGTCCGTCCCTTTTTAAGTCCGGCGAAAAGTCAGCCGAGCAAAGTCTGCCGTAAAGTCCGATCGTGTGTACGCGGCATTAGTCTCTGTGAGTAGAGTGGAGAGAAGAGATGCAGGCAGGAATAGAGAAGGATCGATTGGGGGCTAAGTATTTAGGTAGGGAAGGGAGCATAGCAAGTTGTAAAAAATTGTTTACCTTAATACCCCTAATACCCTGCAGGAATTAATAGTAGCTTTAGCCCACAACATCCTTTGTAACCACACACTCCATGACCTCCTCTTACCCGCTGCTTTGCATGTTTCATTTCTTTGAGAACATGTAGAAGAAAAATTATACAAAAGTGAAAAGAAAAAAAAAATTTTCTTACTTGAGACTGATAACCTTGATCCTCGACTCTAGACTTTAGAGCACACATTGAATAGTGCGTATTCCCAGGATTCATTTGGTTCTGTCTATTCACACCTGCAGTGAACTATAGTTTACATTTCTCATTCTTATAAAATATAATACATGTACTTACAATGAACTTAACCACTTCAGCCCTGGAGGATTTTGATGCTCAATGACCAGAGCACTTTTTACAATTTGGCACTGCTCTGCTTTAACTGGTAGTTGCGCGGCCATGCAATGCTGTACCTAAACGAAATTTGCGTCCTTTTTTTCCCACAAATAGAGCTTTCTTTTGATGGTATTTGATTGCCCTTGTGATTTTTTTTTGCGACATAAACGAAAAAAGACCGAAAATGTTGAAAAAAAATGACATTCTCTACTTTTTGTTATAAAAAAAAATTAATAAACTCAATTTTAGTCATACATTTAGGCCAAAATGTATTCAGCCACATGTCTATGGTAAAAAATGTCAATAAGCGTATATTTATTGGTTTGCGCAAAAGTTATAGCGTTTACAAACTAGGGTACATTTTCTGGAATTTATGCAGATTTTATGACTACCTATCTCATTTCTTGAGGTGCTAAAATGGCAGAGCAGTACAACCCCCCCCCCCCAGGCAGGTTGAGCCCATTAAATATTTAATTTTTTTGTCACAAGTGATTGAAAAATGACAAAAAAAAAGTACATAAAGTTGTCACTAAATAAAATATTGCTCACACATGCCATGGTTATATGTGGGATTACACCCCTAAATACATTCTGCTGCTTCTCCTGAGTATGGAGATACCTCATGTGTGAGGCTTTTTTGGAGCCTAGCAGCCTACGGGACCCCGAAAACCAATCACCGCCTTCAGGCTTTCTAAGGGCGTACATTTTTGATTTCACTCCTCACTGCCTATGACAGTTTCGGAGGCCATGAAATGCCCAGACAGCACAACCTCCCCCCAAATGACCCCATTTTGGAAAGTAGACACCCCAAGCTATTTGCTGAGAGGCATGTTGAGTATTTTGCAGATCTCGCTTTTTGTCACAAAGTTTTAAAAATTGAAAAAAGAAAACAAAAATAAATTTTTCCTTTCTTTCTTAATTTTCAAAAATAAATGAGTTCTGCAAAATACTCACCATGCCTCTTAGCAAATACCTTGTGGTGTCTACTTTCCAAAATGGGGTCATGGGGGGGGGGGGGGGTTTGTGCTATCTGGACATTTCAGGGCCTCCGTAACTGTGATAGGTAGTAAGGAGTAAAATCTCAATATTACGCCTTTAGAAAACCTGAAGGCGGTGCTTTATTTTTGGAGTCCTGTACGCGGTTAGGCTCCCAAAAAGTCTCACATATGTGATATCCCCGTACACAGGAGAAGCAGCAGCATGTATTTTGGGGTGCAATTCCACATATAACCATGCCATGTTTGAACAATATACCATTTAGTGACAACTTTGCTAATATAGTTCTGATCAAATCAAAGATAACGATCCGTTCAGACACAATACTACTAAGGGAGGTGTATGGTTCGTGCATGGGTGTTAGTGCTACTGGCACTAATCTGATGCTGCCTGGGGCGACGCAGACCCTGACTGAAGCTAAAACCTAAAACCTAATATCACCCGCCGGGTGATCAGGGGGTTAAACCTATATTGGGTAATACTAGCATGTGATAAAACGAAATACTGCTGCTTGAAAATTTAACCAGAAATAAAAACTTTTATCAAAGCGGCGCTCCTATCAATTCATTCTCACTGACTGGATAGCATAGGCAAATGTACCTGTACGCTCGTAAAATACCAAATAGTATTAAAAACAATGGCAGGGTAGCAAAATAATAAAGTCATATAGTGGACGATATACAGGTATAGTCCGTGATGAGTCTAACTAGTGGTCCTAGGGGAGTCTGCCGATGAGTGCACCTTTCACCACAATCCTCCACCATGTGTTCCACATGCCCCGCTGGGGTTTAAACTCACCATAATGATGAAAAAATCAAGCCTTACAGATCCACGGTATCCTGCCCCATACACAGATATGGTCACACTGGAACAACGGAATGTAGATGTGCTTCTAACCGAAAGCGTCCATGGTATCCTTCTGCTCATCCGGATTAATTGCACTAGGAAATCCAGATTAATCACACTGGGAAATCTCAAGGGTTCAGGAAATCCAAGGACATAAGGAGAACTAAGCTCCACATAGAGTAGTTCCATATATACTATTTATTGTATGCTTCAAATTAAAAATAATTGTATAAAAAACATCTGACTAATAAAGCTCCTGGTTTCACAATTGATCAGATTATTGGGTGTCGTAATGCCGATCAATAGTCCTTACTGGGAGGTCGGAGGCACTGGAGGTGCTGCGGGAATAGATGCAATCCACTCACCGCTAAGCACTTCCTCCTTCCGGTTTCTCAGCTGGGTCGTTGGAACTCAGCATTGGTTCGTCTCTTCCGGTCGCCGTGAGATCACGCCCTGACCAGTATCATCATTCCGACTTTGTCAAAGGTCGTGGTCTCACGGCACGGCGTCCTGGAATTTATTCTAAAATTTTCCTAATCACCATTAACTCTTTGTAAGGTCTGAAGCCACCATATTAAGCAGGTGCGCAATGGAGGCTGCAGTCTGTTAGCCATAAATGATCAATTGCTCAACATCTGATGGCAACTACCGACACCAAACCACGGACCATTACAATCCAAATTCATGTCAATATTTAACAAAAGAGTAAATATAAAACAGCATTCATTATTCACAGTCGGTCATTAAATACTCTCAAACATTTGATTTTCTCAAACAGACCCACTGTACAAATGGCTGGCATGATTATTACTGAAACCACTCATCCATAAATATATACTATCCCTTAATTTAAAAAAACAAAAATAAAATACTTTTTTTACACCCATAGGTAAAAATTTAAAAATATCTTTAAAAGAATATTATTACTTACGGATCTTTAGCTTTGAAATTATTTAAAAAAAATAACTTCAAAGCTAAAGATCCGTAAGTACTCAATATCGTGATATCCATATAATAATTCTTATGTAAATCTTTCTTAAAAGGACACTCCATTTAAAAGTAAGAATAAAAACAAGCATTAAAAAACAACCCAAACTTACTAACCCCAAAATATACATTCCTTACATCTAATAGTCACTTATAAAACAATTCAGGTCAAGATCTACATTTAACCCTCTAGGAGTAAGACTATCTGTCAAATAGATCCACTGAGTTTCTTTCTTTGACAGTTCTCTCACTATATTAGAACCCCTCTATGCGGGTTTGATATGATCAATACCCCAAAATTTTAGATCAGAAGGGTCCTGATTGTGATGTAATTTAAAATGAAGGGACACATTATGGTCTTTAAACCCAATAGAAATGTTATGGACATGCTCTGCTATTCTGATCCTTAACAGGGGTTTAGTTCTCCCAATATACATAAGCCCACAGGGGCATACCAAGGCATACACCAGGTGAGTCGTGTTACATGCGATGAATTGTTTGATGGTAAATTCCTTATTATTGGAGGAAGATGTAAATCTTTCAACCCCTCTCGTAGGTCTACTGACTTCTTTACATGCTTTGTATCACCTGCAGGCAAAAAAGCCGTCTCTGTCCCAAAAAGATGGAGGCCGGCTAGGGGGATCAAGGACCTTTTTTACCACAGAGTCTCCATAATTTGGAGCTCTACGATAAATAAACTTTGGTTTACTAGGGAGAAATTTATTCAGAGTTTTGTCCAAACAGAGAACATGCCAAAGGGTATTAAAAATCTCCTCCACTTCCCTATACTGGGAGTGAAAAGAGGATATAAATCCCCACTCATGATCTCTGTTCCTTACCTCTAAAGGATTGTCTTTTAGACACTCTTCACAGGATACTGATCTAATCTCTTCTACAACAGTATTGAGATGTTGGATTTTATACCCTTTCTCAAGAAATCTATTCTTTAGCATTGTGGATTGTAGATCATAGTCTTCAGGTGTTGAACAGTTCCTCCTTACCCTCATCATTTGTCCCTTTGGTACATTCCTCAACCAGAGAGGATGATGACCACTGTGTGTGGGGAGGTAACTGTTCCTATCAGTGGGCTTGAAGAACACCTTAGTCTGCAGCCTATCTTCTACACAATAGATATTTACATCAAGGAAATTAATTTGTTCCTTGCTCCACTGGCTGGACAACATAATGTTATTCATGTTATTATTCAGATGTTTTAAGAACAGTTTCAATGAGGACTCTGAGCCGGATCATATCAGGAGGAGGTCATCAATGTAGCGCCTATAAAATAGGAGCTCCGCCCTCCTATTATGGAACACAATCTTATCTTCCCATTCCCCCATAAAAAGGTTGGCCATACTGGGTGCAAATTTTGGGCCCATTGCCACTCCTTTTTTCTGTGTGAAGAATTGACTACCAAACCAAAAATAGTTATGGCAGAGACAAAAGACCAATGCAATTCTCAAAAAAACTTTTTGTGCATACGGTAGATCGTCTCTTTTGCTCAAAGCCCAATTAAGGGCTAAGAGAGCATTGTTACATCTGATGACACTTCCTCTTGTCCAGTTAAAACAATTTCCTGAAGTGACTGTAATACGTTCTTAGTGTCTTTAAGATAAGCTTTAGTGACAATCTGTCAAGTTCTTGGTGTGAGGCCGGATTGCTGAGAGGGCGCTCCTTGCGACTAAGTGCAGCGTAACCCTGGGAGTGAGACAGGGAGTACGATGCCCAAAGGTGCACGGATTGCCGGATTCTGATGGCCGGATCGCTGAGAGTTGCTGGGGTGCGTTGGGCAACCGTGCGTGGAAGTATTCCAGTGGAGAAACCAGGAACAAGGTCAGGGCAGGCCAAGGGTCAAGTACCATAGGAGCGGACCGAGAGAGGCACAACAGGGTTTATCAGGAACAGGGTCAGTAGCCAGGCCGGAAGTCAAGACCGTTCAGACAAGCGAAGGTACAGGGGTACAGACAGAAGCGTAGTTGAGTCAAAGCCAGGGGTCGGTGCAGGCGGAGATCAGGGTAAGTCAGGCAAGCCGAGAAGTAACAGGAACCAGGTAATCAGATACAGGTAGCAGGTACTGGGAACACAGGGAGCTGATGACAATCCAGCAACTTGCATACCACTGCAGCAGGTTTAAATAGGCCAGAGGGTGCCAAACACTGTTACTGTGCACGCCGGCGTGCAACCGTGCGCGCGTCTGCGGGCACCTGCCATAACGCATTTGCATGTCCCCGTCGTCGCTCGTCCACGTGCGTGCATGTGCACGGGGTTGCGCCTGGCGCGACCATGACTGTTACCGGCAGGATCGTCAGTCCTCAGATTACTTCCTTGACACAATCACACTTTTCTGTAGGAATGTGTCTAGGTATTCACCCAACCTAGAGGTTACTGATCCTATCCCATTAACAATAGGTCTGGGTGGAGGATTCTGGGGATCCTTATGAATTTTAGGGAGGGTGTAGATAGTGGGTATACAGCTACTGCTATGTATCAAGTATCTTTTTTCTTTCACAGTAAGCACATGTGTCTGATATCCAGATTCTATTAGAGCTTCCAATTCAGATCTATATTAGATAGTAGGATCCATTTCTAATTTCTGGTAGGTATCTACATCCGATAGTAGTTCTATTTATTGATCATTATAATGCTGTTTAGATGTAATCACCACTCCACCCCCCTTATCTGCAGGTCTAATGACTATATCCTTCCTGGATTCTAAAGCCTCTATTCCCTCTTTAATACACCTAAGATTTACATCTTTTATGGGGGTTAGTAGGTCTAACCACATAAAACTACATTTTTTAAAAACCTCAAGATGTTGGGTGGCTATACTAGGTGGGTTAAACAGTGACTTATTTTTTAGTCTACTATCCACCGCAATAGCCATAGTACTACTTGCCAATACTGGGTTTTTATTTAAGAAATACTTTTTGATGCTAATCTTCCTCATAAATTTGTGGACATCAATATACCCATCAAATTTGCCCAAAGGTCTCTTCAGACTGCATTTAAGACCCTGATGTAATATATTGGTCTTTTTATAGGTAAGTACAGCATCACTTAAATTAAAAATTCCACCTACTCTGTTTCCCTCCTTCTTTTTTGGGCGCTAGATCTTGCCCTGCAACCTCTGGTTCTTCTCTCCTTTGGCCCTGTGGCTGGGTAGGAAACCTCTCCCAATATGATCTCTCCACTGAGTTTCCCTGTACAAGGAAGTCATTGGAGGATAAGGGGGTTGGGGTTGTCTGCCCCTGTTGACTGGAAAACCTTGAATCCTCGACTGTCCCCCCTGCCCCTCCCTAAAAAGGGGCAGTACATTGCATTTCCCACATTAATCCCAAAGAGGCTCATATCTATTTGATATTGATATTTGATAGTGGTACCTGATACCCATTATCATAACTGGAAGGTTGTGAATTTCTCACTTTTCCTCCCCTTCCTCTCGAGCCTCTACCTTGATTTTTATTACCCCTATTGGGGGTCCTAGGATTCAAGTTTTGTTGAAATATTTTTTTTTTCTGGGGGCCTTTCACAGGACCTTGGTACTGAGGGATGGGCATTGATAATTGAGGCCTCTCTAGTTGAGTTAGTGTTACCTCGCTCTCCATTTCTTCCTCAGCATTAATGCTAGGGTTCACTTTAACTTTTTTCTTCTGGGTGTCCCTATCTACTTTCTCCAATTTTTTGTCATTCTATTATTAAAATCTAAATATTGTTGGGATTCCTTAATCGGTCAAGTTGTAATTGTATTGTCAAATTTTAGTCTCCAATTTAGTCATTTTCTTCTTTTTTCTTTGTTAAATTAATTCCTGTAATTTCAGACCGACTCCATTAAAAAATCCCAACCATTCTCCCATGGAATCTAAATCATCCAGTCCGTCTTGAGGTGCAACTTCCCACCTCAAGCTACGCAGATAATCTTTTCTTTCAGGTAGTGCTCTATAGTGCAAACATCCCATCTATTTTCCTATTATTCAAAAACTTAAATGCATCCATTGCAAGCTAGAGTAAAATTCCAAACAAATGTAAAAAAAGGAAGAAAATACTTAAAAAAAAACGCTCCCTTCTTCCTCCTTTCTCAGCGCTATGGGTTTCAGGCTTTGGAAAATAAAGGCAAATAAAATATATAATAATTCCCTATAGAGACATATGAGTCATATAGCAGCCACTTAAAAAGCAAAGTAAATACTAGCATGTGATAAAACGAAATACTGCTGCTTAAAAATTCAACAAGAAATAAAAACTTTTATCAAAGCGGCGCTCCTGTCAATTCAATCTCAATGACTGGCTAGCATAGGCAAATGTACCTATACGCTCGTAAAATACAAAATAGTATTAAAAACAATGGCAGGATAGCAAAATGATAAACTCATATAGTGGATGATAATGCAGGTATAGTCCGTGATGAGTCTAACTAGTGGTCCTAGGGGAGTCTGCCGATGAGTGCACCTTTCACCAAAATCCTCCACCATGTGTTCCACACACCCTTTATTGGGTAATATACGGCGGGTGCCCTGATGCTATAAAAAGCAAACTAACTAACCAGCGTCACCCGTAACACTAATACGGTGATCACTGGTGACAGGGAGTGAAAGGGTTAACTAGGGGGCAATCAGGGGGTTAAAACCTTTATTAGGTAATATATGGGGGTACCTGATGCTATAAAAACCTGACAGTGAAACTAATCAACTAACTGGCTAACTAGCGTCACCCATGACACAAATGCGGCGATTAATTAGTGACACTGGCGACAGGGGTTGAAAGGGTTAACTGGGGGGTGATCAAGGGGTTAAACCTTTATTAGGGGGGGTACCCTAGACCTAACGGGGCCTACTACTAACTGCCCTAACACTTATTTCAATCATAAATGACACCAATGCAGTGATCAGTAAAAAATCTGAAAACTGCAATTGGTGACACAGTGACAGGGAGTGAAGGGGTTAACTGGGGGGGGGGGGGGGCGATCGGGGGGGTGGCAAGTGTACCTGTGTGTACTGGTGTTAGTGTAGTGTTGTGCAACTCACGGTTAGATGTTCTCTCTCCTCTCACTGGAATTGAAAAGACCTCACGGGAAGAGATGACATCACTTCCTCTTGTCTGTGTTTACACTTACACAGAAAGGGGAATGTTTCCATTCATTAGGACCGATCAGCAGGTCCAGACCATAAATCATTGGTCTGGCCCTAAAGAACTGATCGGTCCTCTAACGAATCCGACTGCCGCGGGTACGGGGGGGGGGGGTGATAGCGCCCCCCACCCACAGGGAGGGAGGGACGTACAGGTACACCCATTTGACCATCCGTGCCATTCTGCCAATGTAAATCGGCGTGCTGTGTTCGGCAACTGGTTAAAGAAGAACTTTTGGGAACAAATTAAATTCACAGCTGAAATATGCATAATTAAGGCCCCTTTCATATGGAACGGACTCCTAGCCAGGAGTCCTCTTGCTCAGCGGGGAATCTTTTCGCTGATCACTATTGAGCAGGCAGTGGACACAGACAAGGTCCACTCTCCTCTATGAGCAGTCCGATGTAAACAGACGGCCTGTCCATTTACAACCGACTGCCATCTGATCCAATTCACTCGAGGGACGGGGAACGGATACCCATTCGTCTGTTTTTAGTGGATCGGATTGGATGTAAATGGACACATGTCCATTTACACCTGCCACTCCATAGAGAATGGAGGGCCCGCCTAAAAAACAGACAGACGGACATGATCGAACCACTAGTGTGAAAGAGGCCTAAGTAATTGTCAAAAACATTAAAGTGTGGGAAATGATCACCTTGTAAAACAACCCATTCTATTTTAAAATAGAAATGGAAGGCAAAACATTTGTGTATACATATAAAAATACATGATAAATACCTCTTTTTCCCTTTTGAGTGATCACATTCCCTCTGTTCTCTCTGTTCTCAGCTGCATAAGAGCTGGGGGGAGGAGAAGCAACACTACACTGAGATTCTCAGCTGTGCAGTGGGGACGGCATAGCAGGCCAAGTCTGATCATTGGAGGAGAGCACAGCTAGAGAGCTTACCATGTTATGTTCTCCTGCCTAGTGTGGTCAGTTATTAATAGGAATGCAGGGGGACTGGCAGGAACACCAGGGATTTCACACAAAGGAAGCAATACAGAGAGGACAGGATACTTTTTACTACAAGTACATGGCACAGCAGGCACATATCAGAAATATTAAATGTTGGGGTAAATAAATACTTTAATTACTCTATATTAGCTGCTACTTTTACAGAACAGTTTAGCTAAGTTCCTGGGTGCCTTTGCATTTACCTTTAAGTAACATTAAAATTAGGCCCAGTGCAACCATATGCCTACTTACAGCTATCCAAATTACAACTATCTATTCAATTTAAATACTTGTGGATCCAGTTTCACCTGGATCACAATCAATCAGGGCTTTTTTTTGGGTGGAAAGTGCTGAAACTCTGTTCCAGAACCTCCATCAATGAACACTGGGAGTGGAACTATTTTTCAGTTGGATCATGTCACTGTGACGACTGCATCCTCTGGCCACAGAGTAAGCAGACAGGCGGTCGCATTTTCTGATGTTGCCTCTATAGATTCGGCCCACGGCGGCTGCGGCAGCCCTAAAAGTCAGTGGCAGAGTGATATTCAGCTGCTCCCTGCCTCTCCGCTTTCATAGGACAGCCTTCCCTCTGTTTTACCCACCCTCTTGAAATTCTATAGCGGTGAGTGGAAATGCAAATACTTTACCACTTGTGTGTAAGACAACTTTGTGATCAGTGAGGTACACCTTCTGTTTAGCAGTAGCCCAGCATTGTAAAAGGCAGGAGGTTTTGTTTGTGTTGCCTGACACAAGGGACATGCAGGAATATGTCAGGGCTCATTCACAGGTGCTTTGATCTCTATAGAAAGATCATTGTTCAGACCGCTCTTTAGAGAGCATTTGATAAGCAGTGAGGAGGCACTGGATTGCCTACTCACCAGCTGCTTGAACCCCGCATTAGCGCATCACAACCAAATGCATTGCATGCAGTTGCAGGGTGCTCGAAGAGTGCCGCCTTTCACTTGAGTGGGCCACTGCCTGTACAGTTAATGGTGGTAGCAGTTGAGGGGTGGTAAAAGCAAAGCTCCACTATGGGGGTTTTACTGCTTCTCAACCGCTAGTGTGAACAAGCCCTAAAAACCTGAATGGAGCTTGGAGTGGGTGGTGGCAGGAAAACCCGTATCTTACATTTATATTTGCCTCTTTATATTTGAATTAACAAGAGGTTCAATAAGGAGTGAATAATTTACAGCTAAAGTTGAATTCTAGGTATGACAATTTTTTATATAGTTACCTTGGTCCTCCACCATACCTGTGGGAACTTTCTAGAAGCTCAAAATTACTGTAGTAGGCAACACTACTAACCTGCAACAGTAATTGCTACTAGCTTCCGGGTCCCATGCTAAGCAGCTGACATTCTGCTAACTGAATGTTGCTCTGATTGGACGAAAAGGAGAGCATGGTGTCACTGCCCCACTTCTCCACCTCATTCAATCATAGAATCCTTTATATTAATTGAGAAAATGCAAAGCATGACGCCCATGCCAAACAAGTGACCTCCTGTGTTGAGAATGCAGCAGGGCAGCCGTCCAGCGCTGAAGTGGAATTGTAGTAGTGATTTCCAGCATTTAAAAAATGCCATACTTGACATTCAGCTTTATAATGTAAATATAATTTGATAGATCTATACAGGGGCAGTGTGGGCCACATTTGCCAACACTGCTACTGTAGCTCCATCTGATAACTGCAGCGGCCCTGACAGTCCCCAGCAGAGTTATAATCAGCTGCCTTTTATTACTATCCCTGCCATCATAGGACAGCCTTCCCTTTGTTTTGGTTTTCAGCCTTCAGTAGAGCTCCACTGCCTGTGCCCACTCCTGGTGTCCTGACTGAGTGCACTGTTTTCAGTATTCAGTTATTTAATGATCGATTATTCATGTTGCAGTAAGAATAGAGGAATATTGTTGTTGCTGGATGAAGCTTTTGTTGCTGCTGGGGTATCTATTGTTGCTGCTGAGTGTCTACTTTTGCTGGGGACACTGGGGGATATTTGTGCTCCTTCAATAACACACTCTAAAGCAGGGGTGTCCAACCTGTGGCACGAGGGCCGCACACAGCCCAAAACAGCTGTGAATGTGGCCCAACACAAAATCAGAAACTTACTTAAAAATGTTGCTTTTTTTGTATTTTTTTGTAAAAATGCTTTTACACTTTGCGAACACATGCAGCCAAAGAAAAGAGTGACAGTGTCTCTTTACTGGATTTTTATAAGTTTTATCTTCCTAAACAAAAATATCCCCCTCTTCACAATCACGCCTTATTCATCAGTTTTCAGCAGCATCTATATTTGTTATTCACTGAAGGGATGAGCAACTTCTTGATCCAGGTTACAATCCATGCCTCACCATCAAGAAAGACTGCATGGTGAGCTCTCTGTTAATTGCTCTGCTTGCTCGTCTCTGATCTAATTAATTAGCTCTCACCTGAAGAGTACTAGACTGAGAGACCATGGGATTATGGGATATGTAGATTCTTCATAGCAAGTATCAGTTCTTAGACTGCACACCAGTGTTGCCAACCATCTGTAAATTTACGGACAGTTTGTGAAAAACAGGCACCTTTCTCCTGTCCGTAAATGTCTGTAAACAGGAGAAAAGTGCCCATAAAAAATCCCCTTGTCACTGGCTCTGAACCAAGCATTCAGATTCAGAATACTTTAATAATCCCAAAGGGGAACAGTTCTGGAGCCAGACGATTAGGTGTGACTTATATTCAAACACTGTGCCACATGAATTGAGCCCAAGCTCAACAGTTTACTAAATGGTTGGCTTCTGAACTGTGCAGTTCAGAGCCAACAGCAAGGATTTTTTTAAAGCATTTTCCTGCCAGCCACCACTGGTGCAGTGAAGGAATGTGTAAGGGGGCACTCTGGAGGAGGATCTTCTAAAGGGGCACTCTGGAGGAGGATTATGTAAGGAGGCACCCTGGAGGAGGATCTTTTACCAGTTCACTCTGGAGGAGGATCATCTTAAGGGCACTCTGGAAGATTTAAGGGGGCACGCTGGAGAATCATCTAAGATGGCACACTGTAGGATGTAAGGGGGCACTCTGAGGGCTTTGATGTAAGATGGGACTCTCAGGGCACTGATTTATAGGGGCAATGCTAGGGACTTTGATGAAAGGGAGGACTCTGATGTGAACATGGTGCTCATCCTGACTTCTACACTCTATATGTGGGCTACTCCGGACCCCTGCACTCTATATATTATGCTGTACATAGACCTGACCAAGTGTTCATTGTCTCAACAGTTGCTGATTTTATTGGAGTTTCTTTTTAAGGAAGGCTCAGTAAGACTATAATAAGACTAAAAAATCCTTTTTGTGTGCATAAAAACATATGAAATTAATATGTTTAATTAAAAAAAGAATTACCGTTCCTTTGTCCTGAGGCTGTCTGTGAGACTGTCAGTTGTGGCACATTAATTAGTATTTTGTGGGTACAAGGACTGTGGTATATGTGCGGTGTATGCATCAGACACAGATTATGTTCCATCCCCCTTTAAGACTCTCTTACTGGCCATGCTCATTGTTTGTTGCAAAATTCTACCCACTCCGCAGAACTTATTTTTCTGTTCTTTCCCAGGGTGCCTCATGTCTTTCATAAGCCCAGTCTTGCTCACATTTTGTCATGCTATTTTGAATTGTAAAGCCAGGCAGATTAGTTGTTATATGAATATTATTAATGTTTACATATTGTTTGTATTAAGTTCGCCTTTAGGAAAATGTTATATGTAACACCTGTATTTAGGGTGTAACATGTTGCTGAGCACCCCAACTCTCACCCTCTGATCAGTGCACTCATAGCCCTTTGACATTTCCTCCAGCTTTCAATCTGAAAAAGCTGGAGGACGTGTCTGCAGGAGCCTGAAATTGCACCAGTGATCCATTCATCCACGGATCATGAGTGCAATGCTTGATGGGCTCCTGCGAAAAAATTATAAATGCAAATTTTTTTCCTGAAGAAATATTAGCCTTTCAACATTGATTGTCTTAGTTTACAGTATAATAGGAGTTTCTGTCATATTCCAAAATGTCAGTAAAAAATTGCGCTCCTGTAAGTAAATTTGTCATGTTTTGTCAGTAAAAAAAAGTCATCGGGGGTTGGCAAAACTGCTATACAGAGAGTTCATGCATAATCTGTGCAGTGCTATGCTGCATGCCTCATGTTTGAACACAAGCAGAAACGTCTGACACTGGAATGTGAAGATTTACTATACTCTAGCCTGTGCATACAGACCACCAAATGATACCATGATACCACATCTACAGTACATAATCAATGCAACTTTTATGCAGGTAAAAATCAAAAGGTGCAGATAGAAAGGTTTATAATGCCTTTAATTGTATTGCTTGTATAAACCTGATTAAAATGATTTAATTGCCTAAATTACTGTCCTCAAAGCATCTCTGGTTTTCCTTTACAAAAATTTGTTAGATTTTTATATGTATAGATTTCATTATTTCATACTTTATTTGGAATTACTCAAACAGAAGAATGGCAAGATCCACCCTACAGCCTAATCCTACTAAATTTGGGTTGGCATATCCTATCCCAGCTTATTTGTTTGCTTTAAAGTTTCTCAGATTTCTTATATTTATGATTGGTTGCTCCCAACCCCTCTACTATTCTTTTTTCAGCCCTCTGGGAATCTTCTCTACACTGCACAAAAATGTTCTCTGATGGAAATCTGCCATTTAGCATGACTTAGAGAAAATGGTATTCCCTCACCACACCAATTATGATGTGTTCCATTATGGTATAACCATAGATTTAAAGAACTATATGGCCACCCTGACCCCACTTGGTGGGCCAATCAAATTGCTATTCATATATATATATAGGCAATTTGACAAAAAACATGAAATGTCACATTCACAATAAATTCTTCTCAAAGTACCTCCTACTATACCATGCAATTGGAGCTCAGTTTAAAAGTGGAATAGTCTATATCCTCACTGGAACAGTTTTTGTATGGCTCTGGTCACACCAAACTCACCACTACCTTTTATAACTGCAAAAGGTCTGATCGATTTAAGACTTCCTACCAGAAATGGCTCTGATATATTCCAGATCTTACAAAGGACGGATGGGATGAAGTTACTGATACCCGGTTTCATGATATAATCAGTACAGTGGACAAGCTAACACTATTTTAATTCATTTATAACCTTCACTACACCTAAACTAAGCTATTTTGTATGTGACTTGCGTCTTGTGCTTGTTGTTCCAGGTGTGGATGCTTTGCACATGTTCTGGTCCTGCTTAACCATCTTCTAGAATAATTTATTTACTATACTGGAAACCAACTTGAGCCTTCAGGCCCTGAAAACCCTGGAAGTTTGTCTCTTGAACATCCTCAATGACTTTATTTCACATACCTACAGTATAATTGCACTGTTCCATCTCTTTCTTTTCAAGCTAGTAAGACTTCCTCTAAACTGGAAAACTGCTGTTCCCCTAACTTTACAATAAGTATATAGTCAGGTTGTGAGCGAGGCCATCACGCCCCCGAAACATGGGGGCACCCTTCGAATGGAGCAAGCTCATCAATGCCCAGAACCAGATGGGGACCATGTTCATGTGAGAATCAGATAATAAGGTGATTCCCCAATTTAGAGATGAGCTATGTACAGTGTGCAGTCATTAAATATACAGACTTCCTCTGTGTGGTGTCTTCGCCCGTTTCACTGCATACTTTAGTCCAGTGTATCTCTGCCACCTCGCTCCCAGTGACAGAATGGGGTCCCGCTGAGCAGATGTGTATGGATCTCATGCGTGTACTTGTTAACTCCTTCCTTCCCTTACCACGTGGCCAGGCTAAGAGTCTCCATATTACAGGTTGGATCCCAATTGTTTTAGGAAACTGACTGCTGGGGAGGGAGCAAGACCTCCATCCTCCTAGCTCTCAGAGGACACGCCAGCTACACCAGGTTCCATGCTTCATGACTGGCCGCAATGTACCTTGCACTAGTTCTTAGTTACTCACAGGAACTGCATGACTCCTACTGTGTCTAGATACACCTGCTTTTAATAAATATGACCTATAGAGGGGCTTTACAAAAACTGGAGAGTGCAAAATTTGGTGCAGCTGCATATGATAGCCAATCAGCTTCCATCTTCAGCTTGTTAAATTAAGCTTTGACAATAAAACCTGGAAGCTGATTGGTTTCTATGCAGAACTGTGCCAGTTTTTGCACGTTCCGGTTTTAGTAAATCCCCCTCATAGGGACAAATATATAAAGCAGCATTCACCATAGGAGAGATGCACCTTCAAACAAAAATTCACTTGCGCATTGGCCATATCAAGCAACATTCACGAATATCATTTCTTTATTGTAAAATGGTACTTACTTTATAATTTACCCTATTGGGAAATTCATTAAACATTCACGAATAGCCGTTACTTAGCAAATATGTCGTTCTGAAGTATAGCATCTGTGTTTTAAGTAATGTTTCAAAGTTATGAAAGTGCAACGACCATGAAGAAGTGTCCTTTTTACTGTAAAAATAATTATGAATTCATTATACTATTTACATTCAGATAACAATTGGTTTCATGTAAAATTTTATATAAATTCTACAAAGCATATAGTGTGCAAAATGAATCAGGTAAAAGAAGGTGTAAAAAGATTGCAAATATACTAAACTGAGAATGGATTAACTGAGTTTGATACAAAGAGTAAGCGCTTTATTATATTTGTAGGATGAAAATTATTACATACATATTTTTAGAGAGGAATTTGCATACATTTATTTTTATTCAGTTGAAAAGGTAAGAGACCATTTAGAAAAACAGACAGTGAGAATGCGTGCTAAACAAAAAAAAGCCTTCTACATCCTATTCTATGTAAAAAAAAAAGACATTCTCTGGACTAAACACCACATTTATGGTTTTGTAAATATTGGTGAAAGGGCATGAAATAGCAGTGAATCCAGTGCAGTAAATATATCGGATTCTATAGACTAGTCAAATAATAACAACATGAGAAAAACAACATGGTGGCATGTTTAGTATGTTTAGCAACAGAATGCCTTACTTGTTTTTTTTTTGGAAACATCTTGTTTTGGCTTCATTGAGAAATTGTTGCAGGAAAATGTAAACCGTTACTAGGATACTGTTATGTGCTTCAGTGAAATAAAATTCAAAGCAAAGAAAATGCATCTGTCACAGTTGTATTGAAAATATCACAATCAGAAACCTTTATTCCATACTTTTGGGTGATAAGACAGACCTTGAAATATAGGACAGCTCACATGTGCATTAAATATATATAAATAAAGAATAAGGCTTAGAGCTAGATGTATAGCATAAGTTGAAGGCCGACATGACTAGGTTTGCAGAATAGGGGTTAATGAAGGAAATTTTTTTGTTTGTTACAGAGCCTTACCTGATTGGAGAGAGCAAGGATGGGGCAGGGTGGGACCATAGTGGGGTGATGATGGGGAGGTGACTTGGACTCATGGTCACTTAACAGCTGTAACAGTGACAGGTGAGCTTCTCCCCCCACTCCCTATTTTTCCTTTACCAAAGTTGCCATCTTTTTCATTTCTGATACTTACCTTCTCTCTTTCCTACATTTTATAAAGTTTTGGGTTGATAGTGGAAGATAGTTGGTGATGCACTGCATTTTCAGTAAGTTTGTTGTTTTATAAGCAGGATTTTGTAGCAGCTGGCAGGGGTTTCAGGGTCATCGAAGGCAGAGGATGGTTTAAAAATTTGTGGAATATTGGATTGGGCCCATCTCAGGTAATGGTGTACCTTCACTATTTAAGATAAAGCAGTAATGTATTAATGGTTATTTGGCTGTATCCAGGGTATCTTGATTGTAAAATTGTCCTTGAGTCAGTGTAGTAGCGGCTGGGGGCCTTCAAGTAGAATTGTGCAGCAGATACCGCCGGTCAGACAAATATAGGTGTCTTCAAAGACCCTAGATCTAAAAGGAGATCAGTTATTTATATTCTTATAATTTTTGATAATGCATCATGTATTTTTTTGTAATAAAAGTTGTATTATTGTTGTTTAATAAATGATTGCTATGGCCTTTCAACTCCTAAAAAAATGACTCTACTTGTCTGATTATTAGGAAGGTGGGAAATGTATTTGGGTGGGGGCATATTCTAGGTCATGAGAGCCATAATATACAGTATAGCAATACATAAGTCATGTTACAGGTAGCAGGAGACCTTGTCTGCTTTGTCTCTCCCCCTCTCCAGTTGCTTTGTGGTCTGCCACTTCTACTCTTCCCAACTCCCTAAGGGTCCCATCATGCTGTGTAGCAAGTGATTACTGTGATAGCCAATTACAGCAATCAGAAATGTAAACAGTGCCTGGAGGAAGGAGGATTGAATTAAAGGATTATATGAAGGCAGGTAGGCAACAGCATATTCAATGGGAGATTTTTTTTTAAGTTCATTGTTGTCATTGTCATTTTAACCTCTTTCACCCATCCCTGGTGAGTGGGCTGCATATCTTATCTCCACCCTGTCTCTGACCTGTATATTAACTCCTTCACCTCCATCCTGCCACTTTATGAGACCTGTACATTAACCTCATCACCAACTAGGGATGCACCGATACCACTTTTTTGTACAAGTACGAGTACCGATACTTTTTTTTTAGTGCTCGCCAATACCAATTACCGATACCTACTGCAACTGTTTTGTTTTCACTTCAGCTGTCAGCAATGGTACAAAGCATTGAAAAGTTATTTACAAATTAAATACATTGTTTTTTTTAATTTTGAGCTTTTTCAATCTGAAATGTGTAAATATATGTTAATATATATATATGTGTAAAAATATCAACTAACAAAGCAAACAAAAAAAAGTTTTAATTGTTTATCGTTTATAAAGTAGACATGAACAAAATAAAAAGCAGGAAAATAATAATTAAATGGAGGAGAATAGGGACTTAATTAAGGCTGATTAGAGTAAATTAAGGGTTAATAAGGGGTTAAACAGAGGAACATTTGTTCATTCCTTTGATTTGCAGATGAAGAAACAGAAAGATACAAAAAGAAGCAATGTTTCTTTTTATATTAGTGTTTCAGTGGCTGAGCAATGTTGTTAATAAACATTGCCAGCTGCTTTTTTTGACAGCTCCAATTACTGGACTTCTTTAACACTTCAGTTGTCAACAGGGGAGACCCACTGACAGCTCAAAGAATCGAGCCTGAAAGTATCAGTTTCAGGTATCGTGCATTTGCATGAGTACCGATACTTGTGCAAATACTCAGTATCGATACCGATACTAGTATCGGGGCAACCCTATTACCAACCCATCCCTCTGTGTATGACTTGTACATTATTGATGCACTGCATTTAGTGCACTGCTACAAATGTTTAAAGTGTTTGCAAGGGTAGGTGGGGTGTGGTGGTCATCACGTCCTCCATGTTTTTCCTCATTGTGCGCCAAGCGAGGGTCACATGGGAGGCCTACCCGAGGTGGGTTCTTTGGGCTATGCCAGGTGTTGAACCAGGTCACTAACCTCTGCACATGGGGTAACACTTCACCCGAAGGCGTGCTCACCAATGCTCAGGACCAGGAGCTGCGGTTATGTGTAGAGTCAAACATTAAGATGGCCTCCCAACTCAGAGATGAGCCACATGTATGCAGTACCCAAAGTACAGAGTTCCTCCTTATGCTTCATCCCATGTCCTACACACTTGTACTGATGTACTGTATGTGTAGCATTCGGAAGGACAGGCTGAGCCACTGGCCACTCCATCAGTCAGCGTACCTGTTAGCTCACTCCTAGTAACAGAATGGGGTCCCACCGAGCACATAGCATGGCTCTCATATATGCGCTCACTTAACTCTACCTAGTACCTAGTAACCAGACCATAGATCTCCATAAGGTTAGTCCACTCCCAGTGACTGGTAGAGACAGACAGCTAGGGAAGGAGTCAAAGCACCGACCCCCTGGCTATTGGAGAACCTGTCACCTAACTAGATACCACTCCAACGACTGGTTGCTGTTTTCCCTTGCGATTACTCATGGCAACTATCTCTTCCATTTTTGTCTTGTTGAATTAACCTTTGCCGTAGTGATGTTATACATACCCCATATTGTGGTTATGGATGCAAGTTCTTTAGTAATACACCAATAACTTCAGAACAGGCTCTGAGCAGTTGAATCAACTTTTACTGTAAACTTGACATAACATGTATAACATGCAATAACATTCTTTCCCTAACTAAAACTGTGGCTGCCCCAGACTACCTGCACACGTGAAGTCTCTTTAAGAAAAGTCCATTCTTGGCAATGCTTGAACAGAGAAGTCCATGGAGAAAGTGAAACCAAACTGATAATAGGCATGTTGGAGCTCAACTATGAGAAAAGATTAGAGGAACTGAATTTATTCTCTCTTGAGAAGAGGAGATTAAGGGGAATATGATCAACGTGTATAAATACATAAGTGGTCCATATGGTGAACTTGGTATTGAGTTATTCACTTTAAGGTCATCACAGAGGGCAAGAGGGCACTCTTTACATCTGGAGGAAAAGAGATTTAATCTCCAAATACGGAAAGGTTTCTTCACAGTAAGAGCTGTGAAAATGTGGAATAGACTCTGTGGGTATAGAATTGTGTATATAAGATTGTATAATTTTGTTCCCTTTTATTGGTTGAACTAGATGGACTTGTGTCTTTTTTCAACCAGACTAACTATGTAACTATGTTCCTGGGTTCTTCCGGCGAATGGTTGTTCCAGAGTGGACCACAGGTCCCAGTAAGTCTCTAATTTCATGTGTTCTCCATGCGTTTCTCTAAGTGTTCACTGAGCCCCCTTAGGATCCAGGCCCCTTCCCTTTTATATAACACAGGAGGGAGACTTGACCCCAGCAAAAGCCTGCGGGGAAAGGTGGCAAAACATTAACCCTTTACCCCTGACCCGGGCAGCCAGTTGCTAACTAAAATACACAGTAGGCTACCTGTCTACAGGTTGCTAAAGGTTTTTTCTTTTATGAAAATAACAATTGCACAGAGCAGCCTTAAACCTCTTCTCATGGTCCCCCACCGATGCTGTCCACGCCTTCTCTTTAGTGTCTGCCCCCATAGCACTCGCTTGCTATGTGGGCAGATGTGCGGAATCACTCCCAAGCTGGGCTCTGTGTGTCTATAGACACATTTAGCGCAGCTCAGCTCCACCCCCTGCTCCCTTCTCACTGGATTTCATTGACAGCAGCAGGAGCTAATGGCTCCCACTGCTGCCTCCATGTTCAGCGAGGAAAGAGAGCAGTGATTCTTCTCTTGGGTACCGTGCTTTATCAAGATCAGGTTTAGGTAAGTTTTTAGGGAAACTGGGGGGAGCTAATCTTGGAAGATCTTTTACCTTAATGCAGAAAATGCATTAAGGTAAAAAACCTTTAGGCTTTACAACCACTTTAACCACCTCGCATGTTTATTCACTTCCAAAAAATTGTGGCAAAAAATGTGATCACCTTGGGGTGTCTACATAACAAAAAAGGGTAATTTTGGGGGTGTTCATACTGCCCTGGCATTTTTATTTGAAAAGTTTTGTAAAATTGTTGGTCTTTTTTCCCCTTAAAAAGACAAAAAAAGTGATTTAGTAAATACCATCAATAGAAAGCTCTATGTGTCATTGTTGACAGTACCTATTCAAATGCAATACAATATTCACTGTGCAGTCGCGTTATGTCATGTATATGGTTCATCGCAAACAGTTCTTCATTGTGCCTTCACTACCTTGAATTAATACACCAGTGAGCTTCATTTGTGTGATAACTTCATGTTCTTCCAATTACTTCAACCACCCGTAGTGCGTAGTCACTCAATGTATACACTAAGCTTGTTCGCAGGGCGTCGTAGAAACCTCAATTAAACAATAAGGTCTAATAAATCCTGTGCCCCTTTAAAGGTAAGAGCACATTTAGGACTCAAAAGTGATGTTCTTATCCAGCTATATGTGCTCATAAATAAGTGTAAAAATATCTCATGGTGCATTCTGTAGAGTATAGAACACTTTATTAAAAATGCCATTGATGTAAAGCCATGATGTAATGTAATGCCATAAATACCATTGATAATAAAAGGGTACTTTTTTTGTTTATAAAGAACTTACTGGCAGGTCTCAGCACAATACAGCTGCCTTTTTCTTACATATATATTTTTGTACATATCTGTTGGATATTTTAATCAGTTAGGCTGGGTTCACACATATGCGATTTGGATGTGGATTTCCCCGCATCCAATTCGCATGACAGGCAAGTGTGACCGGCTCTCAATGGAGCCGGTTAACACATGTCCGGGGCGGCCACCATCCGGATTGAAAAAGGGTCCGGTGCATCTTTAGGTCTGGTTCAGGTGCAAATTCAGGCTGAAATTCGGACCTGAATCACACCTGAACCGGTGTACAGGAACGCATTGAACCCCAAGCACAAACCCAGGGAAGAGGTTATCATGGAACAGAAATATGCTAACAATTGGCAGATTAAGCAGATCACATGTATGATTAAGCTGATGTGAAATTTTTGATGCTAAACATTTATACATGTTTCATCTTTAGAATTACTAGTGTTTCATATGCACACATACATTATGTTCAATAAAAGCCAACTAATTGTGTATTTTCACAGTAGACTAGTGGACTGGGGTTTTTAATGAGGTGAAAGGCGAAAAATAATAATGATAATAATAATAAAAAAATGTGGACAACCAAAAAAATAAAAATAAAAAAAATATTTTGATATAAATTACCATTTGAAAAAAAAAGGGTATATAAAAATATTTTAAAAATGTTCAAAAATAACATAAAAAAATACATATTTTCCTCACACATAAATTTAACCACCTCTCGCCCGCCATATTGTCAATTTATGGGTGGCCGGCGGCTCTCTCATTCTGGGACAACGTCATATGACGTCGTACCACTCTTGCCATGCTTGAGCACCTGCGGGGGCGCACAGCGATCAGTGGTGCCCTCAGTCCCAGGGACATCACCGATCTCGGTAAAGAGCCAATGACAAGGCTCTTTACCCATGTGATCAGCTGTGTCCAATCACAGCTGATTACATGTAAACAAGGAAATGCCAGTTAATGGCATTCCTCTCTTCACACTGACACCGTATGAGGAGAGGAGAGACGATCAGTGGCATTTCCTCACAGGGGAGATCTGCGCAGATAATCAATGCCCTGATTATCAGTGCAGCCCCAACTAGTGCCCAGCAGTAATGCCAGTCAGTGCCCAACAGTGATGCCAATCAGTGCTCAGCAGTGATGCCAGCCAGTTTTGCCTTTCAGTGCCTTCTCATCAGTGCCCATTAGTGCCGCCAATCAGTGCCATTTTTCCATGCTGCCTATCAGTGCAAATATTAGTGCCCATCAGTGCCACCTATCAGTGCTCATCAGTGTGGCCTATCAGTGCTCATCAGTACTGCTATCAGTGCCGATCAGTGCTTCATATTAGTGCCTACTCATCAGTGCCCTTCAGTGCCATAGCATCAGTGCCCATCAGTGCAGCCTCATCAGTGCACATCAGTGAAGGAGAAAAATTACTTATTTAAAAAATGTTATAACAGAAACTAAGAAAAATGTTTTTTTTTTTTTAGCAAAAAATAAAAACCCATTGTCATTGAAGGTGTGATAGCACTGAAAGCTGAAAATTGGCCTGGGCAGGAAGTGGTAAAAGTGACCAGTATTAGTTAAAAAATGATATTAACATAATAACATACCTAAGTGTCATTGGAAGAAGTTCCTCAGGTGACACAACCTTCCTCATCTGGGTATCCTGGTGCATCATTAAGGGATTGCAGTATTTCCAGGAGTTCGTCAAAGGTGCCCATAGACATCCTTGTGAAGTTGTGGAATTTTTTAGAATAATTCCGCAGCTCCACAAACATGTTGAAGTATCCCAATGTTAACCGCCAAGACATCAAGGGATGAGTCCAGTACCGATGACGGCTGTTTTTCTTATCCAATTCTCTTCATGTCTCTCCACAGCAGATAAAGAAGCAGAATTGCTTCATTAATTTTGTTCATGACAGGATCCATGAACACACAGATAGCTCTTTGTAACACTCTTTCTCTCTGTATCTCTATCCTCAGTAAAATGGCACCCAAACTATAAATATATATTCTTTTTCCAATGCATTGTGGGCATTTGGGAGTGAAAAATTAGCAGAGGGGAGTGTTATGTGAAAAAATGCTTGTACACGCTAATGCGTCTGAACGCATATAAAAGTGTGTGGAAAACGTGGCTAAAAGCCTGTTTTTGCTGCTAAGTCTTCTTTCCAGGCCTTGGGGCGCTAAGACAAGCTTTTTAAAATGCCCAGTATGCATGAGGGCTTAAGAGGGACCTGTTGATATTCTTGAAAGGCAGCAAAAAAGCTTTAGGATGTGACCTCTGTAGCTATAGGTACTTTGGAGAAACAAGTCCTTAAATTTCTCAAATTACATTTACACTGAAGTCATTCAAGTCATTCTTTCAGCAGCTCACTCTGCTCTCCCTTTCCTAAAGTACCTGTTCTGTGAAAGCATTGCAGATTTGAAGGCCAGATGCTTTCATGTTATAGCTAAGAGCTAATTTATGTAAATTTATCTTGCCCGACCAAAGTATAACCTCTCCTGCAGAGGTTTTTTCTCCCAACAATGCTAGTTAAAAGAGATAGGTCTTTTAAAACATTAATCAGTAAATTGCTGGGAAAATATGCTCTGGCTCCTGTAGACTATTCCTGCAGCCACAGGTCAGTACCTTGTCAGTACTTGTAGTTTTTTCACTCAGAGATTCCTGAGAATGAATGATGCTTCTGTGTTGGTGGAGCCACCTCAAATTAATATAATGACAGGAGTCGGCAGGTAGGCAAGATCAATACCAATCCTTATCCTTGATAAGGGTATGGATATTGAATGAGAATCCCAGTGCCGAAACAGTATGTTTTTTTCTAAATATACAGTGTATATACAGTGAAAGTATTCAGACCCCCTTAAATTTTTCACTCCTTGTTATATTGCAGCCATTTGCTAAAATCATTTAAAGGGGTTGTAAAGGTAATTTTTTTTTTATTTAAAATAACAAACATATCATACTTACCTTCACTGTGCAGCTCGTTCTGCACAGAGTGGCCCCGAACCTGCTCTTCTGGGGTCCCTCGGCGGCTGTTTCAGCTCCTCCCCGCAAGCATTTACCACCTTAATGCGAGCTCCCTCGCATGGTGGTGAGTGCTTGCGGGCGCGCTCCCGTGATACAGCCGGCAGCTATAGCCGCTCGCTGTATCACTCGGCCCCGCCCCCCGGCGCGCCGCGTCATCGGATGTGATTGACAGCAGCGCGAGCCAATGGCTGCGCTGCTTTCAATCCATCCACTGCAGCCAATCAGCGACCAGGCTGAGCTGCAATGAGGACGAGCAGCGAAGATTCGAGGCGTCAGGTAAGTAAAACGGGGGGGCTGGGGGCGGCGGTACTGTCAAAAGTTTTTTCACCTTAATGCATAGAATGCATTAAGGTGAAAACATTTTTATCTTTACAACCCCTTTAAGTTCATTTTTTTTTCCTCATTAGTGTACACATAGCACCCCATATTGACAAAAAAACACAGAATTGTTGACATTTTTGCAGATTTATTAAATGAGAAAAACTGAAATATCACATGGTCCTAAGTATTTAGACCCTTTGCTCAGTATTTAGTAGAATTACCCTTTTGATCTAATACAGCCATGAGTCTTTTTGGGAAAGATGCAACAAGTTTTTCACACCTGAATTTGGGGATTCTCTGCCATTCCTCCTTGCAGATCCTCTCCAGTTCTGTCAGGTTGGATGATAAACGTTGGTGGACAGCCATTTTTAAGTCTCTCCAGAGATGCTCAATTGGGTTTAAGTCAGGGCTCTGGCTGGGCCATTCAAGAACAGTCACGGAGTTGTGGTGAAGCAGTGTAACAGTGGTGTAGAGAATGAAGTTTTGTCATCCTGTGTGTGTGTGCCCGTTTCATTGGTTGAAGGATCCCAGGTATTTATAAGGTTAAAGTTTAAGAGGCAGGGATTGTTCCTGGGATGCTTCTATCTGTACAAGCTGGTCTGTGAGAGCTTTACGGGTCTTGGTATGGAAAGTAGATAGTAGTAAATGTCATGTATCATAGTGAGTATGAGGGAGGTATTGAAGGTGGGGAGTGCTGTGGAGGAAAGGTGGGGAGGCGGAGGTCCAAGGTGCGGTTGTCAATGTTAGCTATGTATTGTTCTAAGAGGTATAAGATTGTGTATTATTTAGAGTGGAGGTGTCCAAAGAGTCTTTAAAGTGAGAACATCAAGCCCAGGTTTCCCTAAATTTTTTGGGAGCATTTCTGGATTGGTGTATGAGGTTTTCTATTTCTGCCGTTCTATTGACCCGCTGAATCCACTCAGTAATTGTGGGTGGGGATGTACTTCTCCAGTGTACTGGGACACATTGATTGTCCGCATTAATAAGGTGAAGCGTGAGGGATTTTTTGTAGGCTGAATTTGGGATAGATGTGTAGTGCAGCAGGAATTTCGCAGGCATAAAATCATGGATATGTGTTGTAATTTGACCGATTAGGCGGTGGATGTCAATCCAAAACGGTTGTTTAAGTGGGCACTCCACCATATATGGAGCATTGTGCCCTGCGCAGTATTGCATCTCCAGCATATCAGGGGGAGTTAAGGGTGGAATTTGTGAATTTTGTCTGGTGTTCTATACCATTTTGAGAATATCTTATATCTGCTTTCCTGTGTGGAGACGTTGATGGAACCTTTGTGTATATGATTGTACATGCACTCCCAATCCTCAGTGGTTAGGTCTAGGTGTAGGTCTGTTTCCCACTGTCTGACCAATTTGTCGTCTTTGATTTTATGTGTCGAGAAGAGAAGTGTGTAGATAGTCGAGATTAAATGTCGTTGGGGCTCTCCGCTATTGCAGATGATTTCAAAGGGCGTGAGCTCTCGATGCCAGAGTGTGTTGGGTTTGGAGTTTTGAAAGAAGTGTAGAAGTTGTAGATATTTATATAAAGGGATGTGGTGGTCTTTGAAGGTAGAGGTCATGTCCTGATAGGACTTGAGGGTCTTGTTGTGGTAGAATTGCTGCACTGTGAAGCTAGTCCCGGTTGGAAAGCCGGGTTGTCCTCTAGAGGAGTCAAGGGTCCGTTAGCAGGGTTCAGATTAAGTTTTTGCATGCCGCTCTGAAGTGTACCATTGTTGCGCCTATCAGAGGGTGTGATTTAATTCCTTAGGGGGGTGAGAGTGATCTATCCAGGGTAAGTGAGCTAATGGAATTTGGGTAAATGCATTCTCAAGTTGAATCCAGTCTTTGTCACATCTATGGACATGCCAGTCAACTATTCTAGTCAAGTGGCATGCCCAATGATATTTTTGGAGGTCAGGTAGACCAACGCCTCCCTGTAATTTGGGGAGCGTCAGTCTATCCCAACTTAGTCTGGGCGGTTTGGATGACCATATGAGGGTTCTACATATCTGTCGATATGTCGTGAAGAAGGATACTGGGAGTTTAACGGGGATAGCCGTCTGGTCCTGGGCTCTTTCCCAACTTTAATTGTTTCAGAGCATTTAGGGTCTCTTCTACAGTCAGTGGTCCGTCCAGATCTGAGGATTCCTCAGAAGTGAGAGGAGAGGGAGAATATTGTTGTAGGAAGTTTTGGATCGCTGTCATCCTATCGTTTGGGGTAGTGGTCAGTTGAGATGTGGGTAGATTGTATAATTTGGAAAAGTATTTCACAAATTGGTCTGCTATGTCTTCTGATGTCATTAAGGTGTTGCCTGCGGGGTCTTTGAGCATGTGGATAGTGTGCGCAGCTTTCTTAACCTGTAAGGCTCTGGCTAACAGTCTCCCAGATTTATTGCCAAATTCATAGAAGACCTTTTGGGTTAGTGCGTATTTACGTTTTAGTGTCGTCCGTAGTTCTCCCAAAAGTTCCTCCCTAGTTTGTATCAATTCGGTCAGGGCTTCAGTGGCTAGGGACTCTTTGTGCTTTTTTTCCAGAGTGTGGATACGTTTAGTGAGTTCCTCAACGCGTGTTTTCCTGATTTTGTTCCTTTTGGCAGCCAATGAAATGAAATCTCCTCTAATTACACATTTGTGTGCCGCCCAGATTGTGGTTGGAGAGGAGTCCCCTTGCATGTTCTCAGTAAAGTAATGGGTAAGGTTCTTGGATATTGTCTGGGAAGCGACTGTTTCAGTAAGTAATGAACCGCCGAGACGCCAGATTTGCGGTCTGGCCATTGTGGTGGGGAGAAGTAAGGTCATGGTGATGGGATTATGATCCGATAGGATCATAGGTTCAATGGTTGCTTCAGTGAGGTAGGAAAGATCATCTTGGGAGATAAAGAGGTGGTCTATTCTCGAGTACTTGTTATGTGGTGGAGAGAAAAAAGTGAAGTCCTTATCTTTAGGATGTAGTGTGCGCCAAGTGTCATGTATCAGCAAGTCGCTTAATTTTATTGCTCGTAGGGCTTTGTTAGCGCTGACAGTCCATTGGAAGTGTCAAGGGGGGGTTCAAGGCTACATTGAAATCTCCACCAACGATTAAAGTACCCGAGTAGAATGTCAACAGTTGTTGGAGAGTTGTGCAGAAGAAAGCAACTTGTTGTATATTTGGTGCGTAGAGATTCGCAATGGTCAAAGGTCTATTGTTGTAGTGTCCCTTTTATAAAATTGAACCTTCCATGAGGATCCCTGTGGACTTCTGTTACGTGGAGTGGGCAATGTTGAGAGATTAAAATGGAAACCCCCTTGAACTTGGCGGCCTCGTTTGATGCATGGTACACTAGCGGAAAGTGTTTATTATGCAGTTTAGGAATGCAGTCTGTTCTAAAGTGCGTTTCTTGGATAAATGCAATCTGAGTTTTTGATTTTAGCAGAGAAGAGAGTAATGCCGCGTACACACGGTCGGACTTTTCGTCTACAAAAGTCCGACAGCCTGTCCGACAGACTTCCGGCGGACTTTCGGCGGACTTGCGGCAGACTTTCTAACGAACGGACTTGCCTACACACGACCACACAAAAGTTCGACAGCCTAGTACGCGGTGACGTACACCAAGTCCGGCGAGACTATAAAACGGAAGTTCAATAGCCCGTACGACACCCTTTGGGCTCCTTCTGCTAATCTCGTGTTTATCTCGTGTTAGTAGAAGTTTGGTGAGAGACGATTCGCGCTTGTGAGACTCGTATTTTTCAGTTCGTTTTAACTGTTGTTCAGTCTGTGCTTGTGAGGTTTGTATCTGCTTTTCAGTGCGTTTGGTCAGTTGGCATTGAGAAATCTTTGTTTTATTATCCGCTCGTTCCTGATTTTCAGGTCGCTCTTCACAGGCCTTGCTGTTCTTTAGTGCGTTCTGTTTAGTGCGTTCTGACCAGCCGACCGTTTTGAAACCATGTTACCTGTACGTACTCGTCGCCGAGCTTGTGCATTGTATGTGTTTGGTGCTGTAGTTTATTCTTCAGAACAAGACCAGTCCATGAACAGGGCGAGGAGGAGTTCATGGACCAAGAATTGGTTGCTCCAGCGTGACCAGTTCTGTCACATGCCATTGCTCCGTGAGATCCGTGAGAATAATCCTGAGGATTTCAGGAACTTTCTCCGGATGACAAGCCCCGTTTTTGACCGTTTGTTGGCTTTGCTGACCCCCTATATCAGCAGGCAGGATACCTGCATGAGGCAAGCCATCACTCTGGAGCAGAGGCTAGTTGCCACGTTGCGGTACTTGGCGACAGGGAGAAGCCTGCAGGACCTCAAGTTCTCGACAGGCATCTCCCCCCAGGCTCTGGGGATCATTATCCCAGAGACCTGTTCTGCCATCATCCAGGTCCTGCAGAAGGACTATATTAAGGTAAGATATTTTTCTTTTATTAGCATCACATGTTCTTTTATGTAATCTTTGATAATGTAATGTATTTCTTGCCTCAAACACTACTTACCATCATTGCAATATAGTGTGAATGTCCCCTTTTTATCCTCACACATGCAGGATTTTTTTCCTGTTCTTTTTTGTCATGCATGTATATTTTCCTTCAATAACCTCCCCAGCATGCAATGATGGGCACATATCCACCTAGTCTACTCATTTTAAATGTATTTTGTTTGAGTGTATTTAGTGTGCTTATAATTAGCAATTAGCTTGATTTCCCAACCTCCTCCCCCCCACCTAAACTCAATCCAAATAGTGTGCTTATAATTAGCAATTAGCTTGATTTCCCAACCCCCTCCCCCCCACCTAAACTCAATCCAAATAGTGTGCTTATAATTAGCAATTAGCTTGATTTCCCAACCCCCCCCCCCCCCACCCTCGTAAAAATTTGCTAGAATGTTCTGTGGTGTTGATTTGTATAAAGCAAATATATGTTGCACTTTGCAAAATGCATGTGCACTCTCCAAGTGCATTTGTTCCAGTGCTTTAGTAAATGAGCAGAAGCTCTGCTGATTTCCATCATCAAATCATATGCAAGCCACAAAGTGTTTTCATTAATTGCCCTTGCATGTGATTGTGTACTCCTTGCAACATGACTGCCTTTTTACCTTACCTCATTTACTGTAAGCTGGGTAGCAACTGCACTTGCAGAGTGCGACAACTGCAGTCTTGTAGCCTTTTTAGTCCCTAAATCCCTGCGTGTCCTAAAAGTAATCTTTTTTAGGGATTTCACAACCCCCTAAAATGTAATCAATGTTCCATCAGAGGGGGTGAGCAATCTGTTAAGTGTGCCTTTCCATATTAGTTCTTCCCGAAGATTTAAATTATTTAATGTTATACTGATGCTGGGGAATAATGTTTTTAATTGTATAATTTTCTTGCAATGTTATCTTCAAAATTAATGATTTTGGTTTTCTTGTTTGATTCCCCAGTTTCCTTCAACGCCACAGGAATGGCAGACTGTGGCATCCCATTTTGCCACCCGTTGGGACTTTCCCAATTGTGGAGGGGCTATAGATGGGAAACATGTCCACATCGTGCCACCACCCCATTCGGGGTCATACTATTTTAATTATAAGGGGTTCCACAGTATTGTTTTAATGGCGGTGGTGTCGGCACACTATGAATTTTTATATGTGGACGTGGGGAAGAATGGCCGGATGTCGGATGGAGGAGTATTTGCCCAGACGGAGTTCTGCCAGCGTCTCCAGAGTGGTGGCCTGGGATTGCCACCTGATGCGGATAACGTGGAAGGACTCCCCTTTGTCTTCATTGCCGATGAAGCCTTCGCTCTGAGCAAGCACCTCATGAGGCCATTCCCGCAAAGAACCCTCACCCCGGAGAGGAGGGTTTTTAATTTCCGGCTGGCCAGAGCTAGAAGAGTGGTTGAGAATGCGTTTGGGATTCTGGCCAGCCGGTTCCGCCTGTTTCAAACCTCCATTAATTTGGCGGAATACAAACTTAATTTTATCATTTTATCGTGCTGCATCCTGCACAACTTTTTACAACAACATTCTCCAAATTATATGGTAACAGTTGGGCCTGAGGCCGGACTTATCGATGACAACCTTACGGGCCTGGATACTGTCCATACTGGCTTGGCCCCCCAAAGTGCCCGTCAAGTTAGACAGCAATATGTTAATTATTTTATGGGTAGGGGGGCCATTGCAATGGGCCAGGATATCTAAATATTTTAAATAAAAAAAATCTTGATGAAATCGTGAATTATATTTATTGCTTGCCTTTCTTTTGGGCTTTCTCCTAGGTTATGGTCGAGCAGTTGTAGTGCCAACTGTATTTTCCTTTTAAATGTCTAAATAAGCTCCATTGCCACTGTAAACAACTTTTTTAAAATTATAACCAAACTGATACTGAGCATTGAAATAACAAACCACACATTTCTTTAATTCCTAAGCAGATGTTTTTATTAATCGTTGTTATGCATTCAGTTATGCATTTAGTATAAAATGTTCCTAGACAAAAATATAATGATATCTTAATAATTTCGAAAAATATAATTATAGTTAAATATTTTTACATAATCAAAAATACAATTTTTTGGGCATTTTGATTTTAGCAAACATGCGT